>NW_026973902.1:300000-600000 GCF_034640455.1 Diachasmimorpha longicaudata | reverse complement strand
AAATCGGAAATCGTCTCACGAATCCAATGGCGCCAGCCAGATTGTCGTAGCAATGATATTTCCAAAGATATGGGCGAAAAACGGTGTGATCCCAAATCCAGGCCGGGGATGCCCTAGGAGGCCCAGGAGCCGAGAAAAACGCGAAAAACGAAAAAATCTACTTTAGAAAATTCCTGGACCCCTGGAAAAATCGGAAATCGTCTCACGAATCCAATGGCGCCAGCCAAATTGTCCTAGCTATGCTATTTCCAAAGATATGGACGAAAAGCGGTGTGATCCCAAATCCGGGCCCGTTTTGCTCTAGGAGGCCCAGGCGCCGAGAAAATGGCGAAAAACGAAAAAATCGACTTTAGAAATTTCCCGGACCCTTAGAAAAATGGGAAATCGTCTCACGAATCCAATGGCGCCAGCCAAATTGTCCTAGCTATGATATTTCCAAAGATATGGACGAAAAACGGTGTGATCCCAAATCCGGGCCCGTTATGCCCTAGGAGGCCCAGGAGCCGAGAAAAACGCGAAAAACGAAAAAATCGACTTTAGAAAATTCCCTGACCCCTAGAAAAATCGTCTCACGAATCCAATGGCGCCAGCCAAATTGTCCTAGCCATGATATTTCCAAAGATATGGGCGAAAAACGGTGTGATGACAAATCCGGGCCCGTTTTGCTCTAGGAGGCCCAGGAGCCGAGAAAAACGCGAAAAACGAAAAAATCGACTTTAGAAAATTCCCGAACCCCTAGAAAAATCGGAAATCGTCTCACGAATCCAATGGTGCCAGCCAAATTATCCTAGCAATGATATTTCCAAAGATATGGGCGAAAAACGGTGTGATCCCAAATCCGGGCCCGTTTTGCTCTAGGAGGCCCAGGAGCCGAGAAAAACGCGAAAAACGAAAAAATCGACTTTAGAACATTCCCGGACCCCTAGAAAAATCGGAAATCGTCTCACGAATCCAATGGCGCCAGCCAAATTGTCCTAGCAATGATATTTCCAAAGATATGGGTGAAAAACGGTGTGATCCCAAATCCGGGCCCGTTTTGCTATAGGAGGCCCAGGAGCCGAGAAAAACGCGACTAACGAAAAAATCGACGTTAGAAAATTCCCGGACCCCTAGAAAAATCGGAAAGCATCTCACCAATCCAATGGCGCTACCGAAAGTGTTCTAGCTATGATATTTCCAAAGATATGGGCGAAAAACGGTGTGATGACATATTCGGGCCCGTTTTGCTCTAGGAGGCCCAGGAGCCGAGAAAATCGCGAAAAAGGAAAAAATCGACTTTAGAAAATTCCCGGAGCCGTAGAAAAATCGGAAATCGTCTCACGAATCCAATGGCGACAGCAAAATTGTCCTAGCTATGATATTTCCAAAGATATGGGCGAAAAACGGTGTGATCCCAAATTCGGGCCCGTTATGCCGTAGGAGGCCCAGGAGCCGAGAAAAACGCGAAAAACGAAAAAATCGACTTTAGAAAAGTCCCGGACCCCTAGAAAAATCGGAAATCGTCTCAAGAATCCAATGGCGCCAGCCAAATTGTCCTAGCAATGATATTTCCAAAGATATGGGCAAAAGACTGTGTGATCCCAAATCCAGGCCCGTTTTGCTCTAGGAGGCCCAGGAGCCGAGAAAAACGCGAAAAACGAAAAAATCGACTTTAGAAAATTCGCGGACCCCTAGAAAAATCGTCTCACGAATCCAATGGCGCCAGCCAAATTGTCCTAGCCATGATATTTCCAAAGATATGGGCGAAAAACGGTGTGATGACAAATCCGGGCCCGTTTTGCTCTAGGGGGCCCAGGAGCCGAGAAAAACGCGAAAAACGAAAAAATCGACTTTAAAAAATTCCCGAACCCCTAGAAAAATCGGAAATCGTCTCACGAATCCAATGGTGCCAGCCAAATTATTCTAGCAATGATATTTCCAAAGATATGGGCGAAAAACGGTGTGATCCCAAATCCGGGCCCGTTTTGCTCTAGGAGGCCCAGGAGCCGAGAAAAACGCGAAAAACGAAAAAATCGACTTTAGAACATTCCGGGACCCCTAGAAAAATCGGAAATCGTCTTACGAATCCAATGGCGCCAGCCAAATTGTCCTAGCAATGATATTTCCAAAGATATGGGCGAAAAACGGTGTGATCCCAAATCCAGGCCCGTTTTGCTCTAGGAGGCCCAGGAGCCGAGAAAAACGCGAAAAACGAAAAAATCGACTTTAGAAAATTCCCGGACCCCTAGAAAAATCGGAAATCGTCTCACGAATCCAATGGCGCCAGCCAAATTGTCCTAGGTATGACATTTCCAGGGATATGGAAGAAAACATGTGATCCCAAACCCAGGCCCTTTTTTCTCTAGGAGGCCCAGGAGCCGAGAAAATCGCGAAAAACGAAAAAATCGACTTTAGAAAATTCCCGGACCCCTAGAAAAATCGGAAATCGTCTCACGAATCCAATGGCGACAGCAAAATTGTCCTAGCTATGATATTTCCAAAGATATGGGCGAAAAACGGTGTGATCCCAAATTCGGGCCCGTTATGCCGTAGGAGGCCCAGGAGCCGAGAAAAACGCGAACAACGAAAAAATCGACTTGAGAAAAGTCCCGGACCCCTAGAAAAATCGGAAATCGTCTCACGAATCCAATGGCGCCAGCCAAATTGTCCTAGCTATGATATTTCCAAAGATATGGGCGAAAAACGGTGTGATGCCCAATCCGGGCCCGTTTTGCTCTAGGAGGCCCAGTAGCCGAGAAAAACGAAAAAATCGACTTTAGAAAATTCCCGGACCCCTAGAAAATTCGGAAATCGTCTCACGAATCCAGTGGCGCCGGCCAAATTGTCCTAGCTATGATATTTCCAAAGATATGGGCGAAAAACGGTGTGATCCCAAATCCGGGCCCGTTTTGCTCTAGGAGGCCCAGGCGCCGAGAAAATCGCGAAAAACGAAAAAATCGACTTTAGAAATTTCCCGGACCCTTAGAAAAATGGGAAATCGTCTCACGAATCCAATGGCGCCAGCCAAATTGTCCTAGCCATGATATTTCCAAAGATATGGGCGAAAAACGGTGTGATGACAAATCCGGGCCCGTTTTGCTCTAGGAGGCCCAGGAGCCGAGAAAAACGCGAAAAACGAAAAAATCGACTTTAGAAAATTCCCGAACCCCTAGAAAAATCGGAAATCGTCTCACGAATCCAATGGTGCCAGCCAAATTATCCTAGCAATGATATTTCCAAAGATATGGGCGAAAAACGGTGTGATCCCAAATCCGGGCCCGTTTTGCTCTAGGAGGCCCAGGAGCCGAGAAAAACGCGAAAAACGAAAAAATCGACTTTAGAAAATTCCCGGACCCCTAGAATATTCGGAAATCGTCTCACGGATCCAGTGGCGCCGGCGAAATGGCCCTAGCTATTATATTGCCAAAGATATGGAGGAAAAACGGTCGGATGCCAAATCCAGGCCCTTTTTACTCCAGGAGTCATAGGAGCCGAGAAAACCGCTAAAAACGAAAAAAATCAAATTTAAAATATTCCCGGACCCCTAGAAAAATCGGAAATCGTCTCACGAATCCAATGGCGCCAGCCAGATTGTCGTAGCAATGATATTTCCAAAGATATGGGCGAAAAACGGTGTGATCCCAAATCCAGGCCGGTTATGCCCTAGGAGGCCCAGGAGCCGAGAAAAACGCGAAAAACGAAAAAATCTACTTTAGAAAATTCCTGGACCCCTGGAAAAATCGGAAATCGTCTCACGAATCCAATGGCGCCAGCCAAATTGTCCTAGCTATGCTATTTCCAAAGATATGGGCGAAAAGCGGTGTGATCCCAAATCCGGGCCCGTTTTGCTCTAGGAGGCCCAGGCGCCGAGAAAATCGCGAAAAACGAAAAAATCGACTTTAGAAATTTCCCGGACCCTTAGAAAAATGGGAAATCGTCTCACGAATCCAATGGCGCCAGCCAAATTGTCCAAGCTATGATATTTCCAAAGATATGGACGAAAAACGGTGTGCTCCCAAATCCGGGCCCGTTATGCCCTAGGAGGCCCAGGAGCCGAGAAAAACGCGAAAAACGAAAAAATCGACTTTAGAAAATTCCCGGACCCCTAGAAAAATCGGAAATCGTCTCACGAATGCAATGGCGCCAGCCAGATTGTCGTAGCTATGATATTTCCAAAGATATGGGCAAAAGACTGTGTGATCCCAAATCCAGGCCCGTTTTGCTCTAGGAGGCCCAGGAGCCGAGAAAAACGCGAAAAACGAAAAAATCGACTTTAGAAAATTCCCGGACCCCTAGAAAAATCGTCTCACGAATCCAATGGCGCCAGCCAAATTGTCCTAGCCATGATATTTCCAAAGATATGGGCGAAAAACGGTGTGATGACAAATCCGGGCCCGTTTTGCTCTAGGGGGCCCAGGAGCCGAGAAAAACGCGAAAAACGAAAAAATCGACTTTAGAAAATTCCCGAACCCCTAGAAAAATCGGAAATCGTCTCACGAATCCAATGGTGCCAGCCAAATTATTCTAGCAATGATATTTCCAAAGATATGGGCGAAAAACGGTGTGATCCCAAATCCGGGCCCGTTTTGCTCTAGGAGGCCCAGGAGCCGAGAAAAACGCGAAAAACGAAAAAATCGACTTTAGAACATTCCGGGACCCCTAGAAAAATCGGAAATCGTCTTTCGAATCCAATGGCGCCAGCCAAATTGTCCTAGCAGTGATAATTCCAAAGATATGGGCGAAAAACGGTGTGATCCCAAATCCAGGCCCGTTTTGCTCTAGGAGGCCCAGGAGCCGAGAAAAACGCGAAAAACGAAAAAATCGACTTTAGAAAATTCCCGGACCCCTAGAAAAATCGGAAATCGTCTCACGAATCCAATGGCGCCAGCCAAATTGTCCTAGGTATGATATTTCCAGGGATATGGAAGAAAACATGTGATCCCAAACCCAGGCCCTTTTTTCTCTAGGAGGCCCAGGAGCCGAGAAAATCGCGAAAAACGAAAAAATCGACTTTAGAAAATTCCCGGACCCCTAGAAAAATCGGAAATCGTCTCACGAATCCAATGGCGACAGCAAAATTGTCCTAGCTATGATATTTCCAAAGATATGGGCGAAAAACGGTGTGATCCCAAATTCGGGCCCGTTATGCCGTAGGAGGCCCAGGAGCCGAGAAAAACGCGAAAAACGAAAAAATCGACTTGAGAAAATTCCCGGACCCCTAGAAAAATCGGAAATCGTCTCACGAATGCAATGGCGCCAGCCAGATTGTCGTAGCTATGATATTTCCAAAGATATGGGCATAAGACTGTGTGATCCCAAATCCAGACCCGATTTGCTCTAGGAGGCCCAGGAGCAGAGAAAAACGCGAAAAACGAAAAAATCGACTTTAGAAAATTCCCGGACCCCTAGAAAATTCGGAAATCGTCTCACGAATCCAGTGGCGCCGGCCAAATTGTCCTAGCTATGATATTTCCAAAGATATGGGCGAAAAACGGTGTGATCCCAAATCCGGGCCCGTTTTGCTCTAGGAGGCCCAGGCGCCGAGAAAATCGCGAAAAACGAAAAAATCGACTTTAGAAATTTCCCGGACCCTTAGAAAAATGGGAAATCGTCTCACGAATCCAATGGCGCCAGCCAAATTGTCCAAGCTATGATATTTCCAAAGATATGGACGAAAAACGGTGTGCTCCCAAATCCGGGCCCGTTATGCCCTAGGAGGCCCAGGAGCCGAGAAAAACGCGAAAAACGAAAAAATCGACTTTAGAAAATTCCCGGACCCCTAGAAAAATCGGAAATCGTCTCACGAATGCAATGGCGCCAGCCAGATTGTCGTAGCTATGATATTTCCAAAGATATGGGCAAAAGACTGTGTGATCCCAAATCCAGGCCCGTTTTGCTCTAGGAGGCCCAGGAGCCGAGAAAAACGCGAAAAACGAAAAAATCGACTTTAGAAAATTCCCGGACCCCTAGAAAAATCGTCTCACGAATCCAATGGCGCCAGCCAAATTGTCCTAGCCATGATATTTCCAAAGATATGGGCGAAAAACGGTGTGATGACAAATCCGGGCCCGTTTTGCTCTAGGGGGCCCAGGAGCCGAGAAAAACGCGAAAAACGAAAAAATCGACTTTAGAAAATTCCCGAACCCCTAGAAAAATCGGAAATCGTCTCACGAATCCAATGGTGCCAGCCAAATTATTCTAGCAATGATATTTCCAAAGATATGGGCGAAAAACGGTGTGATCCCAAATCCGGGCCCGTTTTGCTCTAGGAGGCCCAGGAGCCGAGAAAAACGCGAAAAACGAAAAAATCGACTTTAGAACATTCCGGGACCCCTAGAAAAATCGGAAATCGTCTTTCGAATCCAATGGCGCCAGCCAAATTGTCCTAGCAATGATAATTCCAAAGATATGGGCGAAAAACGGTGTGATCCCAAATCCAGGCCCGTTTTGCTCTAGGAGGCCCAGGAGCCGAGAAAAACGCGAAAAACGAAAAAATCGACTTTAGAAAATTCCCGGACCCCTAGAAAAATCGGAAATCGTCTCACGAATCCAATGGCGCCAGCCAAATTGTCCTAGGTATGATATTTCCAGGGATATGGAAGAAAACATGTGATCCCAAACCCAGGCCCTTTTTTCTCTAGGAGGCCCAGGAGCCGAGAAAATCGCGAAAAACGAAAAAATCGACTTTAGAAAATTCCCGGACCCCTAGAAAAATCGGAAATCGTCTCACGAATCCAATGGCGACAGCAAAATTGTCCTAGCAATGATAATTCCAAAGATATGGGCGAAAAACGGTGTGATCCCAAATTCGGGCCCGTTTTGCTCTAGGAGGCCCAGGAGCCGAGAAAAACGCGAAAAACGAAAAAATCGACTTTAGAACATTCCGGGACCCCTAGAAAAATCGGAAATCGTCTTACGAATCCAATGGCGCCAGCCAAATTGTCCTAGCAATGATATTTCCAAAGATATGGGCGAAAAACGGTGTGATCCCAAATCCAGGCCCGTTTTGCTCTAGGAGGCCCAGGAGCCGAGAAAAACGCGAAAAACGAAAAAATCGACTTTAGAAAATTCCCGGACCCCTAGAAAAATCGGAAATCGTCTCACGAATCCAATGGCGACTGCAAAATTGTCCTAGCTATGATATTTCCAAAGATATGGGCGAAAAACGGTGTGATCCCAAATCCGGGCCGGTTATGCCCTAGGAGGCCCAGGAGCCGAGAAAAACGCGAAAAACGAAAAAATCGACTTTAGAAAATTCCCGGACCCCTAGAAAATTCGGAAATCGTCTCACGAATCCAATGGCGCCCGCCAAATTGTGCTAGCTATGATATTTCCAAAGATATGGGCGAAAAACGGTGTGATCCCAAATCCAGGCCCGTTTTGCTCTAGGAGGCCCAGAAGCAGAGAAAAACGCGAAAAACGAAAAAATCGACTTTAGAAAATTCCCGGACCCCTAGAAAATTCGGAAATCGTCTCACGGATCCAGTGGCGCCGGCGAAATGGCCCTAGCTATTATATTGCCAAAGATATGGAGGAAAAACGGTCGGATGCCAAATCCAGGCCCTTTTTACTCCAGGAGTCATAGGAGCCGAGAAAACCGCTAAAAACGAAAAAAATCAAATTTAAAATATTCCCGGACCCCTAGAAAAATCGGAAATCGTCTCACGAATCCAATGGCGCCAGCCAGATTGTCGTAGCAATGATATTTCCAAAGATATGGGCGAAAAACGGTGTGATCCCAAATCCAGGCCGGTTATGCCCTAGGAGGCCCAGGAGCCGAGAAAAACGCGAAAAACGAAAAAATCTACTTTAGAAAATTCCTGGACCCCTGGAAAAATCGGAAATCGTCTCACGAATCCAATGGCGCCAGCCAAATTGTCCTAGCTATGCTATTTCCAAAGATATGGGCGAAAAGCGGTGTGATCCCAAATCCGGGCCCGTTTTGCTCTAGGAGGCCCAGGCGCCGAGAAAATCGCGAAAAACGAAAAAATCGACTTTAGAAATTTCCCGGACCCTTAGAAAAATGGGAAATCGTCTCACGAATCCAATGGCGCCAGCCAAATTGTCCAAGCTATGATATTTCCAAAGATATGGACGAAAAACGGTGTGCTCCCAAATCCGGGCCCGTTATGCCCTAGGAGGCCCAGGAGCCGAGAAAAACGCGAAAAACGAAAAAATCGACTTTAGAAAATTCCCGGACCCCTAGAAAAATCGGAAATCGTCTCACGAATGCAATGGCGCCAGCCAGATTGTCGTAGCTATGATATTTCCAAAGATATGGGCAAAAGACTGTGTGATCCCAAATCCAGGCCCGTTTTGCTCTAGGAGGCCCAGGAGCCGAGAAAAACGCGAAAAACGAAAAAATCGACTTTAGAAAATTCCCGGACCCCTAGAAAAATCGTCTCACGAATCCAATGGCGCCAGCCAAATTGTCCTAGCCATGATATTTCCAAAGATATGGGCGAAAAACGGTGTGATGACAAATCCGGGCCCGTTTTGCTCTAGGGGGCCCAGGAGCCGAGAAAAACGCGAAAAACGAAAAAATCGACTTTAGAAAATTCCCGAACCCCTAGAAAAATCGGAAATCGTCTCACGAATCCAATGGTGCCAGCCAAATTATTCTAGCAATGATATTTCCAAAGATATGGGCGAAAAACGGTGTGATCCCAAATCCGGGCCCGTTTTGCTCTAGGAGGCCCAGGAGCCGAGAAAAACGCGAAAAACGAAAAAATCGACTTTAGAACATTCCGGGACCCCTAGAAAAATCGGAAATCGTCTTTCGAATCCAATGGCGCCAGCCAAATTGTCCTAGCAATGATAATTCCAAAGATATGGGCGAAAAACGGTGTGATCCCAAATCCAGGCCCGTTTTGCTCTAGGAGGCCCAGGAGCCGAGAAAAACGCGAAAAACGAAAAAATCGACTTTAGAAAATTCCCGGACCCCTAGAAAAATCGGAAATCGTCTCACGAATCCAATGGCGCCAGCCAAATTGTCCTAGGTATGATATTTCCAGGGATATGGAAGAAAACATGTGATCCCAAACCCAGGCCCTTTTTTCTCTAGGAGGCCCAGGAGCCGAGAAAATCGCGAAAAACGAAAAAATCGACTTTAGAAAATTCCCGGACCCCTAGAAAAATCGGAAATCGTCTCACGAATCCAATGGCGACAGCAAAATTGTCCTAGCTATGATATTTCCAAAGATATGGGCGAAAAACGGTGTGATCCCAAATTCGGGCCCGTTATGCCGTAGGAGGCCCAGGAGCCGAGAAAAAGGCGAAAAACGAAAAAATCGACTTGAGAAAATTCCCGGACCCCTAGAAAAATCGGAAATCGTCTCACGAATGCAATGGCGCCAGCCAGATTGTCGTAGCTATGATATTTCCAAAGATATGGGCATAAGACTGTGTGATCCCAAATCCAGACCCGATTTGCTCTAGGAGGCCCAGGAGCAGAGAAAAACGCGAAAAACGAAAAAATCGACTTTAGAAAATTCCCGGACCCCTAGAAAATTCGGAAATCGTCTCACGAATCCAGTGGCGCCGGCCAAATTGTCCTAGCTATGATATTTCCAAAGATATGGGCGAAAAACGGTGTGATCCCAAATCCGGGCCCGTTTTGCTCTAGGAGGCCCAGGCGCCGAGAAAATCGCGAAAAACGAAAAAATCGACTTTAGAAATTTCCCGGACCCTTAGAAAAATGGGAAATCGTCTCACGAATCCAATGGCGCCAGCCAAATTGTCCTAGCTATGATATTTCCAAAGATATGGACGAAAAACGGTGTGATCCCAAATCCGGGCCCGTTATGCCCTAGGAGGCCCAGGAGCCGAGAAAAACGCGAAAAACGAAAAAATCGACTTTAGAAAATTCCCGGACCCCTAGAAAAATCGGAAATCGTCTCACGAATGCAATGGCGCCAGCCAGATTGTCGTAGCTATGATATTTCCAAAGATATGGGCAAAAGACTGTGTGATCCCAAATCCAGGCCCGTTTTGCTCTAGGAGGCCCAGGAGCCGAGAAAAACGCGAAAAACGAAAAAATCGACTTTAGACAATTCCCGGACCCCTAGAAAAATCGTCTCACGAATCCAATGGCGCCAGCGAAATTGTCCTAGCCATGATATTTCCAAAGATATGGGCGAAAAACGGTGTGATGACAAATCCGGGCCCGTTTTGCTCTAGGGGGCCCAGGAGCCGAGAAAAACGCGAAAAACGAAAAAATCGACTTTAGAAAATTCCCGAACCCCTAGAAAAATCGGAAATCGGCTCACGAATCCAATGGTGCCAGCCAAATTATTCTAGCAATGATATTTCCAAAGATATGGGCGACAAACGGTGTGATCCCAAATCCGGGCCCGTTTTGCTCTAGGAGGCCCAGGAGCCGAGAAAAACGCGAAAAACGAAAAAATCGACTTTAGAACATTCCGGGACCCCTAGAAAAATCGGAAATCGTCTTTCGAATCCAATGGCGCCAGCCAAATTGTCCTAGCAATGATATTTCCAAAGATATGGGCGAAAAACGGTGTGATCCCAAATCCAGGCCCGTTTTGCTCTAGGACGCCCAGGAGCCGAGAAAAACGCGAAAAACGAAAAAATCGACTTTAGAAAATTCCCGGACCCCTAGAAAAATCGGAAATCGTCTCACGAATCCAATGGCGCCAGCCAAATTGTCCTAGGTATGATATTTCCAGGGATATGGAAGAAAACATGTGATCCCAAACCCAGGCCCTTTTTTCTCTAGGAGGCCCAGGAGCCGAGAAAATCGCGAAAAACGAAAAAATCGACTTTAGAAAATTCCCGGACCCCTAGAAAAATCGGAAATCGTCTCACGAATCCAATGGCGACAGCAAAATTGTCCTAGCTATGATATTTCCAAAGATATGGGCGAAAAACGGTGTGATCCCAAATTCGGGCCCGTTATGCCGTAGGAGGCCCAGGAGCCGAGAAAAACGCGAAAAACGAAAAAATCGACTTGAGAAAAGTCCCGGACCCCTAGAAAAATCGGAAATCGTCTCACGAATCCAATGGCGCCAGCCAAATTGTCCTAGCTATGATATTTCCAAAGATATGGGCGAAAAACGGTGTGATGCCCAATCCGGGCCCGTTTTGCTCTAGGAGGCCCAGTAGCCGAGAAAAACGAAAAAATCGACTTTAGAAAATTCCCGGACCCCTAGAAAAATCGGAAATCGTCTCACGAATGCAATGGCGCCAGCCAGATTGTCGTAGCTATGATATTTCCAAAGATATGGGCATAAGACTGTGTGATCCCAAATCCAGACCCGATTTGCTCTAGGAGGCCCAGGAGCAGAGAAAAACGCGAAAAACGAAAAAATCGACTTTAGAAAATTCCCGGACCCCTAGAAAATTCGGAAATCGTCTCACGAATCCAGTGGCGCCGGCCAAATTGTCCTAGCTATGATATTTCCAAAGATATGGGCGAAAAACGGTGTGATCCCAAATCCGGGCCCGTTTTGCTCTAGGAGGCCCAGGCGCCGAGAAAATCGCGAAAAACGAAAAAATCGACTTTAGAAATTTCCCGGACCCTTAGAAAAATGGGAAATCGTCTCACGAATCCAATGGCGCCAGCCAAATTGTCCTAGCCATGATATTTCCAAAGATATGGGCGAAAAACGGTGTGATGACAAATCCGGGCCCGTTTTGCTCTAGGAGGCCCAGGAGCCGAGAAAAACGCGAAAAACGAAAAAATCGACTTTAGAAAATTCCCGAACCCCTAGAAAAATCGGAAATCGTCTCACGAATCCAATGGTGCCAGCCAAATTATCCTAGCAATGATATTTCCAAAGATATGGGCGAAAAACGGTGTGATCCCAAATCCGGGCCCGTTTTGCTCTAGGAGGCCCAGGAGCCGAGAAAAACGCGAAAAACGAAAAAATCGACTTTAGAACATTCCGGGACACCTAGAAAAATCGGAAATCGTCTTACGAATCCAATGGCGCCAGCCAAATTGTCCTAGCAATGATATTTCCAAAGATATGGGCGAAAAACGGTGTGATCCCAAATCCAGGCCCGTTTTGCTCTAGGAGGCCCAGGAGCCGAGAAAAACGCGAAAAACGAAAAAATCGACTTTAGAAAATTCCCGGACCCCTAGAAAAATCGGAAATCGTCTCACGAATCCAATGGCGGCAGCAAAATTGTCCTAGCTATGATATTTCCAAAGATATGGGCGAAAAACGGTGTGATCCCAAATCCGGGCCGGTTATGCCCTAGGAGGCCCAGGAGCCGAGAAAAACGCGAAAAACGAAAAAATCGACTTTAGAAAATTCCCGGACCCCTAGAAAATTCGGAAATCGTCTCACGAATCCAATGGCGCCCGCCAAATTGTGCTAGCTATGATATTTCCAAAGATATGGGCGAAAAACGGTGTGATCCCAAATCCAGGCCCGTTTTGCTCTAGGAGGCCCAGAAGCAGAGAAAAACGCGAAAAACGAAAAAATCGACTTTAGAAAATTCCCGGACCCCTAGAAAAATCGGAAATCGTCTCACGAATCCAATGGCGCCAGCCAAATTGTCCTAGCTATGATATTTCCAAAGATATGGGCGAAAAACGGTGTGATGCCCAATCCGGGCCCGTTTTGCTCTAGGAGGCCCAGTAGCCGAGAAAAACGAAAAAATCGACTTTAGAAAATTCCCGGACCCCTAGAAAAATCGGAAATCGTCTCACGAATGCAATGGCGCCAGCCAGATTGTCGTAGCTATGATATTTCCAAAGATATGGGCATAAGACTGTGTGATCCCAAATCCAGACCCGATTTGCTCTAGGAGGCCCAGGAGCAGAGAAAAACGCGAAAAACGAAAAAATCGACTTTAGAAAATTCCCGGACCCCTAGAAAATTCGGAAATCGTCTCACGAATCCAGTGGCGCCGGCCAAATTGTCCTAGCTATGATATTTCCAAAGATATGGGCGAAAAACGGTGTGATCCCAAATCCGGGCCCGTTTTGCTCTAGGAGGCCCAGGCGCCGAGAAAATCGCGAAAAACGTAAAAATCGACTTTAGAAATTTCCCGGACCCCTAGAAAAATCGGAAATCGTCTCACGAATCCAATGGTGCCAGTCAAATTATCCTAGCAATGATATTTCCAAAGATATGGGCGAAAAACGGTGTGATCCCAAATCCGGGCCCGTTTTGCTCTAGGAGGCCCAGGAGCCGAGAAAAACGCGAAAAACGAAAAAATCGACTTTAGAACATTCCGGGACACCTAGAAAAATCGGAAATCGTCTTACGCATCCAATGGCGCCAGCCAAATTGTCCTAGCTATGATATTTCCAAAGATATGGGCGAAAAACGGTGTGATCCCAAATCCGGACCGGTTATGCCCTAGGAGGCCCAGGAGCCGAGAAAAACGCGAAAAACGAAAAAATCGACTTTAGAAAATTCCCGGACCCCTAGAAAATTCGGAAATCGTCTCACGAATCCAATGGCGCCCGCCAAATTGTGCTAGCTATGATATTTCCAAAGATATGGGCGAAAAACGGTGTGATCCCAAATCCAGGCCCGTTTTGCTCTAGGAGGCCCAGAAGCAGAGAAAAACGCGAAAAACGAAAAAATCGACTTTAGAAAATTCCCGGACCCCTAGAAAAATCGGAAATCGTCTCACGAATGCAATGGCGCCAGCCAGATTTTCGTAGCTATGATATTTCCAAAGATATGGGCAAAAGACTGTGTGATCCCAAATCCAGGCCCGTTTTGCTCTAGGAGGCCCAGGAGCCGAGAAAAACGCGAAAAACGAAAAAATCGACTTTAGAAAATTCCCGGACCCCTAGAAAAATCGTCTCACGAATCCAATGGCGCCAGCCAAATTGTCCTAGCCATGATATTTCCAAAGATATGGGCGAAAAACGGTGTGATGACAAATCCGGGCCCGTTTTGCTCTAGGGGGCCCAGGAGCCGAGAAAAACGCGAAAAACGAAGAAATCGACTTTAAAAAATTCCCGAACCCCTAGAAAAATCGGAAATCGTCTCACGAATCCAATGGTGCCAGCCAAATTATTCTAGCAATGATAT
The DNA here is from genome assembly GCF_034640455.1 of Diachasmimorpha longicaudata. Classification (NCBI taxonomy): domain Eukaryota; kingdom Metazoa; phylum Arthropoda; class Insecta; order Hymenoptera; family Braconidae; genus Diachasmimorpha; species Diachasmimorpha longicaudata. The sequence goes on along the minus strand of NW_026973902.1, from coordinate 586,000 downwards.
TTCCAAAGATATGGGCGAAAAACGGTGTGATCCCAAATCCGGGCCCGTTTTGCTCTAGGAGGCCCAGGAGCCGAGAAAAACGCGAAAAACGAAAAAATCGACTTTAGAACATTCCGGGACCCCTAGAAAAATCGGAAATCGTCTTACGAATCCAATGGCGCCAGCCAAATTGTCCTAGCAATGATATTTCCAAAGATATGGGCGAAAAACGGTGTGATCCCAAATCCAGGCCCGTTTTGCTCTAGGAGGCCCAGGAGCCGAGAAAAACGCGAAAAACGAAAAAATCGACTTTAGAAAATTCCCGGACCCCTAGAAAAATCGGAAATCGTCTCACGAATCCAATGGCGCCAGCCAGATTGTCATAGCAATGATATTTCCAAAGATATGGGCGAAAAACGGTGTGATCCAAAATCCGGGCCGGTTATGCCCTAGGAGGCCCAGGAGCCGAGAAAAACGCGAAAAACGAAAAAATCGACTTTAGAAAATTCCCGGACCCCTAGAAAATTCGGAAATCGTCTCACGAATCCAATGGCGCCAGCCAAATTGTCCTAGCCATGATATTTCCAAAGATATGGGCGAAAAACGGTGTGATGACAAATCCGGGTCCGTTTTGCTCTAGGAGGCCCAGGAGCCGAGAAAAACGCGAAAAACGAAAAAATCGACTTTAGAAAATTCCCGAACCCCTAGAAAAATCGGAAATCGTCTCACGAATCCAATGGTGCCAGCCAAATTATCCTAGCAATGATATTTCCAAAGATATGGGCGAAAAACGGTGTGATCCCAAATCCGGGCCCGTTTTGCTCTAGGAGGCCCAGGAGCCGAGAAAAACGCGAAAAACGAAAAAATCGACTTTAGAACATTCCGGGACCCCTAGAAAAATCGGAAATCGCCTTACGAATCCAATGGTGCCAGCCAAATTGTCCTAGCAATGATATTTCCAAAGATATGGGCGAAAAACGGTGTGATCCCAAATCCAGGCCCGTTTTGCTCTAGGAGGCCCAGGAGCCAAGAAAAACGCGAAAAACGAAAAAATCGACTTTAGAAAATTCCCGGACCCCTAGAAAAATCGGAAATCGTCTCACGAATCCAATGGCGACTGCAAAATTGTCCTAGCTATGATATTTCCAAAGATATGGGCGAAAAACGGTGTGATCCCAAATCCGAGCCGGTTATGCCCTAGGAGGCCCAGGAGCCGAGAAAAACGCGAAAAACGAAAAAATCGACTTTAGAAAATTCCCGGACCCCTAGAAAATTCGGAAATCGTCTCACGAATCCAATGGCGCCCGCCAAATTGTGCTAGCTATGATATTTCCAAAGATATGGGCGAAAAACGGTGTGATCCCAAATCCAGGCCCGTTTTGCTCTAGGAGGCCCAGAAGCAGAGAAAAACGCGAAAAACGAAAAAATCGACTTTAGAAAATTCCCGGACCCCTACAAAATTCGGAAATCGTCTCACGGATCCAGTGGCGCCGGCGAAATGGCCCTAGCTATTATATTGCCAAAGATATGGAGGAAAAACGGTCGGATGCCAAATCCAGGCCCTTTTTACTCTAGGAGTCATAGGAGCCGAGAAAACCGCTAAAAACGAAAAAAATCAAATTTAAAATATTCCCGGACCCCTAGAAAAATCGGAAATCGTCTCACGAATCCAATGGCGCCAGCCAGATTGTCGTAGCAATGATATTTCCAAAGATATGGGCGAAAAACGGTGTGATCCCAAATCCAGGCCGGTTATGCCCTAGGAGGCCCAGGAGCCGAGAAAAACGCGAAAAACGAAAAAATCTACTTTAGAAAATTCCTGGACCCCTGGAAAAATCGGAAATCGTCTCACGAATCCAATGGCGCCAGCCAAATTGCCCTAGGTATGATATTTCCAGGCAATGGAAGAAAACATGTGATCGCAAACCCAGGCCCTTTTTTCTCTAGGAGGCCCAGGAGCCGAGAAAATCGCGAAAAACGAAAAAATCGACTTTAGAAAATTCCCGGACCCCTAGAAAATTCGGAAATCGTCTCACGAATCCAATGGCGCCAGCCAAATTGTCCTAGCCATGATATTTCCAAAGATATGGGCGAAACACGGTGTGATGACAGATCCGGGCCCGTTTTGCTCTAGGAGGCCCAGGAGCCGAGAAAAACGCGAAAAACGAAAAAATCGACTTTAGAAAATTCCCGAACCCCTAGAAAAATCGGAAATCGTCTCACGAATCCAATGGTGCCAGCCAAATTATCCTAGCAATGATATTTCCAAAGATATGGGCGAAAAACGGTGTGATCCCAAATCCGGGCCCGTTTTGCTCTAGGAGGCCCAGGAGCCGAGAAAAACGCGAAAAACGAAAAAATCGACTTTAGAACATTCCGGGACCCCTAGAAAAATCGGAAATCGTCTTACGAATCCAATGGCGCCAGCCAAATTGTCCTAGCAATGATATTTCCAAAGATATGGGCGAAAAACGGTGTGATCCCAAATCCAGGCCCGTTTTGCTCTAGGAGGCCCAGGAGCCGAGAAAAACGCGAAAAACGAAAAAATCGACTTTAGAAAATTCCCGGACCCCTAGAAAAATCGGAAATCGTCTCACGAATCCAATGGCGACTGCAAAATTGTCCTAGCTATGATATTTCCAAAGATATGGGCGAAAAACGGTGTGATCCCAAATCCGGGCCGGTTATGCCCTAGGAGGCCCAGGAGCCGAGAAAAACGCGAAAAACGAAAAAATCGACTTTAGAAAATTCCCGGACCACTAGAAAATTCGGAAATCGTCTCACGAATCCAATGGCGCCCGCCAAATTGTGCTAGCTATGATATTTCCAAAGATATGGGCGAAAAACGGTGTGATCCCAAATCCAGGCCCGTTTTGCTCTAGGAGGCCCAGAAGCAGAGAAAAACGCGAAAAACGAAAAAATCGACTTTAGAAAATTCCCGGACCCCTAGAAAATTCGGAAATCGTCTCACGGATCCAGTGGCGCCGGCGAAATGGCCCTAGCTATTATATTGCCAAAGATATGGAGGAAAAACGGTCGGATGCCAAATCCAGGCCCTTTTTACTCTAGGAGTCATAGGAGCCGAGAAAACCGCTAAAAACGAAAAAAATCAAATTTAAAATATTCCCGGACCCCTAGAAAAATCGGAAATCGTCTCACGAATCCAATGGCGCCAGCCAGATTGTCGTAGCAATGATATTTCCAAAGATATGGGCGAAAAACGGTGTGATCCCAAATCCAGGCCGGTTATGCCCTAGGAGGCCCAGGAGCCGAGAAAAACGCGAAAAACGAAAAAATCTACTTTAGAAAATTCCTGGACCCCTGGAAAAATCGGAAATCGTCTCACGAATCCAATGGCGCCAGCCAAATTGCCCTAGGTATGATATTTCCAGGCAATGGAAGAAAACATGTGATCGCAAACCCAGGCCCTTTTTTCTCTAGGAGGCCCAGGAGCCGAGAAAATCGCGAAAAACGAAAAAATCGACTTTAGAAAATTCCCGGACCCCTAGAAAAATCGGAAATCGTCTCACGAATCCAGTGGCGCCGGCCAAATTGTCCTAGCTATGATATTTCCAAAGATATGGGCGAAAAACGGTGTGATCCCAAACCCGGGCCCGTTTTGCTCTAGGAGGCCCAGGCGCCGAGAAAATCGCGAAAAACGAAAAAATCGACTTTAGAAATTTCCCGGACCCTTAGAAAAATGGGAAATCGTCTCACGAATCCAATGGCGCCAGCCAAATTGTCCTAGCTATGATATTTCCAAAGATATGGACGAAAAACGGTGTGATCCCAAATCCGGGCCCGTTATGCCCTAGGAGGCCCAGGAGCCGAGAAAAACGCGAAAAACGAAAAAATCGACTTTAGAAAATTCCCGGACCCCTAGAAAAATCGGAAATCGTCTCACGAATGCAATGGCGCCAGCCAGATTGTCGTAGCTATGATATTTCCAAAGATATGGGCAAAAGACTGTGTGATCCCAAATCCAGGCCCGTTTTGCTCTAGGAGGCCCAGGAGCCGAGAAAAACGCGAAAAACGAAAAAATCGACTTTAGAAAATTCCCGGACCCCTAGAAAATTCGGAAATCGTCTCACGAATCCAGTGGCGCCGGCCAAATTGTCCTAGCTATGATATTTCCAAAGATATGGGCGAAAAACGGTGTGATCCCAAATCCGGGCCCGTTTTGCTCTAGGAGGCCCAGGCGCCGAGAAAATCGCGAAAAACGAAAAAATCGACTTTAGAAATTTCCCGGACCCTTAGAAAAATGGGAAATCGTCTCACGAATCCAATGGCGCCAGCCAAATTGTCCTAGCTATGATATTTCCAAAGATATGGACGAAAAACGGTGTGATCCCAAATCCGGGCCCGTTATGCCCTAGGAGGCCCAGGAGCAGAGAAAAACGCGAAAAACGAAAAAATCGACTTTAGAAAATTCCCGGACCCCTAGAAAAATCGGAAATCGTCTCACGAATGCAATGGCGCCAGCCAGATTGTCGTAGCTATGATATTTCCAAAGATATGGGCAAAAGACTGTGTGATCCCAAATCCAGGCCCGTTTTGCTCTAGGAGGCCCAGGAGCCGAGAAAAACGCGAAAAACGAAAAAATCGACTTTAGAAAATTCCCGGACCCCTAGAAAAATCGTCTCACGAATCCAATGGCGCCAGCCAAATTGTCCTAGCCATGATATTTCCAAAGATATGGGCGAAAAACGGTGTGATGACAAATCCGGGCCCGTTTTGCTCTAGGGGGCCCAGGAGCCGAGAAAAACGCGAAAAACGAAAAAATCGACTTTAGAAAATTCCCGAACCCCTAGAAAAATCGGAAATCGGCTCACGAATCCAATGGTGCCAGCCAAATTATTCTAGCAATGATATTTCCAAAGATATGGGCGAAAAACGGTGTGATCCCAAATCCGGGCCCGTTTTGCTCTAGGAGGCCCAGGAGCCGAGAAAAACGCGAAAAACGAAAAAATCGACTTTAGAACATTCCGGGACCCCTAGAAAAATCGGAAATCGTCTTTCGAATCCAATGGCGCCAGCCAAATTGTCCTAGCAATGATATTTCCAAAGATATGGGCGAAAAACGGTGTGATCCCAAATCCAGGCCCGTTTTGCTCTAGGAGGCCCAGGAGCCGAGAAAAACGCGAAAAACGAAAAAATCGACTTTAGAAAATTCCCGGACCCCTAGAAAAATCGGAAATCGTCTCACGAATCCAATGGCGCCAGCCAAATTGTCCTAGGTATGATATTTCCAGGGATATGGAAGAAAACATGTGATCCCAAACCCAGGCCCTTTTTTCTCTAGGAGGCCCAGGAGCCGAGAAAATCGCGAAAAACGAAAAAATCGACTTTAGAAAATTCTCGGACCCCTAGAAAAATCGGAAATCGTCTCACGAATCCAATGGCGACAGCAAAATTGTCCTAGCTATGATATTTCCAAAGATATGGGCGAAAAACGGTGTGATCCCAAATTCGGGCCCGTTATGCCGTAGGAGGCCCAGGAGCCGAGAAAAACGCGAAAAACGAAAAAATCGACTTGAGAAAAGTCCCGGACCCCTAGAAAAATCGGAAATCGTCTCACGAATCCAATGGCGCCAGCCAAATTGTCCTAGCTATGATATTTCCAAAGATATGGGCGAAAAACGGTGTGATGCCCAATCCGGGCCCGTTTTGCTCTAGGAGGCCCAGTAGCCGAGAAAAACGAAAAAATCGACTTTAGAAAATTCCCGGACCCCTAGAAAAATCGGAAATCGTCTCACGAATGCAATGGCGCCAGCCAGATTGTCGTAGCTATGATATTTCCAAAGATATGGGCATAAGACTGTGTGATCCCAAATCCAGACCCGATTTGCTCTAGGAGGCCCAGGAGCAGAGAAAAACGCGAAAAACGAAAAAATCGACTTTAGAAAATTCCCGGACCCCTAGAAAAAGCGGAAATCGTCTCACGGATCCAGTGGCGCCGGCGAAATGGCCCTAGCTATTATATTGCCAAAGATATGGAGGAAAAACGGTCGGATGCCAAATCCAGGCCCTTTTTACTCTAGGAGTCATAGGAGCCGAGAAAACCGCTAAAAACGAAAAAAATCAAATTTAAAATATTCCCGGACCCCTAGAAAAATCGGAAATCGTCTCACGAATCCAATGGCGCCAGCCAGATTGTCGTAGCAATGATATTTCCAAAGATATGGGCGAAAAACGGTGTGATCCCAAATCCAGGCCGGTTATGCCCTAGGAGGCCCAGGAGCCGAGAAAAACGCGAAAAACGAAAAAATCTACTTTAGAAAATTCCTGGACCCCTGGAAAAATCGGAAATCGTCTCACGAATCCAATGGCGCCAGCCAAATTGTCCTAGCTATGCTATTTCCAAAGATATGGGCGAAAAGCGGTGTGATCCCAAATCCGGGCCCGTTTTGCTCTAGGAGGCCCAGGCGCCGAGAAAATCGCGAAAAACGAAAAAATCGACTTTAGAAATTTCCCGGACCCTTAGAAAAATGGGAAATCGTCTCACGAATCCAATGGCGCCAGCCAAATTGTCCTAGCTATGATATTTCCAAAGATATGGACGAAAAACGGTGTGATCCCAAATCCGGGCCCGTTATGCCCTAGGAGGCCCAGGAGCCGAGAAAAACGCGAAAAACGAAAAAATCGACTTTAGAAAATTCCCGGACCCCTAGAAAAATCGGAAATCGTCTCACGAATGCAATGGCGCCAGCCAGATTGTCGTAGCTATGATATTTCCAAAGATATGGGCAAAAGACTGTGTGATCCCAAATCCAGGCCCGTTTTGCTCTAGGAGGCCCAGGAGCCGAGAAAAACGCGAAAAACGAAAAAATCGACTTTAGAAAATTCCCGGACCCCTAGAAAAATCGTCTCACGAATCCAATGGCGCCAGCCAAATTGTCCTAGCCATGATATTTCCAAAGATATGGGCAAAAAACGGTGTGATGACAAATCCGGGCCCGTTTTGCTCTAGGGGGCCCAGGAGCCGAGAAAAACGCGAAAAACGAAAAAATCGACTTTAGAAAATTCCCGAACCCCTAGAAAAATCGGAAATCGGCTCACGAATCCAATGGTGCCAGCCAAATTATTCTAGCAATGATATTTCCAAAGATATGGGCGAAAAACGGTGTGATCCCAAATCCGGGCCCGTTTTGCTCTAGGAGGCCCAGGAGCCGAGAAAAACGCGAAAAACGAAAAAATCGACTTTAGAACATTCCGGGACCCCTAGAAAAATCGGAAATCGTCTTTCGAATCCAATGGCGCCAGCCAAATTGTCCTAGCAATGATATTTCCAAAGATATGGGCGAAAAACGGTGTGATCCCAAATCCAGGCCCGTTTTGCTCTAGGAGGCCCAGGAGCCGAGAAAAACGCGAAAAACGAAAAAATCGACTTTAGAAAATTCCCGGACCCCTAGAAAAATCGGAAATCGTCTCACGAATCCAATGGCGCCAGCCAAATTGTCCTAGGTATGATATTTCCAGAGATATGGAAGAAAACATGTGATCCCAAACCCAGGCCCTTTTTTCTCTAGGAGGCCCAGGAGCCGAGAAAATCGCGAAAAACGAAAAAATCGACTTTAGAAAATTCTCGGACCCCTAGAAAAATCGGAAATCGTCTCACGAATCCAATGGCGACAGCAAAATTGTCCTAGCTATGATATTTCCAAAGATATGGGCGAAAAACGGTGTGATCCCAAATTCGGGCCCGTTATGCCGTAGGAGGCCCAGGAGCCGAGAAAAACGCGAAAAACGAAAAAATCGACTTGAGAAAAGTCCCGGACCCCTAGAAAAATGGGAAATCGTCTCACGAATCCAATGGCGCCAGCCAAATTGTCCTAGCTATGATATTTCCAAAGATATGGACGAAAAACGGTGTGATCCCAAATCCGGGCCCGTTATGCCCTAGGAGGCCCAGGAGCCGAGAAAAACGCGAAAAACGAAAAAATCGACTTTAGAAAATTCCCGGACCCCTAGAAAAATCGGAAATCGTCTCACGAATGCAATGGCGCCAGCCAGATTGTCGTAGCTATGATATTTCCAAAGATATGGGCAAAAGACTGTGTGATCCCAAATCCAGGCCCGTTTTGCTCTAGGAGGCCCAGGAGCCGAGAAAAACGCGAAAAACGAAAAAATCGACTTTAGAAAATTCCCGGACCCCTAGAAAAATCGTCTCACGAATCCAATGGCGCCAGCCAAATTGTCCTAGCCATGATATTTCCAAAGATATGGGCGAAAAACGGTGTGATGACAAATCCGGGCCCGTTTTGCTCTAGGGGGCCCAGGAGCCGAGAAAAACGCGAAAAACGAAAAAATCGACTTTAGAAAATTCCCGAACCCCTAGAAAAATCGGAAATCGGCTCACGAATCCAATGGTGCCAGCCAAATTATTCTAGCAATGATATTTCCAAAGATATGGGCGAAAAACGGTGTGATCCCAAATCCGGGCCCGTTTTGCTCTAGGAGGCCCAGGAGCCGAGAAAAACGCGAAAAACGAAAAAATCGACTTTAGAACATTCCGGGACCCCTAGAAAAATCGGAAATCGTCTTTCGAATCCAATGGCGCCAGCCAAATTGTCCTAGCAATGATATTTCCAAAGATATGGGCGAAAAACGGTGTGATCCCAAATCCAGGCCCGTTTTGCTCTAGGAGGCCCAGGAGCCGAGAAAAACGCGAAAAACGAAAAAATCGACTTTAGAAAATTCCCGGACCCCTAGAAAAATCGGAAATCGTCTCACGAATCCAATGGCGCCAGCCAAATTGTCCTAGGTATGATATTTCCAGAGATATGGAAGAAAACATGTGATCCCAAACCCAGGCCCTTTTTTCTCTAGGAGGCCCAGGAGCCGAGAAAATCGCGAAAAACGAAAAAATCGACTTTAGAAAATTCTCGGACCCCTAGAAAAATCGGAAATCGTCTCACGAATCCAATGGCGACAGCAAAATTGTCCTAGCTATGATATTTCCAAAGATATGGGCGAAAAACGGTGTGATCCCAAATTCGGGCCCGTTATGCCGTAGGAGGCCCAGGAGCCGAGAAAAACGCGAAAAACGAAAAAATCGACTTGAGAAAAGTCCCGGACCCCTAGAAAAATCGGAAATCGTCTCACGAATCCAATGGCGCCAGCCAAATTGTCCTAGCTATGATATTTCCAAAGATATGGGCGAAAAACGGTGTGATGCCCAATCCGGGCCCGTTTTGCTCTAGGAGGCCCAGTAGCCGAGAAAAACGAAAAAATCGACTTTAGAAAATTCCCGGACCCCTAGAAAAATCGGAAATCGTCTCACGAATGCAATGGCGCCAGCCAGATTGTCGTAGCTATGATATTTCCAAAGATATGGGCATAAGACTGTGTGATCCCAAATCCAGACCCGATTTGCTCTAGGAGGCCCAGGAGCAGAGAAAAACGCGAAAAACGAAAAAATCGACTTTAGAAAATTCCCGGACCCCTAGAAAAATCGGAAATCGTCTCACGGATCCAGTGGCGCCGGCGAAATGGCCCTAGCTATTATATTGCCAAAGATATGGAGGAAAAACGGTCGGATGCCAAATCCAGGCCCTTTTTACTCTAGGAGTCATAGGAGCCGAGAAAATCGCTAAAAACGAAAAAAATCAAATTTAAAATATTCCCGGACCCCTAGAAAAATCGGAAATCGTCTCACGAATCCAATGGCGCCAGCCAGATTGTCGTAGCAATGATATTTCCAAAGATATGGGCGAAAAACGGTGTGATCCCAAATCCAGGCCGGTTATGCCCTAGGAGGCCCAGGAGCCGAGAAAAACGCGAAAAACGAAAAAATCTACTTTAGAAAATTCCTGGACCCCTGGAAAAATCGGAAATCGTCTCACGAATCCAATGGCGCCAGCCAAATTGTCCTAGCTATGCTATTTCCAAAGATATGGGCGAAAAGCGGTGTGATCCCAAATCCGGGCCCGTTTTGCTCTAGGAGGCCCAGGCGCCGAGAAAATGGCGAAAAACGAAAAAATCGACTTTAGAAATTTCCCGGACCCTTAGAAAAATGGGAAATCGTCTCACGAATCCAATGGCGCCAGCCAAATTGTCCTAGCTATGATATTTCCAAAGATATGGACGAAAAACGGTGTGATCCCAAATCCGGGCCCGTTATGCCCTAGGAGGCCCAGGAGCCGAGAAAAACGCGAAAAACGAAAAAATCGACTTTAGAAAATTCCCGGACCCCTAGAAAAATCGTCTCACGAATCCAATGGCGCCAGCCAAATTGTCCTAGCCATGATATTTCCAATGATATGGGCGAAAAACGGTGTGATGACAAATCCGGGCCCGTTTTGCTCTAGGAGGCCCAGGAGCCGAGAAAAACGCGAAAAACGAAAAAATCGACTTTAGAAAATTCCCGAACCCCTAGAAAAATCGGAAATCGTCTCACGAATCCAATGGTGCCAGCCAAATTATCCTAGCAATGATATTTCCAAAGATATGGGCGAAAAACGGTGTGATCCCAAATCCGGGCCCGTTTTGCTCTGGGAGGCCCAGGAGCCGAGAAAAACGCGAAAAACGAAAAAATCGACTTTAGAACATTCCCGGACCCCTAGAAAAATCGGAAATCGTCTCACGAATCCAATGGCGCCAGCCAAATTGTCCTAGCAATGATATTTCCAAAGATATGGGCGAAAAACGGTGTGATCCCAAATCCGGGCCCGTTTTGCTCTAGGAGGCCCAGGAGCCGAGAAAAACGCGACTAACGAAAAAATCGGCTTTAGAAAATTCCCGGACCCCTAGAAAAATCGGAAATCGTCTCACGAATCCAGTGCCGCCAGCCAAATAGCCCTAGCTATTATATTTCCAAAGATATGGAAGAAAAACCTCGGGAGCCCGTATCCAGGCCCTTTTTTCTCTGGGAGCTGCAGGAGCCGAGCAAAAGGCGCAAAACTAAAAAATCGAGTTTAGAATTATCCTGCACCGCTAGAAAAATCGGAAATCGTCTCACGAGGCCAATGGCGCCGGCGAAATTCCCCTAGCTAAGATATTTCCAAAGATATGGAGGAAAAACGGTCAGATCCCATATCCAGGCCCTTTTTACTCTAGGAGTCATAGGAGCCGAGAAAACCGCTAAAAACGAAAAAAATCAAATTTAAAATATTCCCGGACCCCTAGAAAAATCGGAAATCGTCTCACGAATCCAATGGCGCCAGCCAGATTGTCATAGCAATGATATTTCCAAAGATATGGGCGAAAAACGGTGTGATCCCAAATCCAGGCCGGTTATGCCCTAGGAGGCCCAGGAGCCGAGAAAAACGCGAAAAACGAAAAAATCTACTTTAGAAAATTCCTAGACCCCTGGAAAAATCGGAAATCGTCTTACGAATCCAATGGCGCCAGCCAAATTGTCCTAGCTATGCTATTTCCAAAGATATGGGCGAAAAGCGGTGTGATCCCAAATCCGGGCCCGTTTTGCTCTAGGAGGCCCAGGCGCCGAGAAAATCGCGAAAAACGAAAAAATCGACTTTAGAAATTTCCCGGACCCTTAGAAAAATGGGAAATCGTCTCACGAATCCAATGGCGCCAGCCAAATTGTCCTAGCTATGATATTTCCAAAGATATGGACGAAAAACGGTGTGATCCCAAATCCGGGCCCGTTATGCCCTAGGAGGCCCAGGAGCCGAGAAAAACGCGACAAACGAAAAAATCGACTTTAGAAAATTCCCGGACCCCTAGAAAAATCGGAAATCGTCTCACGGATGCAATGGCGCCAGCCAGATTGTCGTAGCTATGATATTTCCAAAGATATGGGCAAAAGACTGTGTGATCCCAAATCCAGGCCCGTTTTGCTCTAGGAGGCCCAGGAGCCGAGAAAAACGCGAAAAACGAAAAAATCGACTTTAGAAAATTCCCGGACCCCTAGAAAAATCGGAAATCGTCTCACGAATCCAGTGCCGCCAGCCAAATAGCCCTAGCTATTATATTTCCAAAGATATGGAAGAAAAACCTCGGGGGCCCGTATCCAGGCCCTTTTTTCTCTGGGAGCTGCAGGAGCCGAGCAAAAGGCGAAAAACTAAAAAATCGACTTTAGAAAATTCCCGGACCCCTAGAAAAATCGGAAATCGTCTCACGAATCCAATGGCGACAGCAAAATTGTCCTAGCTATGATATTTCCAAAGATATGGGCGAAAAACGGTGTGATCCCAAATTCGGGCCCGTTATGCCGTAGGAGGCCCAGGAGCCGAGAAAAACGCGAAAAACGAAAAAATCGACTTGAGAAAAGTCCCGGACCCCTAGAAAAATCGGAAATCGTCTCACGAATCCAATGGCGCCAGCCAAATTGTCCTAGCTATGATATTTCCAAAGATATGGGCGAAAAACGGTGTGATGCCCAATCCGGGCCCGTTTTGCTCTAGGAGGCCCAGTAGCCGAGAAAAACGAAAAAATCGACTTTAGAAAATTCCCGGACCCCTAGAAAAATCGGAAATCGTCTCACGGATGCAATGGCGCCAGCCAGATTGTCGTAGCTATGATATTTCCAAAGATATGGGCAAAAGACTGTGTGATCCCAAATCCAGGCCCGTTTTGCTCTAGGAGGCCCAGGAGCCGAGAAAAACGCGAAAAACGAAAAAATCGACTTTAGAAAATTCCCGGACCCCTAGAAAAATCGGAAATCGTCTCACGAATCCAGTGCCGCCAGCCAAATAGCCCTAGCTATTATATTTCCAAAGATATGGAAGAAAAACCTCGGGGGCCCGTATCCAGGCCCTTTTTTCTCTGGGAGCTGCAGGAGCCGAGCAAAAGGCGAAAAACTAAAAAATCGACTTTAGAAAATTCCCGGACCCCTAGAAAAATCGGAAATCGTCTCACGAATCCAATGGCGACAGCAAAATTGTCCTAGCTATGATATTTCCAAAGATATGGGCGAAAAACGGTGTGATCCCAAATTCGGGCCCGTTATGCCGTAGGAGGCCCAGGAGCCGAGAAAAACGCGAAAAACGAAAAAATCGACTTGAGAAAAGTCCCGGACCCCTAGAAAAATCGGAAATCGTCTCACGAATCCAATGGCGCCAGCCAAATTGTCCTAGCTATGATATTTCCAAAGATATGGGCGAAAAACGGTGTGATGCCCAATCCGGGCCCGTTTTGCTCTAGGAGGCCCAGTAGCCGAGAAAAACGAAAAAATCGACTTTAGAAAATTCCCGGACCCCTAGAAAAATCGGAAATCGTCTCACGAATGCAATGGCGCCAGCCAGATTGTCGTAGCTATGATATTTCCAAAGATATGGGCATAAGACTGTGTGATCCCAAATCCAGACCCGATTTGCTCTAGGAGGCCCAGGAGCAGAGAAAAACGCGAAAAACGAAAAAATCGACTTTAGAAAATTCCCGGACCCCTAGAAAATTCGGAAATCGTCTCACGAATCCAGTGGCGCCGGCCAAATTGTCCTAGCTATGATATTTCCAAAGATATGGGCGAAAAACGGTGTGATCCCAAATCCGGGCCCGTTTTGCTCTAGGAGGCCCAGGCGCCGAGAAAATCGCGAAAAACGAAAAAATCGACTTTAGAAATTTCCCGGATCCTTAGAAAAATGGGAAATCGTCTCACGAATCCAATGGCGCCAGCCAAATTGTCCTAGCCATGATATTTCCAAAGATATGGGCGAAAAACGGTGTGATGACAAATCCGGGCCCGTTTTGCTCTAGGAGGCCCAGGAGCCGAGAAAAACGCGAAAAACGAAAAAATCGACTTTAGAAAATTCCCGGACCCCTAGAAAATTCGGAAATCGTCTCACGGATCCAGTGGCGCCGGCGAAATGGCCCTAGCTATTATATTGCCAAAGATATGGAGGAAAAACGGTCGGATGCCAAATCCAGGCCCTTTTTACTCTAGGAGTCATAGGAGCCGAGAAAACCGCTAAAAACGAAAAAAATCAAATTTAAAATATTCCCGGACCCCTAGAAAAATCGGAAATCGTCTCACGAATCCAATGGCGCCAGCCAGATTGTCGTAGCAATGATATTTCCAAAGATATGGGCGAAAAACGGTGTGATCCCAAATCCAGGCCGGTTATGCCCTAGGAGGCCCAGGAGCCGAGAAAAACGCGAAAAACGAAAAAATCTACTTTAGAAAATTCCTGGACCCCTGGAAAAATCGGAAATCGTCTCACGAATCCAATGGCGCCAGCCAAATTGTCCTAGCTATGCTATTTCCAAAGATATGGGCGAAAAGCGGTGTGATCCCAAATCCGGGCCCGTTTTGCTCTAGGAGGCCCAGGCGCCGAGAAAATCGCGAAAAACGAAAAAATCGACTTTAGAAAATTCCCGGACCCCTAGAAAAATCGGAAATCGTCTCACGGATGCAATGGCGCCAGCCAGATTGTCGTAGCTATGATATTTCCAAAGATATGGGCAAAAGACTGTGTGATCCCAAATCCAGGCCCGTTTTGCTCTAGGAGGCCCAGGAGCCGAGAAAAACGCGAAAAACGAAAAAATCGACTTTAGAAAATTCCCGGACCCCTAGAAAAATCGTCTCACGAATCCAATGGCGCCGGCCAAATTGTCCTAGCTATGATATTTCCAAAGATATGGGCGAAAAACGGTGTGATCCCAAATCCGGGCCCGTTTTGCTCTAGGAGGCCCAGGAGCCGAGAAAATCGCGAAAAAGGAAAAAATCGACTTTAGAAAATTCCCGGACCCCTAGAAAAATCGGAAATCGTCTCACGAATCCAGTGCCGCCAGCCAAATAGCCCTAGCTATTATATTTCCAAAGATATGGAAGAAAAACCTCGGGGGCCCGTATCCAGGCCCTTTTTTCTCTGGGAGCTGCAGGAGCCGAGCAAAAGGCGAAAAACTAAAAAATCGACTTTAGAAAATTCCCGGACCCCTAGAAAAATCGGAAATCGTCTCACGAATCCAATGGCGACAGCAAAATTGTCCTAGCTATGATATTTCCAAAGATATGGGCGAAAAACGGTGTGATCCCAAATTCGGGCCCGTTATGCCGTAGGAGGCCCAGGAGCCGAGAAAAACGCGAAAAACGAAAAAATCGACTTGAGAAAAGTCCCGGACCCCTAGAAAAATCGGAAATCGTCTCACGAATCCAATGGCGCCAGCCAAATTGTCCTAGCTATGATATTTCCAAAGATATGGGCGAAAAACGGTGTGATGCCCAATCCGGGCCCGTTTTGCTCTAGGAGGCCCAGTAGCCGAGAAAAACGAAAAAATCGACTTTAGAAAATTCCCGGACCCCTAGAAAAATCGGAAATCGTCTCACGAATGCAATGGCGCCAGCCAGATTGTCGTAGCTATGATATTTCCAAAGATATGGGCATAAGACTGTGTGATCCCAAATCCAGACCCGATTTGCTCTAGGAGGCCCAGGAGCAGAGAAAAACGCGAAAAACGAAAAAATCGACTTTAGAAAATTCCCGGACCCCTAGAAAATTCGGAAATCGTCTCACGAATCCAGTGGCGCCGGCCAAATTGTCCTAGCTATGATATTTCCAAAGATATGGGCGAAAAACGGTGTGATCCCAAATCCGGGCCCGTTTTGCTCTAGGAGGCCCAGGCGCCGAGAAAATCGCGAAAAACGAAAAAATCGACTTTAGAAATTTCCCGGATCCTTAGAAAAATGGGAAATCGTCTCACGAATCCAATGGCGCCAGCCAAATTGTCCTAGCCATGATATTTCCAAAGATATGGGCGAAAAACGGTGTGATGACAAATCCGGGCCCGTTTTGCTCTAGGAGGCCCAGGAGCCGAGAAAAACGCGAAAAACGAAAAAATCGACTTTAGAAAATTCCCGGACCCCTAGAAAATTCGGAAATCGTCTCACGGATCCAGTGGCGCCGGCGAAATGGCCCTAGCTATTATATTGCCAAAGATATGGAGGAAAAACGGTCGGATGCCAAATCCAGGCCCTTTTTACTCTAGGAGTCATAGGAGCCGAGAAAACCGCTAAAAACGAAAAAAATCAAATTTAAAATATTCCCGGACCCCTAGAAAAATCGGAAATCGTCTCACGAATCCAATGGCGCCAGCCAGATTGTCGTAGCAATGATATTTCCAAAGATATGGGCGAAAAACGGTGTGATCCCAGATCCAGGCCGGTTATGCCCTAGGAGGCCCAGGAGCCGAGAAAAACGCGAAAAACGAAAAAATCTACTTTAGAAAATTCCTGGACCCCTGGAAAAATCGGAAATCGTCTCACGAATCCAATGGCGCCAGCCAAATTGTCCTAGCTATGCTATTTCCAAAGATATGGGCGAAAAGCGGTGTGATCCCAAATCCGGGCCCGTTTTGCTCTAGGAGGCCCAGGAGCCGAGAAAAACGCGAAAAACGAAAAAATCGACTTTAGGAAATTCCCGGACCCCTAGAAAAATCGGAAATCGTCTCACGAATCCAATGGCGCCGGCCAAATTGTCCTAGCTATGATATTTCCAAAGATATGGGCGAAAAACGGCGTGATGCCAAATCCGGGCCCGTTTTGCTCTAGGAGGCCCAGGAGCCGAGAAAAATGCGAAAAACGAAAAAATCGACTTTAGAAAATTCCCGGACCCCCAGAAAAATCGGAAATCGTCTCACGAATCCAATGGCGCCAGTCAAATTGTACTAGGTATGATATTTCCAGGGATATGGAAGAAAACATGTGCTCCCAAACCCAGGCCCGTTTTGCTCTAGGAGGCCCAGGAGTCGAGAAAAACACGAAAAACGAAAAAATCGACTTTAGAAAATTCCCGGGCCCCTAGAAAAATCGGAAATCGTCCCACGAATCCAATGGCGCCAGCCAAATTGTCCTAGCTATGATATTTCCAAAGATATGGGCGAAAAACGGTGTGATGCCAAATCCGGGCCCGTTTTGCTCTAGGAGGCCCAGGAGCCGAGAAAAACGCGAAAAAGGAAAAAATCGACTCTAGAAAATTCCCGGGCCCCTAGAAAAATCGGAAATCGTCTCACGAATCCAATGGCGCCAGCCAAATTGTCCTAGCTATGATATTTCCAAAGATATGGGCGAAAAACGGTGTGATCCCAAATCCGGGCCCGTTTTGCTCTAGGAGACCCAGGAGCCGAGAAAAACGCGAAAAACGAAAAAATCGTCTTTAGAAAATTCCCGGCCCCCTAGAAAAATCGGAAATCGTCTCACGAATCCAATGGCGCCCGCCAAATTGTGCTAGCTATGTTATTTCCAAAGATATGGACGAAAAACGGTGTGATCCCAAATCCAGGCCGGTTATGCCCTAGGAGGCCCAGGAGCCGAGAAAAACGCGAAAAACGAAAAAATCTACTTTAGAAAATTCCTGGACCCCTGGAAAAATCGGAAATCGTCTCACGAATCCAATGGCGACTGCAAAATTGTCCTAGCTATGATATTTCCAAAGATATGGGCGAAAAACGGTGTGATCCCAAATCCGGGCCGGTTATGCCCTAGGAGGCCCAGGAGCCGAGAAAAACGCGAAAAACGAAAAAATCGACTTTAGAAAATTCCCGGACCCTTAGAAAATTCGGAAATCGTCTCACGAATCCAATGGCGCCCGCCAAATTGTCCTAGCCATGATATTTCCAAAGATATGGGCGAAAAACGGTGTGATGACAAATCCGGGCCCGTTTTGCTCTAGGAGGCCCAGGAGCCGAGAAAAACGCGAAAAACGAAAAAATCGACTTTAGAAAATTCCCGGACCCCTAGAAAATTCGGAAATCGTCTCACGGATCCAGTGGCGCCGGCGAAATGGCCCTAGCTATTATATTGCCAAAGATATGGAGGAAAAACGGTCGGATGCCAAATCCAGGCCCTTTTTACTCTAGGAGTCATAGGAGCCGAGAAAACCGCTAAAAACGAAAAAAATCAAATTTAAAATATTCCCGGACCCCTAGAAAAATCGGAAATCGTCTCACGAATCCAATGGCGCCAGCCAGATTGTCGTAGCAATGATATTTCCAAAGATATGGGCGAAAAACGGTGTGATCCCAAATCCAGGCCGGTTATGCCCTAGGAGGCCCAGGAGCCGAGAAAAACGCGAAAAACGAAAAAATCTACTTTAGAAAATTCCTGGACCCCTGGAAAAATCGGAAATCGTCTCACGAATCCAATGGCGCCAGCCAAATTGTCCTAGCTATGCTATTTCCAAAGATATGGGCGAAAAGCGGTGTGATCCCAAATCCGGGCCCGTTTTGCTCTAGGAGGGCCAGGCGCCGAGAAAATCGCGAAAAACGAAAAAATCGACTTTAGAAATTTCCCGGACCCTTAGAAAAATGGGAAATCGTCTCACGAATCCAATGGCGCCAGCCAAATTGTCCTAGCTATGATATTTCCAAAGATATGGACGAAAAACGGTGTGATCCCAAATCCGGGCCCGTTATGCCCTAGGAGGCCCAGGAGCCGAGAAAAACGCGACAAACGAAAAAATCGACTTTAGAAAATTCCCGGACCCCTAGAAAAATCGGAAATCGTCTCACGGATGCAATGGCGCCAGCCAGATTGTCGTAGCTATGATATTTCCAAAGATATGGGCAAAAGACTGTGTGATCCCAAATCCAGGCCCGTTTTGCTCTAGGAGGCCCAGGAGCCGAGAAAAACGCGAAAAACGAAAAAATCGACTTTAGAAAATTCCCGGACCCCTAGAAAAATCGTCTCACGAATCCAATGGCGCCGGCCAAATTGTCCTAGCTATGATATTTCCAAAGATATGGGCGAAAAACGGTGTGATCCCAAATCCGGGCCCGTTTTGCTCTAGGAGGCCCAGGAGCCGAGAAAATCGCGAAAAAGGAAAAAATCGACTTTAGAAAATTCCCGGACCCCTAGAAAAATCGGAAATCGTCTCACGAATCCAATGGCGACAGCAAAATTGTCCTAGCTATGATATTTCCAAAGATATGGGCGAAAAACGGTGTGATCCCAAATTCGGGCCCGTTATGCCGTAGGAGGCCCAGGAGCCGAGAAAAACGCGAAAAACGAAAAAATCGACTTGAGAAAAGTCCCGGACCCCTAGAAAAATCGGAAATCGTCTCACGAATCCAATGGCGCCAGCCAAATTGTCCTAGCTATGATATTTCCAAAGATATGGGCGAAAAACGGTGTGATGCCCAATCCGGGCCCGTTTTGCTCTAGGAGGCCCAGTAGCCGAGAAAAACGAAAAAATCGACTTTAGAAAATTCCCGGACCCCTAGAAAAATCGGAAATCGTCTCACGAATGCAATGGCGCCAGCCAGATTGTCGTAGCTATGATATTTCCAAAGATATGGGCATAAGACTGTGTGATCCCAAATCCAGACCCGATTTGCTCTAGGAGGCCCAGGAGCAGAGAAAAACGCGAAAAACGAAAAAATCGACTTTAGAAAATTCCCGGACCCCTAGAAAATTCGGAAATCGTCTCACGAATCCAGTGGCGCCGGCCAAATTGTCCTAGCTATGATATTTCCAAAGATATGGGCGAAAAACGGTGTGATCCCAAATCCGGGCCCGTTTTGCTCTAGGAGGCCCAGGCGCCGAGAAAATCGCGAAAAACGAAAAAATCGACTTTAGAAATTTCCCGGATCCTTAGAAAAATGGGAAATCGTCTCACGAATCCAATGGCGCCAGCCAAATTGTCCTAGCCATGATATTTCCAAAGATATGGGCGAAAAACGGTGTGATGACAAATCCGGGCCCGTTTTGCTCTAGGAGGCCCAGGAGCCGAGAAAAACGCGAAAAACGAAAAAATCGACTTTAGAAAATTCCCGGACCCCTAGAAAATTCGGAAATCGTCTCACGGATCCAGTGGCGCCGGCGAAATGGCCCTAGCTATTATATTGCCAAAGATATGGAGGAAAAACGGTCGGATGCCAAATCCAGGCCCTTTTTACTCTAGGAGTCATAGGAGCCGAGAAAACCGCTAAAAACGAAAAAAATCAAATTTAAAATATTCCCGGACCCCTAGAAAAATCGGAAATCGTCTCACGAATCCAATGGCGCCAGCCAGATTGTCGTAGCAATGATATTTCCAAAGATATGGGCGAAAAACGGTGTGATCCCAGATCCAGGCCGGTTATGCCCTAGGAGGCCCAGGAGCCGAGAAAAACGCGAAAAACGAAAAAATCTACTTTAGAAAATTCCTGGACCCCTGGAAAAATCGGAAATCGTCTCACGAATCCAATGGCGCCAGCCAAATTGTCCTAGCTATGCTATTTCCAAAGATATGGGCGAAAAGCGGTGTGATCCCAAATCCGGGCCCGTTTTGCTCTAGGAGGCCCAGGAGCCGAGAAAAACGCGAAAAACGAAAAAATCGACTTTAGGAAATTCCCGGACCCCTAGAAAAATCGGAAATCGTCTCACGAATCCAATGGCGCCGGCCAAATTGTCCTAGCTATGATATTTCCAAAGATATGGGCGAAAAACGGCGTGATGCCAAATCCGGGCCCGTTTTGCTCTAGGAGGCCCAGGAGCCGAGAAAATCGCGAAAAAGGAAAAAATCGACTTTAGAAAATTCCCGGACCCCTAGAAAAATCGGAAATCGTCTCACGAATCCAATGGTGCCAGCCAAATTATCCTAGCAATGATATTTCCAAAGATATGGGCGAAAAACGGTGTGATCCCAAATCCGGGCCCGTTTTGCTCTAGGAGGCCCAGGAGCCGAGAAAAACGCGAAAAACGAAAAAATCGACTTTAGAACATTCCGAGACCCCTAGAAAAATCGGAAATCGTCTTACGAATCCAATGGCGCCAGCCAAATTGTCCTAGCAATGATATTTCCAAAGATATGGGCGAAAAACGGTGTGATCCCAAATCCAGGCCCGTTTTGCTCTAGGAGGCCCAGGAGCCGAGAAAAACGCGAAAAACGAAAAAATCGACTTTAGAAAATTCCCGGACCCCTAGAAAAATCGGAAATCGTATCACGAATCCAATGGCGACTGCAAAATTGTCCTAGCTATGATATTTCCAAAGATATGGGCGAAAAACGGTGTGATCCCAAATCCGGGCCGGTTATGCCCTAGGAGGCCCAGGAGCCGAGAAAAACGCGAAAAACGAAAAAATCGACTTTAGAAAATTCCCGGACCCCTAGAAAAATCGTCTCACGAATCCAATGGCGCCAGCCAAATTGTCCTAGCCATGATATTTCCAAAGATATGGGCGAAAAACGGTGTGATGACAAATCCGGGCCCATTTTGCTCTAGGGGGCCCAGGAGCCGAGAAAAACGCGAAAAACGAAAAAATCGACTTTAGAAAATTCCCGAACCCCTAGAAAAATCGGAAATCGTCTCACGAATCCAATGGTGCCAGCCAAATTATTCTAGCAATGATATTTCCAAATATATGGGCGAAAAACGGTGTGATCCCAAATCCGGGCCCGTTTTGCTCTAGGAGGCCCAGGAGCCGAGAAAAACGCGAAAAACGAAAAAATCGACTTTAGAACATTCCGGGACCCCTAGAAAAATCGATAATCGTCTTTCGAATCCAATGGCGCCAGCCAAATTGTCCTAGCAATGATATTTCCAAAGATATGGGCGAAAAACGGTGTGATCCCAAATCCAGGCCCGTTTTGCTCTAGGAGGCCCAGGAGCCGAGAAAAATGCGAAAAACGAAAAAATCGACTTTAGAAAATTCCCGGACCCCCAGAAAAATCGGAAATCGTTTCACGAATCCAATGGCGCCAGTCAAATTGTACTAGGTATGATATTTCCAGGGATATGGAAGAAAACATGTGCTCCCAAACCCAGGCCCGTTTTGCTCTAGGAGGCCCAGGAGTCGAGAAAAACACGAAAAACGAAAAAATCGACTTTAGAAAATTCCCGGGCCCCTAGAAAAATCGGAAATCGTCCCACGAATCCAATGGCGCCAGCCAAATTGTCCTAGCTATGATATTTCCAAAGATATGGGCGAAAAACGGTGTGATGCCAAATCCGGGCCCGTTTTGCTCTAGGAGGCCCAGGAGCCGAGAAAAACGCGAAAAAGGAAAAAATCGACTCTAGAAAATTCCCGGGCCCCTAGAAAAATCGGAAATCGTCT
The DNA here is from genome assembly GCF_034640455.1 of Diachasmimorpha longicaudata. Classification (NCBI taxonomy): domain Eukaryota; kingdom Metazoa; phylum Arthropoda; class Insecta; order Hymenoptera; family Braconidae; genus Diachasmimorpha; species Diachasmimorpha longicaudata. Next base: position 564,087 of record NW_026973902.1, on the reverse strand, counting down.
CACGAATCCAATGGCGCCAGCCAAATTGTCCTAGCTATGATATTTCCAAAGATATGGGCGAAAAACGGTGTGATCCCAAATCCGGGCCCGTTTTGCTCTAGGAGACCCAGGAGCCGAGAAAAACGCGAAAAACGAAAAAATCGTCTTTAGAAAATTCCCGGCCCCCTAGAAAAATCGGAAATCGTCTCACGAATCCAATGGCGCCCGCCAAATTGTGCTAGCTATGTTATTTCCAAAGATATGGACGAAAAACGGTGTGATCCCAAATCCAGGCCGGTTATGCCCTAGGAGGCCCAGGAGCCGAGAAAAACGCGAAAAACGAAAAAATCTACTTTAGAAAATTCCTGGACCCCTGGAAAAATCGGAAATCGTCTCACGAATCCAATGGCGACTGCAAAATTGTCCTAGCTATGATATTTCCAAAGATATGGGCGAAAAACGGTGTGATCCCAAATCCGGGCCGGTTATGCCCTAGGAGGCCCAGGAGCCGAGAAAAACGCGAAAAACGAAAAAATCGACTTTGGAAAATTCCCGGACCCCTAGAAAATTCGGAAATCGTCTCACGAATCCAATGGCGCCCGCCAAATTGTGCTAGCTATGATATTTCCAAAGATATGGGCGAAAAACGGTGTGATCCCAAATCCAGGCCCGTTTTGCTCTAGGAGGCCCAGAAGCAGAGAAAAACGCGAAAAACGAAAAAATCGACTTTAGAAAATTCCCGGACCCCTGGAAAATTCGGAAATCGTCTCACGGATCCAGTGGCGCCGGCGAAATGGCCCTAGCTATTATATTGCCAAAGATATGGAGGAAAAACGGTCGGATGCCAAATCCAGGCCCTTTTTACTCTAGGAGTCATAGGAGCCGAGAAAACCGCTAAAAACGAAAAAAATCAAATTTAAAATATTCCCGGACCCCTAGAAAAATCGGAAATCGTCTCACGAATCCAATGGCGCCAGCCAGATTGTCGTAGCAATGATATTTCCAAAGATATGGGCGAAAAACGGTGTGATCCCAAATCCAGGCCGGTTATGCCCTAGGAGGCCCAGGAGCCGAGAAAAACGCGAAAAACGAAAAAATCTACTTTAGAAAATTCCTGGACCCCTGGAAAAATCGGAAATCGTCTCACGAATCCAATGGCGCCAGCCAAATTGTCCTAGCTATGCTATTTCCAAAGATATGGGCGAAAAGCGGTGTGATCCCAAATCCGGGCCCGTTTTGCTCTAGGAGGCCCAGGCGCCGAGAAAATCGCGAAAAACGAAAAAATCGACTTTAGAAATTTCCCGGACCCTTAGAAAAATGGGAAATCGTCTCACGAATCCAATGGCGCCAGCCAAATTGTCCTAGCTATGATATTTCCAAAGATATGGACGAAAAACGGTGTGATCCCAAATCCGGGCCCGTTATGCCCTAGGAGGCCCAGGAGCCGAGAAAAACGCGAAAAACGAAAAAATCGACTTTAGAAAATTCCCGGACCCCTAGAAAAATCGGAAATCGTCTCACGAATGCAATGGCGCCAGCCAGATTGTCGTAGCTATGATATTTCCAAAGATATGGGCAAAAGACTGTGTGATCCCAAATCCAGGCCCGTTTTGCTCTAGGAGGCCCAGGAACCGAGAAAAACGCGAAAAACGAAAAAATCGACTTTAGAAAATTCCCGGACCCCTAGAAAAATCGTCTCACGAATCCAATGGCGCCAGCCAAATTGTCCTAGCCATGATATTTCCAAAGATATGGGCGAAAAACGGTGTGATGACAAATCCGGGCCCGTTTTGCTCTAGGGGGCCCAGGAGCCGAGAAAAACGCGAAAAACGAAAAAATCGACTTTAGAACATTCCGGGACCCCTAGAAAAATCGGAAATCGTCTTACGAATCCAATGGCGCCAGCCAAATTGTCCTAGCAATGATATTTCCAAAGATATGGGCGAAAAACGGTGTGATCCCAAATCCAGGCCCGTTTTGCTCTAGGTGGCCCAGGAGCCGAGAAAAATGCGAAAAACGAAAAAATCGACTTTAGAAAATTCCCGGACCCCCAAAAAAATCGGAAATCGTCTCACGAATCCAATGGCGCCAGTCAAATTGTACTAGGTATGATATTTCCAGGGATATGGAAGAAAACATGTGCTCCCAAACCCAGGCCCGTTTTGCTCTAGGAGGCCCAGGAGTCGAGAAAAACACGAAAAACGAAAAAATCGACTTTAGAAAATTCCCGGGCCCCTAGAAAAATCGGAAATCGTCTCACGAATCCAATGGCGCCAGTCAAATTGTACTAGGTATGATATTTCCAGGGATATGGAAGAAAACATGTGCTCCCAAACCCAGGCCCGTTTTGCTCTAGGAGGCCCAGGAGTCGAGAAAAACACGAAAAACGAAAAAATCGACTTTAGAAAATTCCCGGGCCCCTAGAAAAATCGGAAATCGTCTCACGAATCCAATGGCGCCAGCCAAATTGTCCTAGCTATGATATTTCCAAAGATATGGGCGAAAAACGGTGTGATGCCAAATCCGGGCCCGTTTTGCTCTAGGAGGCCCAGGAGCCGAGAAAAACGCGAAAAAGGAAAAAATCGACTCTAGAAAATTCCCGGGCCCCTAGAAAAATCGGAAATCGTCTCACGAATCCAATGGCGCCAGCCAAATTGTCCTAGCTATGATATTTCCAAAGATATGGGCGAAAAACGGTGTGATCCCAAATCCGGGCCCGTTTTGCTCTAGGAGACCCAGGAGCCGAGAAAAACGCGAAAAACGAAAAAATCGTCTTTAGAAAATTCCCGGCCCCCTAGAAAAATCGGAAATCGTCTCACGAATCCAATGGCGCCCGCCAAATTGTGCTAGCTATGTTATTTCCAAAGATATGGACGAAAAACGGTGTGATCCCAAATCCAGGCCGGTTATGCCCTAGGAGGCCCAGGAGCCGAGAAAAACGCGAAAAACGAAAAAATCTACTTTAGAAAATTCCTGGACCCCTGGAAAAATCGGAAATCGTCTCACGAATCCAATGGCGACTGCAAAATTGTCCTAGCTATGATATTTCCAAAGATATGGGCGAAAAACGGTGTGATCCCAAATCCGGGCTGGTTATGCCCTAGGAGGCCCAGGAGCCGAGAAAAACGCGAAAAACGAAAAAATCGACTTTAGAAAATTCCCGGACCCCTAGAAAAATCGTCTCACGAATCCAATGGCGCCAGCCAAATTGTCCTAGCCATGATATTTCCAAAGATATGGGCGAAAAACCGTGTGATGACAAATCCGGGCCCGTTTTGCTCTAGGAGGCCCAGGAGCCGAGAAAAACGCGAAAAACGAAAAAATCGACTTTAGAAAATTCCCGAACCCCTAGAAAAATCGGAAATCGTCTCACGAATCCAATGGTGCCAGCCAAATTATCCTAGCAATGATATTTCCAAAGATATGGGCGAAAAACGGTGTGATCCCAAATCCGGGCCCGTTTTGCTCTGGGAGGCCCAGGAGCCGAGAAAAACGCGAAAAACGAAAAAATCGACTTTAGAACATTCCCGGACCCCTAGAAAAATCGGAAATCGTCTCACGAATCCAATGGCGCCAGCCAAATTGTCCTAGCAATGATATTTCCAAAGATATGGGCGAAAAACGGTGTGATCCCAAATCCGGGCCCGTTTTGCTCTAGGAGGCCCAGGAGCCGAGAAAAACGCGACTAACGAAAAAATCGGCTTTAGAAAATTCCCGGACCCCTAGAAAAATCGGAAATCGTCTCACGAATCCAGTGCCGCCAGCCAAATAGCCCTAGCTATTATATTTCCAAAGATATGGAAGAAAAACCTCGGGAGCCCGTATCCAGGCCCTTTTTTCTCTGGGAGCTGCAGGAGCCGAGCAAAAGGCGCAAAACTAAAAAATCGAGTTTAGAATTATCCTGCACCGCTAGAAAAATCGGAAATCGTCTCACGAGGCCAATGGCGCCGGCGAAATTCCCCTAGCTAAGATATTTCCAAAGATATGGAGGAAAAACGGTCAGATCCCATATCCAGGCCCTTTTTACTCTAGGAGTCATAGGAGCCGAGAAAACCGCTAAAAACGAAAAAAATCAAATTTAAAATATTCCCGGACCCCTAGAAAAATCGGAAATCGTCTCACGAATCCAATGGCGCCAGCCAGATTGTCATAGCAATGATATTTCCAAAGATATGGGCGAAAAACGGTGTGATCCCAAATCCAGGCCGGTTATGCCCTAGGAGGCCCAGGAGCCGAGAAAAACGCGAAAAACGAAAAAACCTACTTTAGAAAATTCCTAGACCCCTGGAAAAATCGGAAATCGTCTTACGAATCCAATGGCGCCAGCCAAATTGTCCTAGCTATGCTATTTCCAAAGATATGGGCGAAAAGCGGTGTGATCCCAAATCCGGGCCCGTTTTGCTCTAGGAGGCCCAGGCGCCGAGAAAATCGCGAAAAACGAAAAAATCGACTTTAGAAATTTCCCGGACCCTTAGAAAAATGGGAAATCGTCTCACGAATCCAATGGCGCCAGCCAAATTGTCCTAGCTATGATATTTCCAAAGATATGGACGAAAAACGGTGTGATCCCAAATCCGGGCCCGTTATGCCCTAGGAGGCCCAGGAGCCGAGAAAAACGCGACAAACGAAAAAATCGACTTTAGAAAATTCCCGGACCCCTAGAAAAATCGGAAATCGTCTCACGAATGCAATGGCGCCAGCCAGATTGTCGTAGCTATGATATTTCCAAAGATATGGGCAAAAGACTGTGTGATCCCAAATCCAGGCCCGTTTTGCTCTAGGAGGCCCAGGAGCCGAGAAAAACGCGAAAAACGAAAAAATCGACTTTAGAAAATTCCCGGACCCCTAGAAAAATCGTCTCACGAATCCAATGGCGCCGGCCAAATTGTCCTAGCTATGATATTTCCAAAGATATGGGCGAAAAACGGTGTGATCCCAAATCCGGGCCCGTTTTGCTCTAGGAGGCCCAGGAGCCGAGAAAAACGCGAAAAAGGAAAAAATCGACTCTAGAAAATTCCCGGGCCCCTAGAAAAATCGGAAATCGTCTCACGAATCCAATGGCGCCAGCCAAATTGTCCTAGCTATGATATTTCCAAAGATATGGGCGAAAAACGGTGTGATCCCAAATCCGGGCCCGTTTTGCTCTAGGAGACCCAGGAGCCGAGAAAAACGCGAAAAACGAAAAAATCGTCTTTAGAAAATTCCCGGCCCCCTAGAAAAATCGGAAATCGTCTCACGAATCCAATGGCGCCCGCCAAATTGTGCTAGCTATGTTATTTCCAAAGATATGGACGAAAAACGGTGTGATCCCAAATCCAGGCCGGTTATGCCCTAGGAGGCCCAGGAGCCGAGAAAAACGCGAAAAACGAAAAAATCTACTTTAGAAAATTCCTGGACCCCTGGAAAAATCGGAAATCGTCTCACGAATCCAATGGCGACTGCAAAATTGTCCTAGCTATGATATTTCCAAAGATATGGGCGAAAAACGGTGTGATCCCAAATCCGGGCCGGTTATGCCCTAGGAGGCCCAGGAGCCGAGAAAAACGCGAAAAACGAAAAAATCGACTTTAGAAAATTCCCGGACCCCTAGAAAAATCGTCTCACGAATCCAATGGCGCCAGCCAAATTGTCCTAGCCATGATATTTCCAAAGATATGGGCGAAAAACCGTGTGATGACAAATCCGGGCCCGTTTTGCTCTAGGAGGCCCAGGAGCCGAGAAAAACGCGAAAAACGAAAAAATCGACTTTAGAAAATTCCCGAACCCCTAGAAAAATCGGAAATCGTCTCACGAATCCAATGGTGCCAGCCAAATTATCCTAGCAATGATATTTCCAAAGATATGGGCGAAAAACGGTGTGATCCCAAATCCGGGCCCGTTTTGCTCTGGGAGGCCCAGGAGCCGAGAAAAACGCGACAAACGAAAAAATCGACTTTAGAAAATTCCCGGACCCCTAGAAAAATCGGAAATCGTCTCACGAATGCAATGGCGCCAGCCAGATTGTCGTAGCTATGATATTTCCAAAGATATGGGCAAAAGACTGTGTGATCCCAAATCCAGGCCCGTTTTGCTCTAGGAGGCCCAGGAGCCGAGAAAAACGCGAAAAACGAAAAAATCGACTTTAGAAAATTCCCGGACCCCTAGAAAAATCGTCTCACGAATCCAATGGCGCCGGCCAAATTGTCCTAGCTATGATATTTCCAAAGATATGGGCGAAAAACGGTGTGATCCCAAATCCGGGCCCGTTTTGCTCTAGGAGGCCCAGGAGCCGAGAAAATCGCGAAAAAGGAAAAAATCGACTTTAGAAAATTCCCGGACCCCTAGAAAAATCGGAAATCGTCTCACGAATCCAGTGCCGCCAGCCAAATAGCCCTAGCTATTATATTTCCAAAGATATGGAAGAAAAACCTCGGGGGCCCGTATCCAGGCCCTTTTTTCTCTGGGAGCTGCAGGAGCCGAGCAAAAGGCGAAAAACTAAAAAATCGACTTTAGAAAATTCCCGGACCCCTAGAAAAATCGGAAATCGTCTCACGAATCCAATGGCGACAGCAAAATTGTCCTAGCTATGATATTTCCAAAGATATGGGCGAAAAACGGTGTGATGCCCAATCCGGGCCCGTTTTGCTCTAGGAGGCCCAGTAGCCGAGAAAAACGAAAAAATCGACTTTAGAAAATTCCCGGACCCCTAGAAAAATCGGAAATCGTCTCACGAATGCAATGGCGCCAGCCAGATTGTCGTAGCTATGATATTTCCAAAGATATGGGCATAAGACTGTGTGATCCCAAATCCAGACCCGATTTGCTCTAGGAGGCCCAGGAGCAGAGAAAAACGCGAAAAACGAAAAAATCGACTTTAGAAAATTCCCGGACCCCTAGAAAATTCGGAAATCGTCTCACGAATCCAGTGGCGCCGGCCAAATTGTCCTAGCTATGATATTTCCAAAGATATGGGCGAAAAACGGTGTGATCCCAAATCCGGGCCCGTTTTGCTCTAGGAGGCCCAGGCGCCGAGAAAATCGCGAAAAACGAAAAAATCGACTTTAGAAATTTCCCGGATCCTTAGAAAAATGGGAAATCGTCTCACGAATCCAATGGCGCCAGCCAAATTGTCCTAGCCATGATATTTCCAAAGATATGGGCGAAAAACGGTGTGATGACAAATCCGGGCCCGTTTTGCTCTAGGAGGCCCAGGAGCCGAGAAAAACGCGAAAAACGAAAAAATCGACTTTAGAAAATTCCCGGACCCCTAGAAAATTCGGAAATCGTCTCACGGATCCAGTGGCGCCGGCGAAATGGCCCTAGCTATTATATTGCCAAAGATATGGAGGAAAAACGGTCGGATGCCAAATCCAGGCCCTTTTTACTCTAGGAGTCATAGGAGCCGAGAAAACCGCTAAAAACGAAAAAAATCAAATTTAAAATATTCCCGGACCCCTAGAAAAATCGGAAATCGTCTCACGAATCCAATGGCGCCAGCCAGATTGTCGTAGCAATGATATTTCCAAAGATATGGGCGAAAAACGGTGTGATCCCAAATCCAGGCCGGTTATGCCCTAGGAGGCCCAGGAGCCGAGAAAAACGCGAAAAACGAAAAAATCTACTTTAGAAAATTCCTGGACCCCTGGAAAAATCGGAAATCGTCTCACGAATCCAATGGCGCCAGCCAAATTGTCCTAGCTATGCTATTTCCAAAGATATGGGCGAAAAGCGGTGTGATCCCAAATCCGGGCCCGTTTTGCTCTAGGAGGCCCAGGAGCCGAGAAAAACGCGAAAAACGAAAAAATCGACTTTAGGAAATTCCCGGACCCCTAGAAAAATCGGAAATCGTCTCACGAATCCAATGGCGCCGGCCAAATTGTCCTAGCTATGATATTTCCAAAGATATGGGCGAAAAACGGCGTGATGCCAAATCCGGGCCCGTTTTGCTCTAGGAGGCCCAGGAGCCGAGAAAATCGCGAAAAAGGAAAAAATCGACTTTAGAAAATTCCCGGACCCCTAGAAAAATCGGAAATCGTCTCACGAATCCAGTGCCGCCAGCCAAATAGCCCTAGCTATTATATTTCCAAAGATATGGAAGAAAAACCTCGGGAGCCCGTATTCAGGCCCTTTTTTCTCTGGGAGCTGCAGGAGCCGAGCAAAAGGCGAAAAACTAAAAAATCGAGTTTAGAATTATCCTGCACCGCTAGAAAAATCGGAAATCGTCTCACGAGGCCAATGGCGCCGGCGAAATTCCCCTAGCTAAGATATTTCCAAAGATATGGAGGAAAAACGGTCAGATCCCATATCCAGGCCCTTTTTACTCTAGGAATCATAGGAGCCGAGAAAACCGCGAAAAACGAAAAAAATCAATTTTAAAATATTCCCGGACCCCTAGAAAAATCGGAAATCGTCTCACGAATCCAATGGCGCCAGCCAAATTGCCCTAGGTATGATATTTCCAGGCAATGGAAGAAAACATGTGATCCCAAACCCAGGCCCTTTTTTCTCTAGGAGGCCCAGGAGCCGAGAAAATCGCGAAAAACGAAAAAATCGACTTTAGAAAATTCCCGGACCCCTAGAAAATTCGGAAATCGTCTCACGAATCCAATGGCGCCAGCCAAATTGTCCTAGCCATGATATTTCCAAAGATATGGGCGAAAAACGGTGTGATGACAAATCCGGGCCCGTTTTGCTCTAGGAGGCCCAGGAGCCGAGAAAAACGTGAAAAACGAAAAAATCGACTTTAGAAAATTCCCGAACCCCTAGAAAAATCGGAAATCGTCTCACGAATCCAATGGTGCCAGCCAAATTATCCTAGCAAAGATATTTCCAAAGATATGGGCGAAAAACGGTGTGATCCCAAATCCGGGCCCGTTTTGCTCTAGGAGGCCCAGGAGCCGAGAAAAACGCGAAAAACGAAAAAATCGACTTTAGAACATTCCGGGACCCCTAGAAAAATCGGAAATCGTCTTACGAATCCAATGGCGCCAGCCAAATTGTCCTAGCAATGATATTTCCAAAGATATGGGCGAAAAACGGTGTGATCCCAAATCCAGGCCCGTTTTGCTCTAGGAGGCCCAGGAGCCGAGAAAAACGCGAAAAACGAAAAAATCGACTTTAGAAAATTCCCGGACCCCTAGAAAAATCGGAAATCGTATCACGAATCCAATGGCGACTGCAAAATTGTCCTAGCTATGATATTTCCAAAGATATGGGCGAAAAACGGTGTGATCCCAAATCCGGGCCGGTTATGCCCTAGGAGGCCCAGGAGCCGAGAAAAACGCGAAAAACGAAAAAATCGACTTTAGAAAATTCCCGGACCCCTAGAAAATTCGGAAATCGTCTCACGAATCCAATGGCGCCCGCCAAATTGTGCTAGCTATGATATTTCCAAAGATATGGGCGAAAAACGGTGTGATCCCAAATCCAGGCCCGTTTTGCTCTAGGAGGCCCAGAAGCAGAGAAAAACGCGAAAAACGAAAAAATCGACTTTAGAAAATTCCCGGACCCCTAGAAAATTCGGAAATCGTCTCACGGATCCAGTGGCGCCGGCGAAATGGCCCTAGCTATTATATTGCCAAAGATATGGAGGAAAAACGGTCGGATGCCAAATCCAGGCCCTTTTTACTCTAGGAGTCATAGGAGCCGAGAAAACCGCTAAAAACGAAAAAAATCAAATTTAAAATATTCCCGGACCCTTAGAAAAATCGGAAATCGTCTTACGAATCCAATGGCGCCAGCCAGATTGTCGTAGCAATGATATTTCCAAAGATATGGGCGAAAAACGGTGTGATCCCAAATCCAGGCCGGTTATGCCCTAGGAGGCCCAGGAGCCGAGAAAAACGCGAAAAACGAAAAAATCTACTTTAGAAAATTCCTGGACCCCTGGAAAAATCGGAAATCGTCTCACGAATCCAATGGCGCCAGCCAAATTGTCCTAGCTATGCTATTTCCAAAGATATGGGGGAAAAGCGGTGTGATCCCAAATCCGGGCCCGTTTTGCTCTAGGAGGCCCAGGCGCCGAGAAAATCGCGAAAAACGAAAAAATCGACTTTAGAAATTTCCCGGACCCTTAGAAAAATGGGAAATCGTCTCACGAATCCAATGGCGCCAGCCAAATTGTCCTAGCTATGATATTTCCAAAGATATGGACGAAAAACGGTGTGATCCCAAATCCGGGCCCGTTATGCCCTAGGAGGCCCAGGAGCCGAGAAAAACGCGAAAAACGAAAAAATCGACTTTAGAAAATTCCCGGACCCCTAGAAAAATCGGAAATCGTCTCACGAATGCAATGGCGCCAGCCAGATTGTCGTAGCTATGATATTTCCAAAGATATGGGCAAAAGACTGTGTGATCCCAAATCCAGGCCCGTTTTGCTCTAGGAGGCCCAGGAGCCGAGAAAAACGCGAAAAACGAAAAAATCGACTTTAGAAAATTCCCGGACCCCTAGAAAAATCGTCTCACGAATCCAATGGCGCCAGCCAAATTGTCCTAGCTATGATATTTCCAAAGATATGGACGAAAAACGGTGTGATCCCAAATCCGGGCCCGTTATGCCCTAGGAGGCCCAGGAGCCGAGAAAAACGCGAAAAACGAAAAAATCGACTTTAGAAAATTCCCGGACCCCTAGAAAAATCGGAAATCGTCTCACGAATGCAATGGCGCCAGCCAGATTGTCGTAGCTATGATATTTCCAAAGATATGGGCAAAAGACTGTGTGATCCCAAATCCAGGCCCGTTTTGCTCTAGGAGGCCCAGGAGCCGAGAAAAACGCGAAAAACGAAAAAATCGACTTTAGAAAATTCCCGGACCCCTAGAAAAATCGTCTCACGAATCCAATGGCGCCAGCCAAATTGTCCTAGCCATGATATTTCCAAAGATATGGGCGAAAAACGGTGTGATGACAAATCCGGGCCCGTTTTGCTCTAGGGGGCCCAGGAGCCGAGAAAAACGCGAAAAACGAAAAAATCGACTTTAGAAAATTCCCGAACCCCTAGAAAAATCGGAAATCGTCTCACGAATCCAATGGTGCCAGCCAAATTATTCTAGCAATGATATTTCCAAAGATATGGGCGAAAAACGGTGTGATCCCAAATCCGGGCCCGTTTTGCTCTAGGAGGCCCAGGAGCCGAGAAAAACGCGAAAAACGAAAAAATCGACTTTAGAACATTCCGGGACCCCTAGAAAAATCGGAAATCGTCTTACGAATCCAATGGCGCCAGCCAAATTGTCCTAGCAATGATATTTCCAAAGATATGGGCGAAAAACGGTGTGATCCCAAATCCAGGCCCGTTTTGCTCTAGGTGGCCCAGGAGCCGAGAAAAATGCGAAAAACGAAAAAATCGACTTTAGAAAATTCCCGGACCCCCAGAAAAATCGGAAATCGTCTCACGAATCCAATGGCGCCAGTCAAATTGTACTAGGTATGATATTTCCAGGGATATGGAAGAAAACATGTGCTCCCAAACCCAGGCCCGTTTTGCTCTAGGAGGCCCAGGAGTCGAGAAAAACACGAAAAACGAAAAAATCGACTTTAGAAAATTCCCGGGCCCCTAGAAAAATCGGAAATCGTCTCACGAATCCAATGGCGCCAGTCAAATTGTACTAGGTATGATATTTCCAGGGATATGGAAGAAAACATGTGCTCCCAAACCCAGGCCCGTTTGGGTCTAGGAGGCCCAGGAGTCGAGAAAAACACGAAAAACGAAAAAATCGACTTTAGAAAATTCCCGGGCCCCTAGTAAAATCGGAAATCGTCTCACGAATCCAATGGCGCCAGCCAAATTGTCCTAGCTATGATATTTCCAAAGATATGGGCGAAAAACGGTGTGATGCCAAATCCGGGCCCGTTTTGCTCTAGGAGGCCCAGAAGCAGAGAAAAACGCGAAAAACGAAAAAATCGACTTTAGAAAATTCCCGGACCCCCAGAAAAATCGGAAATCGTCTCACGAATCCAATGGCGCCAGTCAAATTGTACTAGGTATGATATTTCCAGGGATATGGAAGAAAACATGTGCTCCCAAACCCAGGCCCGTTTTGCTCTAGGAGGCCCAGGAGTCGAGAAAAACACGAAAAACGAAAAAATCGACTTTAGAAAATTCCCGGGCCCCTAGAAAAATCGGAAATCGTCCCACGAATCCAATGGCGCCAGCCAAATTGTCCTAGCTATGATATTTCCAAAGATATGGGCGAAAAACGGTGTGATGCCAAATCCGGGCCCGTTTTGCTCTAGGAGGCCCAGGAGCCGAGAAAAACGCGAAAAAGGAAAAAATCGACTCTAGAAAATTCCCGGGCCCCTAGAAAAATCGGAAATCGTCTCACGAATCCAATGGCGCCAGCCAAATTGTCCTAGCTATGATATTTCCAAAGATATGGGCGAAAAACGGTGTGATCCCAAATCCGGGCCCGTTTTGCTCTAGGAGACCCAGGAGCCGAGAAAAACGCGAAAAACGAAAAAATCGTCTTTAGAAAATTCCCGGCCCCCTAGAAAAATCGGAAATCGTCTCACGAATCCAATGGCGCCCGCCAAATTGTGCTAGCTATGTTATTTCCAAAGATATGGACGAAAAACGGTGTGATCCGAAATCCAGGCCGGTTATGCCCTAGGAGGCCCAGGAGCCGAGAAAAACGCGAAAAACGAAAAAATCTACTTTAGAAAATTCCTGGACCCCTGGAAAAATCGGAAATCGTCTCACGAATCCAATGGCGACTGCAAAATTGTCCTAGCTATGATATTTCCAAAGATATGGGCGAAAAACGGTGTGATCCCAAATCCGGGCCGGTTATGCCCTAGGAGGCCCAGGAGCCGAGAAAAACGCGAAAAACGAAAAAATCGACTTTAGAAAATTCCCGGACCCCTAGAAAATTCGGAAATCGTCTCACGAATCCAATGACGCCCGCCAAATTGTGCTAGCTATGATATTTCCAAAGATATGGGCGAAAAACGGTGTGATCCCAAATCCAGGCCCGTTTTGCTCTAGGAGGCCCAGAAGCAGAGAAAAACGCGAAAAACGAAAAAATCGACTTTAGAAAATTCCCGGACCCCTAGAAAATTCGGAAATCGTCTCACGGATCCAGTGGCGCCGGCGAAATGGCCCTAGCTATTATATTGCCAAAGATATGGAGGAAAAACGCTCGGATGCCAAATCCAGGCCCTTTTTACTCTAGGAGTCATAGGAGCCGAGAAAACCGCTAAAAACGAAAAAAATCAAATTTAAAATATTCCCGGACCCCTAGAAAAATCGGAAATCGTCTCACGAATCCAATGGCGCCAGCCAGATTGTCGTAGCAATGATATTTCCAAAGATATGGGCGAAAAACGGTGTGATCCCAAATCCAGGCCGGTTATGCCCTAGGAGGCCCAGGAGCCGAGAAAAACGCGAAAAACGAAAAAATCTACTTTAGAAAATTCCTGGACCCCTGGAAAAATCGGAAATCGTCTCACGAATCCAATGGCGCCAGCCAAATTGTCCTAGCTATGCTATTTCCAAAGATATGGGCGAAAAGCGGTGTGATCCCAAATCCGGGCCCGTTTTGCTCTAGGAGGCCCAGACGCCGAGAAAATCGCGAAAAACGAAAAAATCGACTTTAGAAATTTCCCGGACCCTTAGAAAAATGGGAAATCGTCTCACGAATCCAATGGCGCCAGCCAAATTGTCCTAGCTATGATATTTCCAAAGATATGGACGAAAAACGGTGTGATCCCAAATCCGGGCCCGTTGTGCCCTAGGAGGCCCAGGAGCCGAGAAAAACGCGAAAAACGAAAAAATCGACTTTAGAAAATTCCCGGACCCCTAGAAAAATCGGAAATCGTCTCACGAATGCAATGGCGCCAGCCAGATTGTCGTAGCTATGATATTTCCAAAGATATGGGCAAAAGACTGTGTGATTCCAAATCCAGGCCCGTTTTGCTCTAGGAGGCCCAGGAGCCGAGAAAAACGCGAAAAACGAAAAAATCGACTTTAGAAAATTCCCGGACCCCTAGAAAAATCGTCTCACGAATCCAATGGCGCCAGCCAAATTGTCCTAGCCATGATATTTCCAAAGATATGGGCGAAAAACGGTGTGATGACAAATCCGGGCCCGTTTTGCTCTAGGGGGCCCAGGAGCCGAGAAAAACGCGAAAAACGAAAAAATCGACTTTAGAAAATTCCCGAACCCCTAGAAAAATCGGAAATCGTCTCACGAATCCAATGGTGCCAGCCAAATTATTCTAGCAATGATATTTCCAAAGATATGGGCGAAAAACGGTGTGATCCCAAATCCGGGCCCGTTTTGCTCTAGGAGGCCCAGGAGCCGAGAAAAACGCGAAAAACGAAAAAATCGACTTTAGAACATTCCGGGACCCCTAGAAAAATCGGAAATCGTCTTACGAATCCAATGGCGCCAGCCAAATTGTCCTAGCAATGATATTTCCAAAGATATGGGCGAAAAACGGTGTGATCCCAAATCCAGGCCCGTTTTGCTCTAGGTGGCCCAGGAGCCGAGAAAAATGCGAAAAACGAAAAAATCGACTTTAGAAAATTCCCGGACCCCCAGAAAAATCGGAAATCGTCTCACGAATCCAATGGCGCCAGTCAAATTGTACTAGGTATGATATTTCCAGGGATATGGAAGAAAACATGTGCTCCCAAACCCAGGCCCGTTTTGCTCTAGGAGGCCCAGGAGTCGAGAAAAACACGAAAAACGAAAAAATCGACTTTAGAAAATTCCCGGGCCCCTAGAAAAATCGGAAATCGTCTCACGAATCCAATGGCGCCAGCCAAATTGTCCTAGCTATGATATTTCCAAAGATATGGGCGAAAAACGGTGTGATGCCAAATCCGGGCCCGTTTTGCTCTAGGAGGCCCAGGAGCCGAGAAAAACGCGAAAAAGGAAAAAATCGACTCTAGAAAATTCCCGGGCCCCTAGAAAAATCGGAAATCGTCTCACGAATCCAATGGCGCCAGCCAAATTGTCCTAGCTATGATATTTCCAAAGATATGGGCGAAAAACGGTGTGATCCCAAATCCGGGCCCGTTTTGCTCCAGGAGACCCAGGAGCCGAGAAAAACGCGAAAAACGAAAAAATCGTCTTTAGAAAATTCCCGGCCCCCTAGAAAAATCGGAAATCGTCTCACGAATCCAATGGCGCCCGCCAAATTGTGCTAGCTATGTTATTTCCAAAGATATGGACGAAAAACGGTGTGATCCCAAATCCAGGCCGGTTATGCCCTAGGAGGCCCAGGAGCCGAGAAAAACGCGAAAAACGAAAAAATCTACTTTAGAAAATTCCTGGACCCCTGGAAAAATCGGAAATCGTCTCACGAATCCAATGGCGACTGCAAAATTGTCCTAGCTATGATATTTCCAAAGATATGGGCGAAAAACGGTGTGATCCCAAATCCGGGCCGGTTATGCCCTAGGAGGCCCAGGAGCCGAGAAAAACGCGAAAAACGAAAAAATCGACTTTAGAAAATTCCCGGACCCCTAGAAAAATCGGAAATCGTCTCACGAATGCAATGGCGCCAGCCAGATTGTCGTAGCTATGATATTTCCAAAGATATGGGCAAAAGACTGTGTGATCCCAAATCCAGGCCCGTTTTGCTCTAGGAGGCCCAGGAGCCGAGAAAAACGCGAAAAACGAAAAAATCGACTTTAGAAAATTCCCGGACCCCTAGAAAAATCGTCTCACGAATCCAATGGCGCCAGCCAAATTGTCCTAGCCATGATATTTCCAAAGATATGGGCGAAAAACGGTGTGATGACAAATCCGGGCCCGTTTTGCTCTAGGGGGCCCAGGAGCCGAGAAAAATGCGAAAAACGAAAAAATCGACTTTAGAAAATTCCCGGACCCCCAGAAAAATCGGAAATCGTCTCACGAATCCAATGGCGCCAGCCAAATTGTCCTAGCTATGATATTTCCAAAGATATGGGCGAAAAACGGTGTGATGCCAAATCCGGGCCCGTTTTGCTCTAGGAGGCCCAGGAGCCGAGAAAAACGCGAAAAAGGAAAAAATCGACTCTAGAAAATTCCCGGGCCCCTAGAAAAATCGGAAATCGTCTCACGAATCCAATGGCGCCAGCCAAATTGTCCTAGCTATGATATTTCCAAAGATATGGGCGAAAAACGGTGTGATCCCAAATCCGGGCCCGTTTTGCTCCAGGAGACCCAGGAGCCGAGAAAAACGCGAAAAACGAAAAAATCGTCTTTAGAAAATTCCCGGCCCCCTAGAAAAATCGGAAATCGTCTCACGAATCCAATGGCGCCCGCCAAATTGTGCTAGCTATGTTATTTCCAAAGATATGGACGAAAAACGGTGTGATCCCAAATCCAGGCCGGTTATGCCCTAGGAGGCCCAGGAGCCGAGAAAAACGCGAAAAACGAAAAAATCTACTTTAGAAAATTCCTGGACCCCTGGAAAAATCGGAAATCGTCTCACGAATCCAATGGCGACTGCAAAATTGTCCTAGCTATGATATTTCCAAAGATATGGGCGAAAAACGGTGTGATCCCAAATCCGGGCCGGTGATGCCCTAGGAGGCCCAGGAGCCGAGAAAAACGCGAAAAACGAAAAAATCGACTTTAGAAAATTCCCGGACCCCTAGAAAAATCGGAAATCGTCTCACGAATGCAATGGCGCCAGCCAGATTGTCGTAGCTATGATATTTCCAAAGATATGGGCAAAAGACTGTGTGATCCCAAATCCAGGCCCGTTTTGCTCTAGGAGGCCCAGGAGCCGAGAAAAACGCGAAAAACGAAAAAATCGACTTTAGAAAATTCCCGGACCCCTAGAAAAATCGTCTCACGAATCCAATGGCGCCAGCCAAATTGTCCTAGCCATGATATTTCCAAAGATATGGGCGAAAAACGGTGTGATGACAAATCCGGGCCCGTTTTGCTCTAGGGGGCCCAGGAGCCGAGAAAAACGCGAAAAACGAAAAAATCGACTTTAGAAAATTCCCGAACCCCTAGAAAAATCGGAAATCGTCTCACGAATCCAATGGTGCCAGCCAAATTATTCTAGCAATGATATTTCCAAAGATATGGGCGAAAAACGGTGTGATCCCAAATCCAGGCCGGTTATGCCCTAGGAGGCCCAGGAGCCGAGAAAAACGCGAAAAACGAAAAAATCTACTTTAGAAAATTCCTGGACCCCTGGAAAAATCGGAAATCGTCTCACGAATCCAATGGCGCCAGCCAAATTGTCCTAGCTATGCTATTTCCAAAGATATGGGCGAAAAGCGGTGTGATCCCAAATCCGGGCCCGTTTTGCTCTAGGAGGCCCAGGCGCCGAGAAAATCGCGAAAAACGAAAAAATCGACTTTAGAAATTTCCCGGACCCTTAGAAAAATGGGAAATCGTCTCACGAATCCAATGGCGCCAGCCAAATTGTCCTAGCTATGATATTTCCAAAGATATGGACGAAAAACGGTGTGATCCCAAATCCGGGCCCGTTATGCCCTAGGAGGCCCAGGAGCCGAGAAAAACGCGAAAAACGAAAAAATCGACTTTAGAAAATTCCCGGACCCCTAGAAAAATCGGAAATCGTCTCACGAATGCAATGGCGCCAGCCAGATTGTCGTAGCTATGATATTTCCAAAGATATGGGCAAAAGACTGTGTGATCCCAAATCCAGGCCCGTTTTGCTCTAGGAGGCCCAGGAGCCGAGAAAAACGCGAAAAACGAAAAAATCGACTTTAGAAAATTCCCGGACCCCTAGAAAAATCGTCTCACGAATCCAATGGCGCCAGCCAAATTGTCCTAGCCATGATATTTCCAAAGATATGGGCGAAAAACGGTGTGATGACAAATCCGGGCCCGTTTTGCTCTAGGGGGCCCAGGAGCCGAGAAAAACGCGAAAAACGAAAAAATCGACTTTAGAAAATTCCCGAACCCCTAGAAAAATCGGAAATCGTCTCACGAATCCAATGGTGCCAGCCAAATTGTCCTAGCTATGATATTTCCAAAGATATGGGCGAAAAACGGTGTGATCCCAAATCCGGGCCCGTTTTGCTCTAGGAGACCCAGGAGCCGAGAAAAACGCGAAAAACGAAAAAATCGTCTTTAGAAAATTCCCGGCCCCCTAGAAAAATCGGAAATCGTCTCACGAATCCAATGGCGCCCGCCAAATTGTGCTAGCTATGTTATTTCCAAAGATATGGACGAAAAACGGTGTGATCCCAAATCCAGGCCGGTTATGCCCTAGGAGGCCCAGGAGCCGAGAAAAACGCGAAAAACGAAAAAATCTACTTTAGAAAATTCCTGGACCCCTGGAAAAATCGGAAATCGTCTCACGAATCCAATGGCGACTGCAAAATTGTCCTAGCTATGATATTTCCAAAGATATGGGCGAAAAACGGTGTGATCCCAAATCCGGGCCGGTTATGCCCTAGGAGGCCCAGGAGCCGAGAAAAACGCGAAAAACCAAAAATCGACTTTAGAAAATTCCCGGACCCCCAGAAAATTCGGTAATCGTCTCACGAATCCAATGGCGCCCGCCAAATTGTGCTAGCTATGATATTTCCAAAGATATGGGCGAAAAACGGTGTGATCCCAAATCCAGGCCCGTTTTGCTCTAGGAGGCCCAGAAGCAGAGAAAAACGCGAAAAACGAAAAAATCGACTTTAGAAAATTCCCGGACCCCTAGAAAATTCGGAAATCGTCTCACGGATCCAGTGGCGCCGGCGAAATGGCCCTAGCTATTATATTGCCAAAGATATGGAGGAAAAACGGTCGGATGCCAAATCCAGGCCCTTTTTACTCTAGGAGTCATAGGAGCCGAGAAAACCGCTAAAAACGAAAAAAATCAAATTTAAAATATTCCCGGACCCCTAGAAAAATCGGAAATCGTCTCACGAATCCAATGGCGCCAGCCAAATTGTCCTAGCCATGATATTTCCAAAGATATGGGCGAAAAACGGTGTGATGACAAATCCGGGCCCGTTTTGCTCTAGGGGGCCCAGGAGCCGAGAAAAACGCGAAAAACGAAAAAATCGACTTTAGAAAATTCCCGAACCCCTAGAAAAATCGGAAATCGTCTCACGAATCCAATGGTGCCAGCCAAATTATTCTAGCAATGATATTTCCAAAGATATGGGCGAAAAACGGTGTGATCCCAAATCCAGGCCCGTTTTGCTCTAGGAGGCCCAGGAGCCGAGAAAAACGCGAAAAACGAAAAAATCGACTTTAGAACATTCCGGGACCCCTAGAAAAATCGGAAATCGTCTTACGAATCCAATGGCGCCAGCCAAATTGTCCTAGCAATGATATTTCCAAAGATATGGGCGAAAAACGGTGTGATCCCAAATCCAGGCCCGTTTTGCTCTAGGAGGCCCAGGAGCCGAGAAAAATGCGAAAAACGAAAAAATCGACTTTAGAAAATTCCCGGACCCCTAGAAAAATCGGAAATCGTCTCACGAATCCAATGGCGCCAGTCAAATTGTCCTAGGTATGATATTTCCAGGGATATGGAAGAAAACATGTGCTCCCAAACCCAGGCCCGTTTTGCTCTAGGAGGCCCAGGAGTCGAGAAAAACACGAAAAACGAAAAAATCGACTTTAGAAAATTCCCGGGCCCCTAGAAAAATCGGAAATCGTCTCACGAATCCAATGGCGCCAGCCAAATTGTCCTAGCTATGATATTTCCAAAGATATGGGCGAAAAACGGTGTGATGCCAAATCCGGGCCCGTTTTGCTCTAGGAGGCCCAGGAGCCGAGAAAAACGCGAAAAAGGAAAAAATCGACTCTAGAAAATTCCCGGGCCCCTAGAAAAATCGGAAATCGTCTCACGAATCCAATGGCGCCAGCCAAATTGTCCTAGCTATGATATTTCCAAAGATATGGGCGAAAAACGGTGTGATCCCAAATCCGGGCCCGTTTTGCTCTAGGAGACCCAGGAGCCGAGAAAAACGCGAAAAACGAAAAAATCGTCTTTAGAAAATTCCCGGCCCCCTAGAAAAATCGGAAATCGTCTCACGAATCCAATGGCGCCCGCCAAATTGTGCTAGCTATGTTATTTCCAAAGATATGGGCGAAAAACGGTGTGATCCCAAATCCAGGCCCGTTTTGCTCTAGGAGGCCCAGGAGCCGAGGAAATCGCGAAAAACGAAAAAATCGACTTTAGAAAATTCCCGGACCCCTAGAAAAATCGGAAATCGTCTCACGAATCCAATGGCGCCAGCCAAATTGTCCTAGGTATGATATTTCCAGGGATATGGAAGAAAACATGTGATCCCAAACCCAGGCCCTTTTTTCTCTAGGAGGCCCAAGAGCCGAGAAAATCGCGAAAAACGAAAAAATCGACTTTAGAAAATTCCCGGACCCCTAGAAAAATCGGAAATCGTCTCACGAATCCAATGGCGACAGCAAAATTGTCCTAGCTATGATATTTCCCAAGATATGGGCGAAAAACGGTGTGATCCCAAATTCGGGCCCGTTATGCCGTCGGAGGCCCAGGAGCCGAGAAAAACGCGAAAAACGAAAAAATCGACTTGAGAAAAGTCCCGGACCCCTAGAAAAATCGGAAATCGTCTCACGAATCCAATGGCGCCAGCCAAATTGTCCTAGCTATGATATTTCCAAAGATATGGGCGAAAAACGGTGTGATGCCCAATCCGGGCCCGTTTTGCTCTAGGAGGCCCAGTAGCCGAGAAAAACGCGAAAAACGAAAAAATCGACTTTAGAAAATTCCCGGACCCCTAGAAAAATCGGAAATCGTCTCACGAATGCAATGGCGCCAGCCAGATTGTCGTAGCTATGATATTTCCAAAGATATGGGCAAAAGACTGTGTGATCCCAAATCCAGGCCCGTTTTGCTCTAGGAGGCCCAGGAGCCGAGAAAAACGCGAAAAACGAAAAAATCGACTTTAGAAAATTCCCGGACCCCTAGAAAAATCGTCTCACGAATCCAATGGCGCCAGCCAAATTGTCCTAGCCATGATATTTCCAAAGATATGGGCGAAAAACGGTGTGATGACAAATCCGGGCCCGTTTTGCTCTAGGAGGCCCAGGAGCCGAGAAAAACGCGAAAAACGAAAAAATCGACTTTAGAAAATTCCCGAACCCCTAGAAAAATCGGAAATCGTCTCACGAATCCAATGGTGCCAGCCAAATTATCCTAGCAATGATATTTCCAAAGATATGGGCGAAAAACGGTGTGATCCCAAATCCGGGCCCGTTTTGCTCTGGGAGGCCCAGGAGCCGAGAAAAACGCGAAAAACGAAAAAATCGACTTTAGAACATTCCCGGACCCCTAGAAAAATCGGAAATCGTCTCACGAATCCAATGGCGCCAGCCAAATTGTCCTAGCAATGATATTTCCAAAGATATGGGCGAAAAACGGTGTGATCCCAAATCCGGGCCCGTTTTGTTCTAGGAGGCCCAGGAGCCGAGAAAAACGCGACTAACGAAAAAATCGGCTTTAGAAAATTCCCGGACCCCTAGAAAAATCGGAAATCGTCTCACGAATCCAGTGCCGCCAGCCAAATAGCCCTAGCTATTATATTTCCAAAGATATGGAAGAAAAACCTCGGGAGCCCGTATCCAGGCCCTTTTTTCTCTGGGAGCTGCAGGAGCCGAGCAAAAGGCGCAAAACTAAAAAATCGAGTTTAGAATTATCCTGCACCCCTAGAAAAATCGGAAATCGTCTCACGAATCCAGTGCCGCCAGCCAAATAGCCCTAGCTATTATATTTCCAAAGATATGGAAGAAAAACCTCGGGGGCCCGTATCCAGGCCCTTTTTTCTCTGGGAGCTGCAGGAGCCGAGCAAAAGGCGAAAAACTAAAAAATCGACTTTAGAAAATTCCCGGACCCCTAGAAAAATCGGAAATCGTCTCACGAATCCAATGGGGACAGCAAAATTGTCCTAGCTATGATATTTCCAAAGATATGGGCGAAAAACGGTGTGATCCCAAATTCGGGCCCGTTATGCCGTAGGAGGCCCAGGAGCCGAGAAAAACGCGAAAAACGAAAAAATCGACTTGAGAAAAGTCCCGGACCCCTAGAAAAATCGGAAATCGTCTCACGAATCCAATGGCGCCAGCCAAATTGTCCTAGCTATGATATTTCCAAAGATATGGGCGAAAAACGGTGTGATGCCCAATCCGGGCCCGTTTTGCTCTAGGAGGCCCAGTAGCCGAGAAAAACGAAAAAATCGACTTTAGAAAATTCCCGGACCCCTAGAAAAATCGGAAATCGTCTCACGAATGCAATGGCGCCAGCCAGATTGTCGTAGCTATGATATTTCCAAAGATATGGGCATAAGACTGTGTGATCCCAAATCCAGACCCGATTTGCTCTAGGAGGCCCAGGAGCAGAGAAAAACGCGAAAAACGAAAAAATCGACTTTAGAAAATTCCCGGACCCCTAGAAAATTCGGAAATCGTCTCACGAATCCAGTGGCGCCGGCCAAATTGTCCTAGCTATGATATTTCCAAAGATATGGGCGAAAAACGGTGTGATCCCAAATCCGGGCCCGTTTTGCTCTAGGAGGCCCAGGCGCCGAGAAAATCGCGAAAAACGAAAAAATCGACTTTAGAAATTTCCCGGATCCTTAGAAAAATGGGAAATCGTCTCACGAATCCAATGGCGCCAGCCAAATTGTCCTAGCCATGATATTTCCAAAGATATGGGCGAAAAACGGTGTGATGACAAATCCGGGCCCGTTTTGCTCTAGGAGGCCCAGGAGCCGAGAAAAACGCGAAAAACGAAAAAATCGACTTTAGAAAATTCCCGGACCCCTAGAAAATTCGGAAATCGTCTCACGGATCCAGTGGCGCCGGCGAAATGGCCCTAGCTATTATATTGCCAAAGATATGGAGGAAAAACGGTCGGATGCCAAATCCAGGCCCTTTTTACTCTAGGAGTCATAGGAGCCGAGAAAACCGCTAAAAACGAAAAAAATCAAATTTAAAATATTCCCGGACCCCTAGAAAAATCGGAAATCGTCTCACGAATCCAATGGCGCCAGCCAGATTGTCGTAGCAATGATATTTCCAAAGATATGGGCGAAAAACGGTGTGATCCCAAATCCAGGCCGGTTATGCCCTAGGAGGCCCAGGAGCCGAGAAAAACGCGAAAAACGAAAAAATCTACTTTAGAAAATTCCTGGACCCCTGGAAAAATCGGAAATCGTCTCACGAATCCAATGGCACCAGCCAAATTGTCCTAGCTATGCTATTTCCAAAGATATGGGCGAAAAGCGGTGTGATCCCAAATCCGGGCCCGTTTTGCTCTAGGAGGCCCAGGAGCCGAGAAAAACGCGAAAAACGAAAAAATCGACTTTAGGAAATTCCCGGACCCCTAGAAAAATCGGAAATCGTCTCACGAATCCAATGGCGCCGGCCAAATTGTCCTAGCTATGATATTTCCAAAGATATGGGCGAAAAACGGCGTGATGCCAAATCCGGGCCCGTTTTGCTCTAGGAGGCCCAGGAGCCGAGAAAATCGCGAAAAAGGAAAAAATCGACTTTAGAAAATTCCCGGACCCCTAGAAAAATCGGAAATCGTCTCACGAATCCAGTGCCGCCAGCCAAATAGCCCTAGCTATTATATTTCCAAAGATATGGAAGAAAAACCTCGGGAGCCCGTATCCAGGCCCTTTTTTCTCTGGGAGCTGCAGGAGCCGAGCAAAAGGCGAAAAACTAAAAAATCGAGTTTAGAATTATCCTGCACCGCTAGAAAAATCGGAAATCGTCTCACGAGGCCAATGGCGCCGGCGAAATTCCCCTAGCTAAGATATTTCCAAAGATATGGAGGAAAAACGGTCAGATCCCATATCCAGGCCCTTTTTACTCTAGGAATCATAGGAGCCGAGAAAACCGCGAAAAACGAAAAAAATCAATTTTAAAATATTCCCGGACCCCTAGAAAAATCGGAAATCGTCTCACGAATCCAATGGCGCCAGCCAAATTGCCCTGGGTATGATATTTCCAGGCAATGGAAGAAAACATGTGATCCCAAACCCAGGCCCTTTTTTCTCTAGGAGGCCCAGGAGCCGAGAAAATCGCGAAAAACGAAAAAATCGACTTTAGAAAATTCCCGGACCCCTAGAAAATTCGGAAATCGTCTCACGAATCCAATGGCGCCAGCCAAATTGTCCTAGCCATGATATTTCCAAAGATATGGGCGAAAAACGGTGTGATGACAAATCCGGGCCCGTTTTGCTCTAGGAGGCCCAGGAGCCGAGAAAAACGTGAAAAACGAAAAAATCGACTTTAGAAAATTCCCGAACCCCTAGAAAAATCGGAAATCGTCTCACGAATCCAATGGTGCCAGCCAAATTATCCTAGCAATGATATTTCCAAAGATATGGGCGAAAAACGGTGTGATCCCAAATCCGGGCCCGTTTTGCTCTAGGAGGCCCAGGAGCCGAGAAAAACGCGAAAAACGAAAAAATCGACTTTAGAACATTCCGGGACCCCTAGAAAAATCGGAAATCGTCTTACGAATCCAATGGCGCCAGCCAAATTGTCCTAGCAATGATATTTCCAAAGATATGGGCGAAAAACGGTGTGATCCCAAATCCAGGCCCGTTTTGCTCTAGGAGGCCCAGGAGCCGAGAAAAACGCGAAAAACGAAAAAATCGACTTTAGAAAATTCCCGGACCCCTAGAAAAATCGGAAATCGTATCACGAATCCAATGGCGACTGCAAAATTGTCCTAGCTATGATATTTCCAAAGATATGGGCGAAAAACGGTGTGATCCCAAATCCGGGCCGGTTATGCCCTAGGAGGCCCAGGAGCCGA
This sequence comes from Diachasmimorpha longicaudata, assembly GCF_034640455.1. NCBI lineage: Eukaryota > Metazoa > Arthropoda > Insecta > Hymenoptera > Braconidae > Diachasmimorpha > Diachasmimorpha longicaudata. Next base: position 539,402 of record NW_026973902.1, on the reverse strand, counting down.
GAAAAACGCGAAAAACGAAAAAATCGACTTTAGAAAATTCCCGGACCCCTAGAAAATTCGGAAATCGTCTCACGAATCCAATGGCGCCCGCCAAATTGTGCTAGCTATGATATTTCCAAAGATATGGGCGAAAAACGGTGTGATCCCAAATCCAGGCCCGTTTTGCTCTAGGAGGCCCAGAAGCAGAGAAAAACGCGAAAAACGAAAAAATCGACTTTAGAAAATTCCCGGACCCCTAGAAAATTCGGAAATCGTCTCACGGATCCAGTGGCGCCGGCGAAATGGCCCTAGCTATTATATTGCCAAAGATATGGAGGAAAAACGGTCGGATGCCAAATCCAGGCCCTTTTTACTCTAGGAGTCATAGGAGCCGAGAAAACCGCTAAAAACGAAAAAAATCAAATTTAAAATATTCCCGGACCCCTAGAAAAATCGGAAATCGTCTTACGAATCCAATGGCGCCAGCCAGATTGTCGTAGCAATGATATTTCCAAAGATATGGGCGAAAAACGGTGTGATCCCAAATCCAGGCCGGTTATGCCCTAGGAGGCCCAGGAGCCGAGAAAAACGCGAAAAACGAAAAAATCTACTTTAGAAAATTCCTGGACCCCTGGAAAAATCGGAAATCGTCTCACGAATCCAATGGCGCCAGCCAAATTGTCCTAGCTATGCTATTTCCAAAGATATGGGCGAAAAGCGGTGTGATCCCAAATCCGGGCCCGTTTTGCTCTAGGAGGCCCAGGCGCCGAGAAAATCGCGAAAAACGAAAAAATCGACTTTAGAAATTTCCCGGACCCCTAGAAAATTCGGAAATCGTCTCACGGATCCAGTGGCGCCGGCGAAATGGCCCTAGCTATTATATTGCCAAAGATATGGAGGAAAAACGGTCGGATGCCAAATCCAGGCCCTTTTTACTCTAGGAGTCATAGGAGCCGAGAAAACCGCTAAAAACGAAAAAAATCAAATTTAAAATATTCCCGGACCCCTAGAAAAATCGGAAATCGTCTCACGAATCCAATGGCGCCAGCCAGATTGTCGTAGCAATGATATTTCCAAAGATATGGGCGAAAAACGGTGTGATCCCAAATCCAGGCCGGTTATGCCCTAGGAGGCCCAGGAGCCGAGAAAAACGCGAAAAACGAAAAAATCTACTTTAGAAAATTCCTGGACCCCTGGAAAAATCGGAAATCGTCTCACGAATCCAATGGCGCCAGCCAAATTGTCCTAGCTATGCTATTTCCAAAGATATGGGGGAAAAGCGGTGTGATCCCAAATCCGGGCCCGTTTTGCTCTAGGAGGCCCAGGCGCCGAGAAAATCGCGAAAAACGAAAAAATCGACTTTAGAAATTTCCCGGACCCTTAGAAAAATGGGAAATCGTCTCACGAATCCAATGGCGCCAGCCAAATTGTCCTAGCTATGATATTTCCAAAGATATGGACGAAAAACGGTGTGATCCCAAATCCGGGCCCGTTATGCCCTAGGAGGCCCAGGAGCCGAGAAAAACGCGAAAAACGAAAAAATCGACTTTAGAAAATTCCCGGACCCCTAGAAAAATCGGAAATCGTCTCACGAATGCAATGGCGCCAGCCAGATTGTCGTAGCTATGATATTTCCAAAGATATGGGCAAAAGACTGTGTGATCCCAAATCCAGGCCCGTTTTGCTCTAGGAGGCCCAGGAGCCGAGAAAAACGCGAAAAACGAAAAAATCGACTTTAGAAAATTCCCGGACCCCTAGAAAAATCGTCTCACGAATCCAATGGCGCCAGCCAAATTGTCCTAGCCATGATATTTCCAAAGATATGGGCGAAAAACGGTGTGATGACAAATCCGGGCCCGTTTTGCTCTAGGGGGCCCAGGAGCCGAGAAAAACGCGAAAAACGAAAAAATCGACTTTAGAAAATTCCCGAACCCCTAGAAAAATCGGAAATCGTCTCACGAATCCAATGGTGCCAGCCAAATTATTCTAGCAATGATATTTCCAAAGATATGGGCGAAAAACGGTGTGATCCCAAATCCGGGCCCGTTTTGCTCTAGGAGGCCCAGGAGCCGAGAAAAACGCGAAAAACGAAAAAATCGACTTTAGAACATTCCGGGACCCCTAGAAAAATCGGAAATCGTCTTACGAATCCAATGGCGCCAGCCAAATTGTCCTAGCAATGATATTTCCAAAGATATGGGCGAAAAACGGTGTGATCCCAAATCCAGGCCCGTTTTGCTCTAGGTGGCCCAGGAGCCGAGAAAAATGCGAAAAACGAAAAAATCGACTTTAGAAAATTCCCGGACCCCCAGAAAAATCGGAAATCGTCTCACGAATCCAATGGCGCCAGTCAAATTGTACTAGGTATGATATTTCCAGGGATATGGAAGAAAACATGTGCTCCCAAACCCAGGCCCGTTTTGCTCTAGGAGGCCCAGGAGTCGAGAAAAACACGAAAAACGAAAAAATCGACTTTAGAAAATTCCCGGGCCCCTAGTAAAATCGGAAATCGTCTCACGAATCCAATGGCGCCAGCCAAATTGTCCTAGCTATGATATTTCCAAAGATATGGGCGAAAAACGGTGTGATGCCAAATCCGGGCCCGTTTTGCTCTAGGAGGCCCAGAAGCAGAGAAAAACGCGAAAAACGAAAAAATCGACTTTAGAAAATTCCCGGACCCCCAGAAAAATCGGAAATCGTCTCACGAATCCAATGGCGCCAGTCAAATTGTACTAGGTATGATATTTCCAGGGATATGGAAGAAAACATGTGCTCCCAAACCCAGGCCCGTTTTGCTCTAGGAGGCCCAGGAGTCGAGAAAAACACGAAAAACGAAAAAATCGACTTTAGAAAATTCCCGGGCCCCTAGAAAAATCGGAAATCGTCCCACGAATCCAATGGCGCCAGCCAAATTGTCCTAGCTATGATATTTCCAAAGATATGGGCGAAAAACGGTGTGATGCCAAATCCGAGCCCGTTTTGCTCTAGGAGGCCCAGGAGCCGAGAAAAACGCGAAAACGGAAAAAATCGACTCTAGAAAATTCCCGGGCCCCTAGAAAAATCGGAAATCGTCTCACGAATCCAATGGCGCCAGCCAAATTGTCCTAGCTATGATATTTCCAAAGATATGGGCGAAAAACGGTGTGATCCCAAATCCGGGCCGGTTATGCCCTAGGAGGCCCAGGAGCCGAGAAAAACGCGAAAAACGAAAAAATCGACTTTAGAAAATTCCCGGACCCCTAGAAAATTCGGAAATCGTCTCACGAATCCAATGACGCCCGCCAAATTGTGCTAGCTATGATATTTCCAAAGATATGGGCGAAAAACGGTGTGATCCCAAATCCAGGCCCGTTTTGCTCTAGGAGGCCCAGAAGCAGAGAAAAACGCGAAAAACGAAAAAATCGACTTTAGAAAATTCCCGGACCCCTAGAAAATTCGGAAATCGTCTCACGGATCCAGTGGCGCCGGCGAAATGGCCCTAGCTATTATATTGCCAAAGATATGGAGGAAAAACGGTCGGATGCCAAATCCAGGCCCTTTTTACTCTAGGAGTCATAGGAGCCGAGAAAACCGCTAAAAACGAAAAAAATCAAATTTAAAATATTCCCGGACCCCTAGAAAAATCGGAAATCGTCTCACGAATCCAATGGCGCCAGCCAGATTGTCGTAGCAATGATATTTCCAAAGATATGGGCGAAAAACGGTGTGATCCCAAATCCAGGCCGGTTATGCCCTAGGAGGCCCAGGAGCCGAGAAAAACGCGAAAAACGAAAAAATCTACTTTAGAAAATTCCTGGACCCCTGGAAAAATCGGAAATCGTCTCACGAATCCAATGGCGCCAGCCAAATTGTCCTAGCTATGCTATTTCCAAAGATATGGGCGAAAAGCGGTGTGATCCCAAATCCGGGCCCGTTTTGCTCTAGGAGGCCCAGGCGCCGAGAAAATCGCGAAAAACGAAAAAATCGACTTTAGAAATTTCCCGGACCCTTAGAAAAATGGGAAATCGTCTCACGAATCCAATGGCGCCAGCCAAATTGTCCTAGCTATGATATTTCCAAAGATATGGACGAAAAACGGTGTGATCCCAAATCCGGGCCCGTTATGCCCTAGGAGGCCCAGGAGCCGAGAAAAACGCGAAAAACGAAAAAATCGACTTTAGAAAATTCCCGGACCCCTAGAAAAATCGGAAATCGTCTCACGAATGCAATGGCGCCAGCCAGATTGTCGTAGCTATGATATTTCCAAAGATATGGGCAAAAGACTGTGTGATCCCAAATCCAGGCCCGTTTTGCTCTAGGAGGCCCAGGAGCCGAGAAAAACGCGAAAAACGAAAAAATCGACTTTAGAAAATTCCCGGACCCCTAGAAAAATCGTCTCACGAATCCAATGGCGCCAGCCAAATTGTCCTAGCAATGATATTTCCAAAGATATGGGCGAAAAACGGTGTGATGACAAATCCGGGCCCGTTTTGCTCTAGGGGGCCCAGGAGCCGAGAAAAACGCGAAAAACGAAAAAATCGACTTTAGAAAATTCCCGAACCCCTAGAAAAATCGGAAATCGTCTCACGAATCCAATGGTGCCAGCCAAATTATTCTAGCAATGATATTTCCAAAGATATGGGCGAAAAACGGTGTGATCCCAAATCCAGGCCGGTTATGCCCTAGGAGGCCCAGGAGCCGAGAAAAACGCGAAAAACGAAAAAATCTACTTTAGAAAATTCCTGGACCCCTGGAAAAATCGGAAATCGTCTCACGAATCCAATGGCGCCAGCCAAATTGTCCTAGCTATGCTATTTCCAAAGATATGGGCGAAAAGCGGTGTGATCCCAAATCCGGGCCCGTTTTGCTCTAGGAGGCCCAGGCGCCGAGAAAATCGCGAAAAACGAAAAAATCGACTTTAGAAATTTCCCGGACCCTTAGAAAAATGGGAAATCGTCTCACGAATCCAATGGCGCCAGCCAAATTGTCCTAGCTATGATATTTCCAAAGATATGGACGAAAAACGGTGTGATCCCAAATCCGGGCCCGTTATGCCCTAGGAGGCCCAGGAGCCGAGAAAAACGCGAAAAACGAAAAAATCGACTTTAGAAAATTCCCGGACCCCTAGAAAAATCGGAAATCGTCTCACGAATCCAATGGTGCCAGCCAAATTATTCTAGCAATGATATTTCCAAAGATATGGGCGAAAAACGGTGTGATCCCAAATCCAGGCCGGTTATGCCCTAGGAGGCCCAGGAGCCGAGAAAAACGCGAAAAACGAAAAAATCTACTTTAGAAAATTCCTGGACCCCTGGAAAAATCGGAAATCGTCTCACGAATCCAATGGCGCCAGCCAAATTGTCCTAGCTATGCTATTTCCAAAGATATGGGCGAAAAGCGGTGTGATCCCAAATCCGGGCCCGTTTTGCTCTAGGAGGCCCAGGCGCCGAGAAAATCGCGAAAAACGAAAAAATCGACTTTAGAAATTTCCCGGACCCTTAGAAAAATGGGAAATCGTCTCACGAATCCAATGGCGCCAGCCAAATTGTCCTAGCTATGATATTTCCAAAGATATGGACGAAAAACGGTGTGATCCCAAATCCGGGCCCGTTATGCCCTAGGAGGCCCAGGAGCCGAGAAAAACGCGAAAAACGAAAAAATCGACTTTAGAAAATTCCCGGACCCCTAGAAAAATCGGAAATCGTCTCACGAATGCAATGGCGCCAGCCAGATTGTCGTAGCTATGATATTTCCAAAGATATGGGCAAAAGACTGTGTGATCCCAAATCCAGGCCCGTTTTGCTCTAGGAGGCCCAGGAGCCGAGAAAAACGCGAAAAACGAAAAAATCGACTTTAGAAAATTCCCGGACCCCTAGAAAAATCGTCTCACGAATCCAATGGCGCCAGCCAAATTGTCCTAGCCATGATATTTCCAAAGATATGGGCGAAAAACGGTGTGATGACAAATCCGGGCCCGTTTTGCTCTAGGGGGCCCAGGAGCCGAGAAAAACGCGAAAAACGAAAAAATCGACTTTAGAAAATTCCCGAACCCCTAGAAAAATCGGAAATCGTCTCACGAATCCAATGGTGCCAGCCAAATTATTCTAGCAATGATATTTCCAAAGATATGGGCGAAAAACGGTGTGATCCCAAATCCAGGCCCGTTTTGCTCTAGGAGGCCCAGGAGCCGAGAAAAACGCGAAAAACGAAAAAATCGACTTTAGAACATTCCGGGACCCCTAGAAAAATCGGAAATCGTCTTACGAATCCAATGGCGCCAGCCAAATTGTCCTAGCAATGATATTTCCAAAGATATGGGCGAAAAACGGTGTGATCCCAAATCCAGGCCCGTTTTGCTCTAGGAGGCCCAGGAGCCGAGAAAAATGCGAAAAACGAAAAAATCGACTTTAGAAAATTCCCGGACCCCTAGAAAAATCGGAAATCGTCTCACGAATCCAATGGCGCCAGTCAAATTGTCCTAGGTATGATATTTCCAGGGATATGGAAGAAAACATGTGCTCCCAAACCCAGGCCCGTTTTGCTCTAGGAGGCCCAGGAGTCGAGAAAAACACGAAAAACGAAAAAATCGACTTTAGAAAATTCCCGGGCCCCTAGAAAAATCGGAAATCGTCTCACGAATCCAATGGCGCCAGCCAAATTGTCCTAGCTATGATATTTCCAAAGATATGGGCGAAAAACGGTGTGATGCCAAATCCGGGCCCGTTTTGCTCTAGGAGGCCCAGGAGCCGAGAAAAACGCGAAAAAGGAAAAAATCGACTCTAGAAAATTCCCGGGCCCCTAGAAAAATCGGAAATCGTCTCACGAATCCAATGGCGCCAGCCAAATTGTCCTAGCTATGATATTTCCAAAGATATGGGCGAAAAACGGTGTGATCCCAAATCCGGGCCCGTTTTGCTCTAGGAGACCCAGGAGCCGAGAAAAACGCGAAAAACGAAAAAATCGTCTTTAGAAAATTCCCGGCCCCCTAGAAAAATCGGAAATCGTCTCACGAATCCAATGGCGCCCGCCAAATTGTGCTAGCTATGTTATTTCCAAAGATATGGGCGAAAAACGGTGTGATCCCAAATCCAGGCCCGTTTTGCTCTAGGAGGCCCAGGAGCCGAGGAAATCGCGAAAAACGAAAAAATCGACTTTAGAAAATTCCCGGACCCCTAGAAAAATCGGAAATCGTCTCACGAATCCAATGGCGCCAGCCAAATTGTCCTAGGTATGATATTTCCAGGGATATGGAAGAAAACATGTGATCCCAAACCCAGGCCCTTTTTTCTCTAGGAGGCCCAAGAGCCGAGAAAATCGCGAAAAACGAAAAAATCGACTTTAGAAAATTCCCGGACCCCTAGAAAAATCGGAAATCGTCTCACGAATCCAATGGCGACAGCAAAATTGTCCTAGCTATGATATTTCCCAAGATATGGGCGAAAAACGGTGTGATCCCAAATTCGGGCCCGTTATGCCGTCGGAGGCCCAGGAGCCGAGAAAAACGCGAAAAACGAAAAAATCGACTTGAGAAAAGTCCCGGACCCCTAGAAAAATCGGAAATCGTCTCACGAATCCAATGGCGCCAGCCAAATTGTCCTAGCTATGATATTTCCAAAGATATGGGCGAAAAACGGTGTGATGCCCAATCCGGGCCCGTTTTGCTCTAGGAGGCCCAGTAGCCGAGAAAAACGCGAAAAACGAAAAAATCGACTTTAGAAAATTCCCGGACCCCTAGAAAATTCGGAAATCGTCTCACGGATCCAGTGGCGCCGGCCAAATGGCCCTAGCTATTATATTGCCAAAGATATGGAGGAAAAACTGTCGGATCCCAAATCCAGGCCCTTTTTACTCTAGGAGTCATAGGAGCCGAGAAAACCGCTAAAAACGAAAAAAATCAAATTTAAAATATTCCCGGACCCCTAGAAAAATAGGAAATCGTCTCACGAATCCAGTGGCGCCGGCCAAATTGTCCTAGCTATGATATTTCCAAAGATATGGGCGAAAAACGGTGTGATCCCAAATTCGGGCCCGTTATGCCCTAGGAGGCCCAGGAGCCGAGAAAAACGCGAAAAACGAAAAAATCGACTTTAGAAAATTCCCGGCCCCCTAGAAAAATCGGAATACGTCTCACGAATCCAATGGCGACAGCCAAATTGTCCTAGCTATGATATTTCCAAAGATATGGGCGAAAAACGGTGTGATCCCAAATTGGGGCCCGTTATGCCGTAGGAGGCCCAGGAGCCGAGAAAAACGCGAAAAACGTAAAAATCGACTTCAGAAAATTCCCGGACCCCTACAAAAATCGGAAATCGTCCCACGAATCCAATGGCGCCAGCCAAATTGTCCTAGCTATGGTATTTCCAAAGATATGGGCGAAAAACGGTGTGATCCCAAATCCGGGCCCGTTTTGCTCTAGGAGACCCAGGAGCCGAGAAAAACGCGAAAAACCAAAAAATCGTCTTTAGAAAATTTCCGGCCCCCTAGAAAAATCGGAAATCGTCTCACGGATCCAGTGGCGCCGGCCAGATGGCCCTAGCTATTATATTGCCAAAGATATGGAGGAAAAACGGTCGGATCCCAAATCCAGGCCCTTTTTACTCTAGGAGTCATAGGAGCCGAGAAAACCGTTAAAAACGAGAAAAAACAAATTTAAAATATTCCCGGACCCCTAGAAAAATCGGAAATCGTCTCACGAATCCAATGGCGCCAGCCAAATTGCCCTAGCTATGATATTTCCAAAGATATGGGCGAAAAACGGTGTGATGCCAAATCCGGGCCCGTTTTGCTCTAGGAGGCCCAGTAGCCGAGAAAAACGAAAAAATCGACTTTAGAAAATTCCCGGACCCCTAGAAAATTCGGAAATCGTCTCACGAATCCAATGGCGCCCGCCAAATTGTGCTAGCTATGTTATTTCCAAAGATATGGGCGAAAAACGGTGTGATCCCAAATCCAGGCCCGTTTTGCTCTAGGAGGCCCAGGAGCCGAGAAAAACGCGAAAAACGAAAAAATCGACTTTAGGAAATTCCCGGACCCCTAGAAAAATCGGAAATCGTCTCACGAATCCAATGGCGCCGGCCAAATTGTCCTAGCTATGATATTTCCAAAGATATGGGCGAAAAACGGTGTGATGCCAAATCCGGGCCCGTTTTGCTCTAGGAGGCCCAGGAGCAGAGAAAATCGCGAAAAAGGAAAAAATCGACTTTAGAAAATTCCCGGACCCCTAGAAAAATCGGAAATCGTCTCACGAATCCAATGGCGCCAGCCAAATTGTCCTAGGTATGATATTTCCAGGGATATGGAAGAAAACATGTGATCCCAAACCCAGGCCCTTTTTTCTCTAGGAGGCCCAAGAGCCGAGATAATCGCGAAAAACGAAAAAATCGACTTTAGAAAATTCCCGGACCCCTAGAAAACTCGGAAATCGTCTCACGAATCCAATGGCGACAGCAAAATTGTCCTAGCTATGATATTTCCCAAGATATGGGCGAAAAACGGTGTGATCCCAAATTCGGGCCCGTTATGCCGTCGGAGGCCCAGGAGCCGAGAAAAACGCGAAAAACGAAAAAATCGACTTGAGAAAAGTCCCGGACCCCTAGAAAAATCGGAAATCGTCTCACGAATCCAATGGCGCCAGCCAAATTGTCCTAGCTATGATATTTCCAAAGATATGGGCGAAAAACGGTGTGATGCCCAATCCGGGCCCGTTTTGCTCTAGGAGGCCCAGTAGCCGAGAAAAACGCGAAAAACGAAAAAATCGACTTTAGAAAATTCCCGGACCCCTAGAAAATTCGGAAATCGTCTCACGGATCCAGTGGCGCCGGCCAAATGGCCCTAGCTATTATATTGCCAAAGATATGGAGGAAAAACTGTCGGATCCCAAATCCAGGCCCTTTTTACTCTAGGAGTCATAGGAGCCGAGAAAACCGCTAAAAACGAAAAAAATCAAATTTAAAATATTCCCGGACCCCTAGAAAAATCGGAAATCGTCTCACGAATCCAGTGGCGCCGGCCAAATTGTCCTAGCTATGATATTTCCAAAGATATGGGCGAAAAACGGTGTGATCCCAAATTCGGGCCCGTTATGCCCTAGGAGGCCCAGGAGCCGAGAAAAACGCGAAAAACGAAAAAATCGACTTTAGAAAATTCCCGGCCCCCTAGAAAAATCGGAAATCGTCTCACGAATCCAATGGCGACAGCCAAATTGTCCTAGCTATGATATTTCCAAAGATATGGGCGAAAAACGGTGTGATCCCAAATTGGGGCCCGTTATGCCGTAGGAGGCCCAGGAGCCGAGAAAAACGCGAAAAACGTAAAAATCGACTTCAGAAAATTCCCGGACCCCTACAAAAATCGGAAATCGTCCCACGAATCCAATGGCGCCAGCCAAATTGTCCTAGCTATGGTATTTCCAAAGATATGGGCGAAAAACGGTGTGATCCCAAATCCGGGCCCGTTTTGCTCTAGGAGGCCCAGGAGCCGAGAAAAACGCGAAAAACCAAAAAATCGTCTTTAGAAAATTTCCGGCCCCCTAGAAAAATCGGAAATCGTCTCACGGATCCAGTGGCGCCGGCCAAATGGCCCTAGCTATTATATTGCCAAAGATATGGAGGAAAAACGGTCGGATCCCAAATCCAGGCCCTTTTTACTCTAGGAGTCATAGGAGCCGAGAAAACCGTTAAAAACGAGAAAAAACAAATTTAAAATATTCCCGGACCCCTAGAAAAATCGGAAATCGTCTCACGAATCCAATGGCGCCAGCCAAATTGCCCTAGCTATGATATTTCCAAAGATATGGGCGAAAAACGGTGTGATGCCAAATCCGGGCCCGTTTTGCTCTAGGAGGTCCAGTAGCCGAGAAAAACGAAAAAATCGACTTTAGAAAATCCCCGGACCCCTAGAAAAATCGGAAATCGTCTCACGAATCCAATGGCGACAGCAAAATTGTCCTAGCTATGATATTTCCAAAGATATGGGCGAAAAACGGTGTGATCCCAAATTCGGGCCCGTTATGCCGTAGGAGGCCCAGGAGCCGAGAAAAACGCGAAAAACGAAAAAATCGACTTTAGAAAAGTCCCGGACCCCTAGAAAAATCGGAAATCGTCTCACGAATCCAATGGCGCCAGCCAAATTGTCCTAGCTATGATATTTCCAAAGATATGGGCGAAAAACGGTGTGATGCCCAATCCGGGCCCGTTTTGCTCTAGGAGGCCCAGTAGCCGAGAAAAACGAAAAAATCGACTTTAGAAAATTCCCGGACCCCTAGAAAAATCGGAAATCGTCTCACGAATCCAATGGCGCCAGTCAAATTGTCCTAGGTATGATATTTCCAGGGATATGGAAGAAAACATGTGCTCCCAAACCCAGGCCCGTTTTGCTCTAGGAGGCCCAGGAGCCGAGAAAAACGCGAAAAACGAAAAAATCGACTTTAGAAAATTCCCGGACCCCTAGAAAAATCGTCTCACGAGTCCAATGGCGCCAGCCAAATTGTCCTAGCCATGATATTTCCAAAGATATGGGCGAAAAACGGTGTGATGACAAATCCGGGCCCGTATTGCTCTAGGAGGCCCAGGCGCCGAGAAAATCGCGAAAAAGGAAAAAATCGACTTTAGAAAATTCCCGGAGCCCTAGAAAAATCGGAAATCGTCTCATGAATCCAATGGCGCTAGGCAAAGTGTTCTAGCTATGATATTTCCAAAGATATGGGCGAAGAACTGTGTGATCTCAAATCCGGGCCCGTTTTGCTCTAGGAGACCCAGGAGCCGAGGAAATCGCGAAAAACGAAAAAATCGACTTTAGAAAATTCCCGGACCCCTAGAAAATTCGGAAATCGTCTCACGAATCCAATGGCGCCCGCCAAATTGTGCTAGCTATGATATTTCCAAAGATATGGGCGAAAAACGGTGTGATCCCAAATCCAGGCCCGTTTTGCTCTAGGAGGCCCAGGAGCAGAGAAAAACGCGAAAAACGAAAAAATCGACTTTAGAAAATTCCCGGACCCCTAGAAAAATCGGAAATCGTCCCATGAATCCAATGGCGCTAGGCAAAGTGTTCTAGCTATGATATTTCCAAAGATATGGGCGAAAAACGGTGTGATGCCCAATCCGGGCCCGTTTTGCTCTAGGAGGCCCAGTAGCCGAGAAAAACGTAAAAATCGACTTTAGAAAATTCCCGGACCCCTAGAAAAATCGGAAATCGTCTCACGAATCCAATGGCGCCAGCCAAATTGTCCTAGCAATGATATTTCCAAAGATATGGGCGAAAAACGGTGTGATCCCAAATCCGGGCCCGTTTTGCTCTAGGAGGCCCAGGAGCCGAGAAAAACGCGAATAACGAAAAAATCGACTTTAGAAAATTCCCGGACCCCTAGAAAAATCGGAAAGCATCTCACCAATCCAATGGCGCTACCGAAAGTGTTCTAGCTATGATATTTCCAAAGATATGGGCGAAAAACGGTGTGATGACATATTCGGGCCCGTTTTGCTCTAGGAGGCCCAGGAGCCGAGAAAATCGCGAAAAACGAAAAAATCGACTTTAGAAAATTCCCGAACCCCTAGAAAAATCGGAAATCGTCTCACGAACCCAATGGGGCCAGCCAAATTGTCCTGGCTGATATTTCCAAAGATATGGGCGAAGAACTGAGTGATGCCAAATCCGGGCCCGTTTTGCTCTAGGAGGCCCAGGAGCCGAGAAAATCGCGAAAAAGGAAAAAATCGACTTTAGAAAATTCCCGGAGCCGTAGAAAAATCGGAAATCGTCTCATGAATCCAATGGCGCTAGGCAAAGTGTTCTAGCTATGATATTTCCAAAGATATGGGCGAAGAACTGTGTGATCCCAAATCTGGGCCCGTTTTGCTCTAGGAGACCCAGGAGCAGAGGAAATCGCGAAAAACGAAAAAATCGACTTTAGAAAATTCCCGGACCCCTAGAAAATTCGGAAATCGTCTCACGAATCCAATGGCGCCCGCCAAATTGTGCTAGCTATGATATTTCCAAAGATATGGGCGAAAAACGGTGTGATCCCAAATCCAGGCCCGTTTTGCTCTAGGAGGCCCAGGAGCCGAGAAAAACGCGAAAAACGAAAACATCGACTTTAGAAAATTCCCGGACCCCTAGAAAAATCGGAAATCGTCTCACGAATCCAATGGCGCCGGCCAAATTGTCCTAGCTATGATATTTCCAAAGATATGGGCGAAAAACGGTGTGATGCCAAATCCGGGCCCGTTTTGCTCCAGGAGGCCCAGTAGCCGAGAAAAACGAAAAAATCGACTTTAGAAAATTCCCGGACCCCTAGAAAAATCGGAAATCGTCTCACGAATCCAATGACGCTAGCCAAAGTGTTCTAGCTATGATATTTCCAAAGATATGGGCGAAGAACTGTGTGATCCCAAATCCGGGCCCGGTTTGCTCTAGGAGGCCCAGGGGCCGAGAAAAACGCGAAAAACGAAAAAATCGACTTTAGAAAATTCCCGGGCCCCTAGAAAAATCGGAAATCGTCTCACGAATCCAATGGCGCCAGCCAAATTGCTCTAGGTATGATATTTCCAGGGATATGGAAAATAAACGATGTCATCCCAAACCCAGGCCCTTTTTTTTCTAGGAGCCAGAGGAGCCGAGAAAAAGGCAAAAAACTAACAAATCGAGTTTAGAATATTCCCGCACCCCTAGAAAAGTCGGAAATCGTCTCACGAATCCAGTGCCGCCAGCCAAATAGCCCTAGCTATTATATTTCCAAAGATATGGAAGAAAAACCTCGGGAGCCCGTATCCAGGCCCTTTTTTCTCTGGGAGCTGCAGGAGCCGAGCAAAAGGCGAAAAACTAAAAAATCGAGTTTAGAATTATCCTGCACCCCTAGAAAAATCGGAAATCGTCTCACGAGGCCAATGGCGCCGGCGAAATTCCCCTAGCTAAGATATTTCCAAAGATATGGAGGAAAAACGGTCAGATCCCATATCCAGGCCCTTTTTACTCTAGGAGTCATAGGAGCCGAGAAAACCGCGAAAAACGAAAAAAATCAATTTTAAAATATTCCCGGACCCCTAGAAAAATCGGAAATCGTCTCACGAATCCAATGGCGCCAGCCAAATTGCCCTAGGTATGATATTTCCAGGGATATGGAAGAAAACATGTGATCCCAAACCCAGGCCCTTTTTTCTCTAGGAGGCCCAGGAGCCGAGAAAATCGCGAAAAACGAAAAAATCGACTTTAGAAAATTCCCGGACCCCTAGAAAAATCGGAAATCGTCTCACGAATACAATGGCGCCAGCCAGATTGTCGTAGCAATGATATTTCCAAAATATGGGCGAAAAATGGTGTGATCCCAAATCCGGGCCGGTTATGCCCTAGGAGGCCCAGGAGCCGAGAAAAACGCGAAAAACGAAAAAATCGACTTTAGAAAATTCCCGGACCCCTAGAAAATTCGGAAATCGTCTCACGAATCCAATGGCGCCCGCCAAATTGTGCTAGCTATGATATTTCCAAAGATATGGGCGAAAAACGGTGTGATCCCAAATCCAGGCCCGTTTTGCTCTAGGAGGCCCAGAAGCAGAGAAAAACGCGAAAAACGAAAAAATCGACTTTAGAAAATTCCCGGACCCCTAGAAAATTCGGAAATCGTCTCACGGATCCAGTGGCGCCGGCCAAAGGGCCCTAGCTATTATATTGCCAAAGATATGGAGGAAAAACGGTCGGATACCAAATCCAGGCCCTTTTTACTCTAGGAGTCATAGGAGCCGAGAAAACCGCTAAAAACGAAAAAAATCAAATTTAAAATATTCCCGGACCCCTAGAAAAATCGGAAATCGTCTCACGAATCCAATGGCGCCAGCCAGATTGTCGTAGCAATGATATTTCCAAAGATATGGGCGAAAAACGGTGTGATCCCAAATCCAGGCCGGTTATGCCCTAGGAGGCCCAGGAGCCGAGAAAAACGCGAAAAACGAAAAAATCTACTTTAGAAAATTCCTGGACCCCTGGAAAAATCGGAAATCGTCTCACGAATGCAATGGCGCCAGCCAGATTGTCGTAGCTATGATATTTCCAAAGATATGGGCAAAAGACTGTGTGATCCCAAATCCAGGCCCGTTTTGCTCTAGGAGGCCCAGGAGCCGAGAAAAACGCGAAAAACGAAAAAATCGACTTTAGAAAATTCCCGGACCCCTAGAAAAATCGTCTCACGAATCCAATGGCGCCAGCCAAATTGTCCTAGCCATGATATTTCCAAAGATATGGGCGAAAAACGGTGTGATGACAAATCCGGGCCCGTTTTGCTCTAGGAGGCCCAGGAGCCGAGGAAAACGCGAAAAACGAAAAAATCGACTTTAGAACATTCCGGGACCCCTAGAAAAATCGGAAATCGTCTTACGAATCCAATGGCGCCAGCCAAATTGTCCTAGCAATGAGATTTCCAAAGATATGGGCGAAAAACGGTGTGATCCCAAATCCAGGCCCGTTTTGCTCTAGGAGGCCCAGGAGCCGAGAAAAACGCGAAAAACGAAAAAATCGACTTTAGAAAATTCCCGGACCCCTAGAAAAATCGGAAATCGTCTCACGAATCCAATGGCGCCAGTCAAATTGTCCTAGGTATGATATTTCCAGGGATATGGAAGAAAACATGTGCTCCCAAACCCAGGCCCGTTTTGCTCTAGGAGGCCCAGGAGCCGAGAAAAACGCGAAAAACGAAAAAATCGACTTTAGAAAATTCCCGGACCCCTAGAAAAATCGTCTCACGAGTCCAATGGCGCCAGCCAAATTGTCCTAGCCATGATATTTCCAAAGATATGGGCGAAAAACGGTGTGATGACAAATCCGGGCCCGTATTGCTCTAGGAGGCCCAGGCGCCGAGAAAATCGCGAAAAAGGAAAAAATCGACTTTAGAAAATTCCCGGAGCCCTAGAAAAATCGGAAATCGTCTCATGAATCCAATGGCGCTAGGCAAAGTGTTCTAGCTATGATATTTCCAAAGATATGGGCGAAGAACTGTGTGATCTCAAATCCGGGCCCGTTTTGCTCTAGGAGACCCAGGAGCCGAGGAAATCGCGAAAAACGAAAAAATCGACTTTAGAAAATTCCCGGACCCCTAGAAAAATCGGAAATCGTCTCACGAATCCAATGGCGCCCGCCAAATTGTGCTAGCTATGATATTTCCAAAGATATGGGCGAAAAACGGTGTGATCCCAAATTCGGGCCCGTTATGCCGTAGGAGGCCCAGGAGCCGAGAAAAACGCGAAAAACGAAAAAATCGACTTGAGAAAAGTCCCGGACCCCTAGAAAAATCGGAAATCGTCTCACGAATCCAATGGCGCCAGCCAAATTGTCCTAGCTATGATATTTCCAAAGATATGGGCGAAAAACGGTGTGATGCCCAATCCGGGCCCGTTTTGCTCTAGGAGGCCCAGTAGCCGAGAAAAACGAAAAAATCGACTTTAGAAAATTCCCGGACCCCTAGAAAAATCGGAAATCGTCTCACGAATGCAATGGCGCCAGCCAGATTGTCGTAGCTATGATATTTCCAAAGATATGGGCGAAAAACGGTGTGATGCCCAATCCGGGCCCGTTTTGCTCTAGGAGGCCCAGTAGCCGAGAAAAACGAAAAAATCGACTTTAGAAAATTCCCGGACCCCTAGAAAAATCGGAAATCGTCTCACGAATGCAATGGCGCCAGCCAGATTGTCGTAGCTATGATATTTCCAAAGATATGGGCATAAGACTGTGTGATCCCAAATCCAGACCCGTTTTGCTCTAGGAGGCCCAGAAGCCGAGAAAAACGCGAAAAACGAAAAAATCGACTTTAGAAAATTCCCGGACCCCTAGAAAAATCGAAAATCGTCTCACGAATCCAATGGCGCCAGCCAAATTGTCCTAGGTATGATATTTCCAGGGATATGGAAGAAAACATGTGATCCCAAACCCAGGCCCTTTTTTCTCTAGGAGGCCCAGGAGCCGAGAAAATCGCGAAAAACGAAAAAATCGACTTTAGAAAATTCCCGGACCCCTAGAAAAATCGGAAATCGTCTCACGAATACAATGGCGCCAGCCAGATTGTCGTAGCAATGATATTTCCAAAATATGGGCGAAAAACGGTGTGATCCCAAATCCGGGCCGGTTATGCCCTAGGAGGCCCAGGAGCCGAGAAAAACGCGAAAAACGAAAAAATCGACTTTAGAAAATTCCCGGACCCCTAGAAAATTCGGAAATCGTCTCACGAATCCAATGGCGCCCGCCAAATTGTGCTAGCTATGATATTTCCAAAGATATGGGCGAAAAACGGTGTGATCCCAAATCCAGGCCCGTTTTGCTCTAGGAGGCCCAGGAGCAGAGAAAAACGCGAAAAACGAAAAAATCGACTTTAGAAAATTCCCGGACCCCTAGAAAATTCGGAAATCGTCTCACGGATCCAGTGGCGCCGGCCAAATGGCCATAGCTATTATATTGCCAAAGATATGGAGGAAAAACGGTCGGATCCCAAATCCAGGCCCTTTTTACTCTAGGAGTCATAGGAGCCGAGAAAACCGCTAAAAACGAAAAAAATCAAATTTAAAATATTCCCGGACCCCTAGAAAAATCGGAAATCGTCTCACGAATCCAGTGGCGCCGGCCAAATTGTCGTAGCTATGATATTTCCAAAGATTTGGGCGAAAAACGGTGTGATCCCAAATTCGGGCCCGTTATGCCCTAGGAGGCCCAGGAGCCGAGAAAAACGCGAAAAACGAAAAAATCTACTTTAGAAAATTCCTGGACCCCTGGAAAAATCGGAAATCGTCTCACGAATCCAATGGCGCCAGCCAAATTGTCCTAGCTATGCTATTTCCAAAGATATGGGCGAAAAACGGTGTGATCCCAAATCCGGGCCCGTTTTGCTCTAGGAGGCCCAGGCGCCGAGAAAATCGCGAAAAACGAAAAAATCGACTTTAGAAATTTCCCGGACTCCTAGAAAAATCGGAAATCGTCTCACGAATGCAATGGCGCCAGCCAGATTGTCGTAGCTATGATATTTCCAAAGATATGGGCAAAAGACTGTGTGATCCCAAATCCAGGCCCGTTTTGCTCTAGGAGGCCCAGGAGCCGAGAAAAACGCGAAAAACGAAAAAATCGACTTTAGAAAATTCCCGGACCCCTAGAAAACCCGTCTCACGAATCCAATGGCGCCAGCCAAATTGTCCTAGCCATGATATTTCCAAAGATATGGGCGAAAAACGGTGTGATGACAAATCCGGGCCCGTTTTGCTCTAGGAGGCCCAGGAGCCGAGAAAAACGCGAAAAACGAAAAAATCGACTTTAGAAAATTCCCGAACCTCTAGAAAAATCGGAAATCGTCTCACGAATCCAATGGTGCCAGCCAAATTATCCTAGCAATGATATTTCCAAAGATATGGGCGAAAAACGGTGTGATCCTAAATCCGGGCCCGTTTTGCTCTAGGAGGCCCAGGAGCCGAGGAAAACGCGAAAAACGAAAAAATCGACTTTAGAACATTCCGGGACCCCCAGAAAAATCGGAAATCGTCTTACGAATCCAATGGCGCCAGCCAAATTGTCCTAGCAATGAGATTTCCAAAGATATGGGCGAAAAACGGTGTGATCCCAAATCCAGGCCCGTTTTGCTCTAGGAGGCCCAGGAGCCGAGAAAAACGCGAAAAACGAAAAAATCGACTTTAGAAAATTCCCGGACCCCTAGAAAAATCGTCTCACGAGTCCAATGGCGCCAGCCAAATTGTCCTAGCCATGATATTTCCAAAGATATGGGCGAAAAACGGTGTGATCCCAAATCCGGGCCCGTTTTGCTCTAGGAGGCCCAGGAGCCGAGAAAAACGCGAATAACGAAAAAATCGACTTTAGAAAATTCCCGGACCCCTAGAAAAATCGGAAAGCATCTCACCAATCCAATGGCGCTACCGAAAGTGTTCTAGCTATGATATTTCCAAAGATATGGGCGAAAAACGGTGTGATGACATATTCGGGCCCGTTTTGCTCTAGGAGGCCCAGGAGCCGAGAAAAACGCGAATAACGAAAAAATCGACTTTAGAAAATTCCCGGACCCCTAGAAAAATCGAAAATCGTCTCACGAATCCAATGGCGCCAGCCAAATTGTCCTAGGTATGATATTTCCAGGGATATGGAAGAAAACATGTGATCCCAAACCCAGGCCCTTTTTTCTCTAGGAGGCCCAGGAGCCGAGAAAATCGCGAAAAACGAAAAAATCGACTTTAGAAAATTCCCGGACCCCTAGAAAAATCGGAAATCGTCTCACGAATACAATGGCGCCAGCCAGATTGTCGTAGCAATGATATTTCCAAAATATGGGCGAAAAACGGTGTGATCCCAAATCCGGGCCGGTTATGCCCTAGGAGGCCCAGGAGCCGAGAAAAACGCGAAAAACGAAAAAATCGACTTTAGAAAATTCCCGGACCCCTAGAAAATTCGGAAATCGTCTCACGAATCCAATGGCGCCCGCCAAATTGTGCTAGCTATGATATTTCCAAAGATATGGGCGAAAAACGGTGTGATCCCAAATCCAGGCCCGTTTTGCTCTAGGAGGCCCAGGAGCAGAGAAAAACGCGAAAAACGAAAAAATCGAGTTTAGAAAATTCCCGGACCCCTAGAAAAATCGGAAATCGTCTCACGAATGCAATGGCGCCAGCCAGATTGTCGTAGCTATGATATTTCCAAAGATATGGGCAAAAGACTGTGTGATCCCAAATCCAGGCCCGTTTTGCTCTAGGAGGCCCAGGAGCCGAGAAAAACGCGAAAAACGAAAAAATCGACTTTAGAAAATTCCCGGACCCCTAGAAAAATCGTCTCACGAATCCAATGGCGCCAGCCAAATTGTCCTAGCCATGATATTTCCAAAGATATGGGCGAAAAACGGTGTGATGACAAATCCGGGCCCGTTTTGCTCTAGGGGGCCCAGGAGCCGAGAAAAACGCGAAAAACGAAAAAATCGACTTTAGAAAATTCCCGAACCCCTAGAAAAATCGGAAATCGTCTCACGAATCCAATGGTGCCAGCCAAATTATTCTAGCAATGATATTTCCAAAGATATGGGCGAAAAACGGTGTGATCCCAAATCCGGGCCCGTTTTGCTCTAGGAGGCCCAGGAGCCGAGAAAAACGCGAAAAACGAAAAAATCGACTTTAGAACATTCCGGGACCCCTAGAAAAATCGGAAATCGTCTTACGAATCCAATGGCGCCAGCCAAATTGTCCTAGCAATGATATTTCCAAAGATATGGGCGAAAAACGGTGTGATCCCAAATCCAGGCCCGTTTTGCTCTAGGTGGCCCAGGAGCCGAGAAAAATGCGAAAAACGAAAAAATCGACTTTAGAAAATTCCCGGACCCCCAGAAAAATCGGAAATCGTCTCACGAATCCAATGGCGCCAGTCAAATTGTACTAGGTATGATATTTCCAGGGATATGGAAGAAAACATGTGCTCCCAAACCCAGGCCCGTTTTGCTCTAGGAGGCCCAGGAGTCGAGAAAAACACGAAAAACGAAAAAATCGACTTTAGAAAATTCCCGGGCCCCTAGTAAAATCGGAAATCGTCTCACGAATCCAATGGCGCCAGCCAAATTGTCCTAGCTATGATATTTCCAAAGATATGGGCGAAAAACGGTGTGATGCCAAATCCGGGCCCGTTTTGCTCTAGGAGGCCCAGAAGCAGAGAAAAACGCGAAAAACGAAAAAATCGACTTTAGAAAATTCCCGGACCCCCAGAAAAATCGGAAATCGTCTCACGAATCCAATGGCGCCAGTCAAATTGTACTAGGTATGATATTTCCAGGGATATGGAAGAAAACATGTGCTCCCAAACCCAGGCCCGTTTTGCTCTAGGAGGCCCAGGAGTCGAGAAAAACACGAAAAACGAAAAAATCGACTTTAGAAAATTCCCGGGCCCCTAGAAAAATCGGAAATCGTCCCACGAATCCAATGGCGCCAGCCAAATTGTCCTAGCTATGATATTTCCAAAGATATGGGCGAAAAACGGTGTGATGCCAAATCCGAGCCCGTTTTGCTCTAGGAGGCCCAGGAGCCGAGAAAAACGCGAAAACGGAAAAAATCGACTCTAGAAAATTCCCGGGCCCCTAGAAAAATCGGAAATCGTCTCACGAATCCAATGGCGCCAGCCAAATTGTCCTAGCTATGATATTTCCAAAGATATGGGCGAAAAACGGTGTGATCCCAAATCCGGGCCGGTTATGCCCTAGGAGGCCCAGGAGCCGAGAAAAACGCGAAAAACGAAAAAATCGACTTTAGAAAATTCCCGGACCCCTAGAAAATTCGGAAATCGTCTCACGAATCCAATGACGCCCGCCAAATTGTGCTAGCTATGATATTTCCAAAGATATGGGCGAAAAACGGTGTGATCCCAAATCCAGGCCCGTTTTGCTCTAGGAGGCCCAGAAGCAGAGAAAAACGCGAAAAACGAAAAAATCGACTTTAGAAAATTCCCGGACCCCTAGAAAATTCGGAAATCGTCTCACGGATCCAGTGGCGCCGGCGAAATGGCCCTAGCTATTATATTGCCAAAGATATGGAGGAAAAACGGTCGGATGCCAAATCCAGGCCCTTTTTACTCTAGGAGTCATAGGAGCCGAGAAAACCGCTAAAAACGAAAAAAATCAAATTTAAAATATTCCCGGACCCCTAGAAAAATCGGAAATCGTCTCACGAATCCAATGGCGCCAGCCAGATTGTCGTAGCAATGATATTTCCAAAGATATGGGCGAAAAACGGTGTGATCCCAAATCCAGGCCGGTTATGCCCTAGGAGGCCCAGGAGCCGAGAAAAACGCGAAAAACGAAAAAATCTACTTTAGAAAATTCCTGGACCCCTGGAAAAATCGGAAATCGTCTCACGAATCCAATGGCGCCAGCCAAATTGTCCTAGCTATGCTATTTCCAAAGATATGGGCGAAAAGCGGTGTGATCCCAAATCCGGGCCCGTTTTGCTCTAGGAGGCCCAGGCGCCGAGAAAATCGCGAAAAACGAAAAAATCGACTTTAGAAATTTCCCGGACCCTTAGAAAAATGGGAAATCGTCTCACGAATCCAATGGCGCCAGCCAAATTGTCCTAGCTATGATATTTCCAAAGATATGGACGAAAAACGGTGTGATCCCAAATCCGGGCCCGTTATGCCCTAGGAGGCCCAGGAGCCGAGAAAAACGCGAAAAACGAAAAAATCGACTTTAGAAAATTCCCGGACCCCTAGAAAAATCGGAAATCGTCTCACGAATGCAATGGCGCCAGCCAGATTGTCGTAGCTATGATATTTCCAAAGATATGGGCAAAAGACTGTGTGATCCCAAATCCAGGCCCGTTTTGCTCTAGGAGGCCCAGGAGCCGAGAAAAACGCGAAAAACGAAAAAATCGACTTTAGAAAATTCCCGGACCCCTAGAAAAATCGTCTCACGAATCCAATGGCGCCAGCCAAAT
Organism: Diachasmimorpha longicaudata; assembly: GCF_034640455.1. NCBI lineage: Eukaryota > Metazoa > Arthropoda > Insecta > Hymenoptera > Braconidae > Diachasmimorpha > Diachasmimorpha longicaudata. The sequence goes on along the minus strand of NW_026973902.1, from coordinate 517,017 downwards.
TGTCCTAGCAATGATATTTCCAAAGATATGGGCGAAAAACGGTGTGATGACAAATCCGGGCCCGTTTTGCTCTAGGGGGCCCAGGAGCCGAGAAAAACGCGAAAAACGAAAAAATCGACTTTAGAAAATTCCCGAACCCCTAGAAAAATCGGAAATCGTCTCACGAATCCAATGGTGCCAGCCAAATTATTCTAGCAATGATATTTCCAAAGATATGGGCGAAAAACGGTGTGATCCCAAATCCAGGCCGGTTATGCCCTAGGAGGCCCAGGAGCCGAGAAAAACGCGAAAAACGAAAAAATCTACTTTAGAAAATTCCTGGACCCCTGGAAAAATCGGAAATCGTCTCACGAATCCAATGGCGCCAGCCAAATTGTCCTAGCTATGCTATTTCCAAAGATATGGGCGAAAAGCGGTGTGATCCCAAATCCGGGCCCGTTTTGCTCTAGGAGGCCCAGGCGCCGAGAAAATCGCGAAAAACGAAAAAATCGACTTTAGAAATTTCCCGGACCCTTAGAAAAATGGGAAATCGTCTCACGAATCCAATGGCGCCAGCCAAATTGTCCTAGCTATGATATTTCCAAAGATATGGACGAAAAACGGTGTGATCCCAAATCCGGGCCCGTTATGCCCTAGGAGGCCCAGGAGCCGAGAAAAACGCGAAAAACGAAAAAATCGACTTTAGAAAATTCCCGGACCCCTAGAAAAATCGGAAATCGTCTCACGAATCCAATGGTGCCAGCCAAATTATTCTAGCAATGATATTTCCAAAGATATGGGCGAAAAACGGTGTGATCCCAAATCCAGGCCGGTTATGCCCTAGGAGGCCCAGGAGCCGAGAAAAACGCGAAAAACGAAAAAATCTACTTTAGAAAATTCCTGGACCCCTGGAAAAATCGGAAATCGTCTCACGAATCCAATGGCGCCAGCCAAATTGTCCTAGCTATGCTATTTCCAAAGATATGGGCGAAAAGCGGTGTGATCCCAAATCCGGGCCCGTTTTGCTCTAGGAGGCCCAGGCGCCGAGAAAATCGCGAAAAACGAAAAAATCGACTTTAGAAATTTCCCGGACCCTTAGAAAAATGGGAAATCGTCTCACGAATCCAATGGCGCCAGCCAAATTGTCCTAGCTATGATATTTCCAAAGATATGGACGAAAAACGGTGTGATCCCAAATCCGGGCCCGTTATGCCCTAGGAGGCCCAGGAGCCGAGAAAAACGCGAAAAACGAAAAAATCGACTTTAGAAAATTCCCGGACCCCTAGAAAAATCGGAAATCGTCTCACGAATGCAATGGCGCCAGCCAGATTGTCGTAGCTATGATATTTCCAAAGATATGGGCAAAAGACTGTGTGATCCCAAATCCAGGCCCGTTTTGCTCTAGGAGGCCCAGGAGCCGAGAAAAACGCGAAAAACGAAAAAATCGACTTTAGAAAATTCCCGGACCCCTAGAAAAATCGTCTCACGAATCCAATGGCGCCAGCCAAATTGTCCTAGCCATGATATTTCCAAAGATATGGGCGAAAAACGGTGTGATGACAAATCCGGGCCCGTTTTGCTCTAGGGGGCCCAGGAGCCGAGAAAAACGCGAAAAACGAAAAAATCGACTTTAGAAAATTCCCGAACCCCTAGAAAAATCGGAAATCGTCTCACGAATCCAATGGTGCCAGCCAAATTATTCTAGCAATGATATTTCCAAAGATATGGGCGAAAAACGGTGTGATCCCAAATCCAGGCCCGTTTTGCTCTAGGAGGCCCAGGAGCCGAGAAAAACGCGAAAAACGAAAAAATCGACTTTAGAACATTCCGGGACCCCTAGAAAAATCGGAAATCGTCTTACGAATCCAATGGCGCCAGCCAAATTGTCCTAGCAATGATATTTCCAAAGATATGGGCGAAAAACGGTGTGATCCCAAATCCAGGCCCGTTTTGCTCTAGGAGGCCCAGGAGCCGAGAAAAATGCGAAAAACGAAAAAATCGACTTTAGAAAATTCCCGGACCCCTAGAAAAATCGGAAATCGTCTCACGAATCCAATGGCGCCAGTCAAATTGTCCTAGGTATGATATTTCCAGGGATATGGAAGAAAACATGTGCTCCCAAACCCAGGCCCGTTTTGCTCTAGGAGGCCCAGGAGTCGAGAAAAACACGAAAAACGAAAAAATCGACTTTAGAAAATTCCCGGGCCCCTAGAAAAATCGGAAATCGTCTCACGAATCCAATGGCGCCAGCCAAATTGTCCTAGCTATGATATTTCCAAAGATATGGGCGAAAAACGGTGTGATGCCAAATCCGGGCCCGTTTTGCTCTAGGAGGCCCAGGAGCCGAGAAAAACGCGAAAAAGGAAAAAATCGACTCTAGAAAATTCCCGGGCCCCTAGAAAAATCGGAAATCGTCTCACGAATCCAATGGCGCCAGCCAAATTGTCCTAGCTATGATATTTCCAAAGATATGGGCGAAAAACGGTGTGATCCCAAATCCGGGCCCGTTTTGCTCTAGGAGACCCAGGAGCCGAGAAAAACGCGAAAAACGAAAAAATCGTCTTTAGAAAATTCCCGGCCCCCTAGAAAAATCGGAAATCGTCTCACGAATCCAATGGCGCCCGCCAAATTGTGCTAGCTATGTTATTTCCAAAGATATGGGCGAAAAACGGTGTGATCCCAAATCCAGGCCCGTTTTGCTCTAGGAGGCCCAGGAGCCGAGGAAATCGCGAAAAACGAAAAAATCGACTTTAGAAAATTCCCGGACCCCTAGAAAAATCGGAAATCGTCTCACGAATCCAATGGCGCCAGCCAAATTGTCCTAGGTATGATATTTCCAGGGATATGGAAGAAAACATGTGATCCCAAACCCAGGCCCTTTTTTCTCTAGGAGGCCCAAGAGCCGAGAAAATCGCGAAAAACGAAAAAATCGACTTTAGAAAATTCCCGGACCCCTAGAAAAATCGGAAATCGTCTCACGAATCCAATGGCGACAGCAAAATTGTCCTAGCTATGATATTTCCCAAGATATGGGCGAAAAACGGTGTGATCCCAAATTCGGGCCCGTTATGCCGTCGGAGGCCCAGGAGCCGAGAAAAACGCGAAAAACGAAAAAATCGACTTGAGAAAAGTCCCGGACCCCTAGAAAAATCGGAAATCGTCTCACGAATCCAATGGCGCCAGCCAAATTGTCCTAGCTATGATATTTCCAAAGATATGGGCGAAAAACGGTGTGATGCCCAATCCGGGCCCGTTTTGCTCTAGGAGGCCCAGTAGCCGAGAAAAACGCGAAAAACGAAAAAATCGACTTTAGAAAATTCCCGGACCCCTAGAAAATTCGGAAATCGTCTCACGGATCCAGTGGCGCCGGCCAAATGGCCCTAGCTATTATATTGCCAAAGATATGGAGGAAAAACTGTCGGATCCCAAATCCAGGCCCTTTTTACTCTAGGAGTCATAGGAGCCGAGAAAACCGCTAAAAACGAAAAAAATCAAATTTAAAATATTCCCGGACCCCTAGAAAAATAGGAAATCGTCTCACGAATCCAGTGGCGCCGGCCAAATTGTCCTAGCTATGATATTTCCAAAGATATGGGCGAAAAACGGTGTGATCCCAAATTCGGGCCCGTTATGCCCTAGGAGGCCCAGGAGCCGAGAAAAACGCGAAAAACGAAAAAATCGACTTTAGAAAATTCCCGGCCCCCTAGAAAAATCGGAATACGTCTCACGAATCCAATGGCGACAGCCAAATTGTCCTAGCTATGATATTTCCAAAGATATGGGCGAAAAACGGTGTGATCCCAAATTGGGGCCCGTTATGCCGTAGGAGGCCCAGGAGCCGAGAAAAACGCGAAAAACGTAAAAATCGACTTCAGAAAATTCCCGGACCCCTACAAAAATCGGAAATCGTCCCACGAATCCAATGGCGCCAGCCAAATTGTCCTAGCTATGGTATTTCCAAAGATATGGGCGAAAAACGGTGTGATCCCAAATCCGGGCCCGTTTTGCTCTAGGAGACCCAGGAGCCGAGAAAAACGCGAAAAACCAAAAAATCGTCTTTAGAAAATTTCCGGCCCCCTAGAAAAATCGGAAATCGTCTCACGGATCCAGTGGCGCCGGCCAGATGGCCCTAGCTATTATATTGCCAAAGATATGGAGGAAAAACGGTCGGATCCCAAATCCAGGCCCTTTTTACTCTAGGAGTCATAGGAGCCGAGAAAACCGTTAAAAACGAGAAAAAACAAATTTAAAATATTCCCGGACCCCTAGAAAAATCGGAAATCGTCTCACGAATCCAATGGCGCCAGCCAAATTGCCCTAGCTATGATATTTCCAAAGATATGGGCGAAAAACGGTGTGATGCCAAATCCGGGCCCGTTTTGCTCTAGGAGGCCCAGTAGCCGAGAAAAACGAAAAAATCGACTTTAGAAAATTCCCGGACCCCTAGAAAATTCGGAAATCGTCTCACGAATCCAATGGCGCCCGCCAAATTGTGCTAGCTATGTTATTTCCAAAGATATGGGCGAAAAACGGTGTGATCCCAAATCCAGGCCCGTTTTGCTCTAGGAGGCCCAGGAGCCGAGAAAAACGCGAAAAACGAAAAAATCGACTTTAGGAAATTCCCGGACCCCTAGAAAAATCGGAAATCGTCTCACGAATCCAATGGCGCCGGCCAAATTGTCCTAGCTATGATATTTCCAAAGATATGGGCGAAAAACGGTGTGATGCCAAATCCGGGCCCGTTTTGCTCTAGGAGGCCCAGGAGCAGAGAAAATCGCGAAAAAGGAAAAAATCGACTTTAGAAAATTCCCGGACCCCTAGAAAAATCGGAAATCGTCTCACGAATCCAATGGCGCCAGCCAAATTGTCCTAGGTATGATATTTCCAGGGATATGGAAGAAAACATGTGATCCCAAACCCAGGCCCTTTTTTCTCTAGGAGGCCCAAGAGCCGAGAAAATCGCGAAAAACGAAAAAATCGACTTTAGAAAATTCCCGGACCCCTAGAAAACTCGGAAATCGTCTCACGAATCCAATGGCGACAGCAAAATTGTCCTAGCTATGATATTTCCCAAGATATGGGCGAAAAACGGTGTGATCCCAAATTCGGGCCCGTTATGCCGTCGGAGGCCCAGGAGCCGAGAAAAACGCGAAAAACGAAAAAATCGACTTGAGAAAAGTCCCGGACCCCTAGAAAAATCGGAAATCGTCTCACGAATCCAATGGCGCCAGCCAAATTGTCCTAGCTATGATATTTCCAAAGATATGGGCGAAAAACGGTGTGATGCCCAATCCGGGCCCGTTTTGCTCTAGGAGGCCCAGTAGCCGAGAAAAACGCGAAAAACGAAAAAATCGACTTTAGAAAATTCCCGGACCCCTAGAAAATTCGGAAATCGTCTCACGGATCCAGTGGCGCCGGCCAAATGGCCCTAGCTATTATATTGCCAAAGATATGGAGGAAAAACTGTCGGATCCCAAATCCAGGCCCTTTTTACTCTAGGAGTCATAGGAGCCGAGAAAACCGCTAAAAACGAAAAAAATCAAATTTAAAATATTCCCGGACCCCTAGAAAAATCGGAAATCGTCTCACGAATCCAGTGGCGCCGGCCAAATTGTCCTAGCTATGATATTTCCAAAGATATGGGCGAAAAACGGTGTGATCCCAAATTCGGGCCCGTTATGCCCTAGGAGGCCCAGGAGCCGAGAAAAACGCGAAAAACGAAAAAATCGACTTTAGAAAATTCCCGGCCCCCTAGAAAAATCGGAAATCGTCTCACGAATCCAATGGCGACAGCCAAATTGTCCTAGCTATGATATTTCCAAAGATATGGGCGAAAAACGGTGTGATCCCAAATTGGGGCCCGTTATGCCGTAGGAGGCCCAGGAGCCGAGAAAAACGCGAAAAACGTAAAAATCGACTTCAGAAAATTCCCGGACCCCTACAAAAATCGGAAATCGTCCCACGAATCCAATGGCGCCAGCCAAATTGTCCTAGCTATGGTATTTCCAAAGATATGGGCGAAAAACGGTGTGATCCCAAATCCGGGCCCGTTTTGCTCTAGGAGGCCCAGGAGCCGAGAAAAACGCGAAAAACCAAAAAATCGTCTTTAGAAAATTTCCGGCCCCCTAGAAAAATCGGAAATCGTCTCACGGATCCAGTGGCGCCGGCCAAATGGCCCTAGCTATTATATTGCCAAAGATATGGAGGAAAAACGGTCGGATCCCAAATCCAGGCCCTTTTTACTCTAGGAGTCATAGGAGCCGAGAAAACCGTTAAAAACGAGAAAAAACAAATTTAAAATATTCCCGGACCCCTAGAAAAATCGGAAATCGTCTCACGAATCCAATGGCGCCAGCCAAATTGCCCTAGCTATGATATTTCCAAAGATATGGGCGAAAAACGGTGTGATGCCAAATCCGGGCCCGTTTTGCTCTAGGAGGTCCAGTAGCCGAGAAAAACGAAAAAATCGACTTTAGAAAATCCCCGGACCCCTAGAAAAATCGGAAATCGTCTCACGAATCCAATGGCGACAGCAAAATTGTCCTAGCTATGATATTTCCAAAGATATGGGCGAAAAACGGTGTGATCCCAAATTCGGGCCCGTTATGCCGTAGGAGGCCCAGGAGCCGAGAAAAACGCGAAAAACGAAAAAATCGACTTTAGAAAAGTCCCGGACCCCTAGAAAAATCGGAAATCGTCTCACGAATCCAATGGCGCCAGCCAAATTGTCCTAGCTATGATATTTCCAAAGATATGGGCGAAAAACGGTGTGATGCCCAATCCGGGCCCGTTTTGCTCTAGGAGGCCCAGTAGCCGAGAAAAACGAAAAAATCGACTTTAGAAAATTCCCGGACCCCTAGAAAAATCGGAAATCGTCTCACGAATCCAATGGCGCCAGTCAAATTGTCCTAGGTATGATATTTCCAGGGATATGGAAGAAAACATGTGCTCCCAAACCCAGGCCCGTTTTGCTCTAGGAGGCCCAGGAGCCGAGAAAAACGCGAAAAACGAAAAAATCGACTTTAGAAAATTCCCGGACCCCTAGAAAAATCGTCTCACGAGTCCAATGGCGCCAGCCAAATTGTCCTAGCCATGATATTTCCAAAGATATGGGCGAAAAACGGTGTGATGACAAATCCGGGCCCGTATTGCTCTAGGAGGCCCAGGCGCCGAGAAAATCGCGAAAAAGGAAAAAATCGACTTTAGAAAATTCCCGGAGCCCTAGAAAAATCGGAAATCGTCTCATGAATCCAATGGCGCTAGGCAAAGTGTTCTAGCTATGATATTTCCAAAGATATGGGCGAAGAACTGTGTGATCTCAAATCCGGGCCCGTTTTGCTCTAGGAGACCCAGGAGCCGAGGAAATCGCGAAAAACGAAAAAATCGACTTTAGAAAATTCCCGGACCCCTAGAAAATTCGGAAATCGTCTCACGAATCCAATGGCGCCCGCCAAATTGTGCTAGCTATGATATTTCCAAAGATATGGGCGAAAAACGGTGTGATCCCAAATCCAGGCCCGTTTTGCTCTAGGAGGCCCAGGAGCAGAGAAAAACGCGAAAAACGAAAAAATCGACTTTAGAAAATTCCCGGACCCCTAGAAAAATCGGAAATCGTCCCATGAATCCAATGGCGCTAGGCAAAGTGTTCTAGCTATGATATTTCCAAAGATATGGGCGAAAAACGGTGTGATGCCCAATCCGGGCCCGTTTTGCTCTAGGAGGCCCAGTAGCCGAGAAAAACGTAAAAATCGACTTTAGAAAATTCCCGGACCCCTAGAAAAATCGGAAATCGTCTCACGAATCCAATGGCGCCAGCCAAATTGTCCTAGCAATGATATTTCCAAAGATATGGGCGAAAAACGGTGTGATCCCAAATCCGGGCCCGTTTTGCTCTAGGAGGCCCAGGAGCCGAGAAAAACGCGAATAACGAAAAAATCGACTTTAGAAAATTCCCGGACCCCTAGAAAAATCGGAAAGCATCTCACCAATCCAATGGCGCTACCGAAAGTGTTCTAGCTATGATATTTCCAAAGATATGGGCGAAAAACGGTGTGATGACATATTCGGGCCCGTTTTGCTCTAGGAGGCCCAGGAGCCGAGAAAATCGCGAAAAACGAAAAAATCGACTTTAGAAAATTCCCGAACCCCTAGAAAAATCGGAAATCGTCTCACGAACCCAATGGGGCCAGCCAAATTGTCCTGGCTGATATTTCCAAAGATATGGGCGAAGAACTGAGTGATGCCAAATCCGGGCCCGTTTTGCTCTAGGAGGCCCAGGAGCCGAGAAAATCGCGAAAAAGGAAAAAATCGACTTTAGAAAATTCCCGGAGCCGTAGAAAAATCGGAAATCGTCTCATGAATCCAATGGCGCTAGGCAAAGTGTTCTAGCTATGATATTTCCAAAGATATGGGCGAAGAACTGTGTGATCCCAAATCTGGGCCCGTTTTGCTCTAGGAGACCCAGGAGCAGAGGAAATCGCGAAAAACGAAAAAATCGACTTTAGAAAATTCCCGGACCCCTAGAAAATTCGGAAATCGTCTCACGAATCCAATGGCGCCCGCCAAATTGTGCTAGCTATGATATTTCCAAAGATATGGGCGAAAAACGGTGTGATCCCAAATCCAGGCCCGTTTTGCTCTAGGAGGCCCAGGAGCCGAGAAAAACGCGAAAAACGAAAACATCGACTTTAGAAAATTCCCGGACCCCTAGAAAAATCGGAAATCGTCTCACGAATCCAATGGCGCCGGCCAAATTGTCCTAGCTATGATATTTCCAAAGATATGGGCGAAAAACGGTGTGATGCCAAATCCGGGCCCGTTTTGCTCCAGGAGGCCCAGTAGCCGAGAAAAACGAAAAAATCGACTTTAGAAAATTCCCGGACCCCTAGAAAAATCGGAAATCGTCTCACGAATCCAATGACGCTAGCCAAAGTGTTCTAGCTATGATATTTCCAAAGATATGGGCGAAGAACTGTGTGATCCCAAATCCGGGCCCGGTTTGCTCTAGGAGGCCCAGGGGCCGAGAAAAACGCGAAAAACGAAAAAATCGACTTTAGAAAATTCCCGGGCCCCTAGAAAAATCGGAAATCGTCTCACGAATCCAATGGCGCCAGCCAAATTGCTCTAGGTATGATATTTCCAGGGATATGGAAAATAAACGATGTCATCCCAAACCCAGGCCCTTTTTTTTCTAGGAGCCAGAGGAGCCGAGAAAAAGGCAAAAAACTAACAAATCGAGTTTAGAATATTCCCGCACCCCTAGAAAAGTCGGAAATCGTCTCACGAATCCAGTGCCGCCAGCCAAATAGCCCTAGCTATTATATTTCCAAAGATATGGAAGAAAAACCTCGGGAGCCCGTATCCAGGCCCTTTTTTCTCTGGGAGCTGCAGGAGCCGAGCAAAAGGCGAAAAACTAAAAAATCGAGTTTAGAATTATCCTGCACCCCTAGAAAAATCGGAAATCGTCTCACGAGGCCAATGGCGCCGGCGAAATTCCCCTAGCTAAGATATTTCCAAAGATATGGAGGAAAAACGGTCAGATCCCATATCCAGGCCCTTTTTACTCTAGGAGTCATAGGAGCCGAGAAAACCGCGAAAAACGAAAAAAATCAATTTTAAAATATTCCCGGACCCCTAGAAAAATCGGAAATCGTCTCACGAATCCAATGGCGCCAGCCAAATTGCCCTAGGTATGATATTTCCAGGGATATGGAAGAAAACATGTGATCCCAAACCCAGGCCCTTTTTTCTCTAGGAGGCCCAGGAGCCGAGAAAATCGCGAAAAACGAAAAAATCGACTTTAGAAAATTCCCGGACCCCTAGAAAAATCGGAAATCGTCTCACGAATACAATGGCGCCAGCCAGATTGTCGTAGCAATGATATTTCCAAAATATGGGCGAAAAATGGTGTGATCCCAAATCCGGGCCGGTTATGCCCTAGGAGGCCCAGGAGCCGAGAAAAACGCGAAAAACGAAAAAATCGACTTTAGAAAATTCCCGGACCCCTAGAAAATTCGGAAATCGTCTCACGAATCCAATGGCGCCCGCCAAATTGTGCTAGCTATGATATTTCCAAAGATATGGGCGAAAAACGGTGTGATCCCAAATCCAGGCCCGTTTTGCTCTAGGAGGCCCAGAAGCAGAGAAAAACGCGAAAAACGAAAAAATCGACTTTAGAAAATTCCCGGACCCCTAGAAAATTCGGAAATCGTCTCACGGATCCAGTGGCGCCGGCCAAAGGGCCCTAGCTATTATATTGCCAAAGATATGGAGGAAAAACGGTCGGATACCAAATCCAGGCCCTTTTTACTCTAGGAGTCATAGGAGCCGAGAAAACCGCTAAAAACGAAAAAAATCAAATTTAAAATATTCCCGGACCCCTAGAAAAATCGGAAATCGTCTCACGAATCCAATGGCGCCAGCCAGATTGTCGTAGCAATGATATTTCCAAAGATATGGGCGAAAAACGGTGTGATCCCAAATCCAGGCCGGTTATGCCCTAGGAGGCCCAGGAGCCGAGAAAAACGCGAAAAACGAAAAAATCTACTTTAGAAAATTCCTGGACCCCTGGAAAAATCGGAAATCGTCTCACGAATGCAATGGCGCCAGCCAGATTGTCGTAGCTATGATATTTCCAAAGATATGGGCAAAAGACTGTGTGATCCCAAATCCAGGCCCGTTTTGCTCTAGGAGGCCCAGGAGCCGAGAAAAACGCGAAAAACGAAAAAATCGACTTTAGAAAATTCCCGGACCCCTAGAAAAATCGTCTCACGAATCCAATGGCGCCAGCCAAATTGTCCTAGCCATGATATTTCCAAAGATATGGGCGAAAAACGGTGTGATGACAAATCCGGGCCCGTTTTGCTCTAGGAGGCCCAGGAGCCGAGGAAAACGCGAAAAACGAAAAAATCGACTTTAGAACATTCCGGGACCCCTAGAAAAATCGGAAATCGTCTTACGAATCCAATGGCGCCAGCCAAATTGTCCTAGCAATGAGATTTCCAAAGATATGGGCGAAAAACGGTGTGATCCCAAATCCAGGCCCGTTTTGCTCTAGGAGGCCCAGGAGCCGAGAAAAACGCGAAAAACGAAAAAATCGACTTTAGAAAATTCCCGGACCCCTAGAAAAATCGGAAATCGTCTCACGAATCCAATGGCGCCAGTCAAATTGTCCTAGGTATGATATTTCCAGGGATATGGAAGAAAACATGTGCTCCCAAACCCAGGCCCGTTTTGCTCTAGGAGGCCCAGGAGCCGAGAAAAACGCGAAAAACGAAAAAATCGACTTTAGAAAATTCCCGGACCCCTAGAAAAATCGTCTCACGAGTCCAATGGCGCCAGCCAAATTGTCCTAGCCATGATATTTCCAAAGATATGGGCGAAAAACGGTGTGATGACAAATCCGGGCCCGTATTGCTCTAGGAGGCCCAGGCGCCGAGAAAATCGCGAAAAAGGAAAAAATCGACTTTAGAAAATTCCCGGAGCCCTAGAAAAATCGGAAATCGTCTCATGAATCCAATGGCGCTAGGCAAAGTGTTCTAGCTATGATATTTCCAAAGATATGGGCGAAGAACTGTGTGATCTCAAATCCGGGCCCGTTTTGCTCTAGGAGACCCAGGAGCCGAGGAAATCGCGAAAAACGAAAAAATCGACTTTAGAAAATTCCCGGACCCCTAGAAAAATCGGAAATCGTCTCACGAATCCAATGGCGCCCGCCAAATTGTGCTAGCTATGATATTTCCAAAGATATGGGCGAAAAACGGTGTGATCCCAAATTCGGGCCCGTTATGCCGTAGGAGGCCCAGGAGCCGAGAAAAACGCGAAAAACGAAAAAATCGACTTGAGAAAAGTCCCGGACCCCTAGAAAAATCGGAAATCGTCTCACGAATCCAATGGCGCCAGCCAAATTGTCCTAGCTATGATATTTCCAAAGATATGGGCGAAAAACGGTGTGATGCCCAATCCGGGCCCGTTTTGCTCTAGGAGGCCCAGTAGCCGAGAAAAACGAAAAAATCGACTTTAGAAAATTCCCGGACCCCTAGAAAAATCGGAAATCGTCTCACGAATGCAATGGCGCCAGCCAGATTGTCGTAGCTATGATATTTCCAAAGATATGGGCGAAAAACGGTGTGATGCCCAATCCGGGCCCGTTTTGCTCTAGGAGGCCCAGTAGCCGAGAAAAACGAAAAAATCGACTTTAGAAAATTCCCGGACCCCTAGAAAAATCGGAAATCGTCTCACGAATGCAATGGCGCCAGCCAGATTGTCGTAGCTATGATATTTCCAAAGATATGGGCATAAGACTGTGTGATCCCAAATCCAGACCCGTTTTGCTCTAGGAGGCCCAGAAGCCGAGAAAAACGCGAAAAACGAAAAAATCGACTTTAGAAAATTCCCGGACCCCTAGAAAAATCGAAAATCGTCTCACGAATCCAATGGCGCCAGCCAAATTGTCCTAGGTATGATATTTCCAGGGATATGGAAGAAAACATGTGATCCCAAACCCAGGCCCTTTTTTCTCTAGGAGGCCCAGGAGCCGAGAAAATCGCGAAAAACGAAAAAATCGACTTTAGAAAATTCCCGGACCCCTAGAAAAATCGGAAATCGTCTCACGAATACAATGGCGCCAGCCAGATTGTCGTAGCAATGATATTTCCAAAATATGGGCGAAAAACGGTGTGATCCCAAATCCGGGCCGGTTATGCCCTAGGAGGCCCAGGAGCCGAGAAAAACGCGAAAAACGAAAAAATCGACTTTAGAAAATTCCCGGACCCCTAGAAAATTCGGAAATCGTCTCACGAATCCAATGGCGCCCGCCAAATTGTGCTAGCTATGATATTTCCAAAGATATGGGCGAAAAACGGTGTGATCCCAAATCCAGGCCCGTTTTGCTCTAGGAGGCCCAGGAGCAGAGAAAAACGCGAAAAACGAAAAAATCGACTTTAGAAAATTCCCGGACCCCTAGAAAATTCGGAAATCGTCTCACGGATCCAGTGGCGCCGGCCAAATGGCCATAGCTATTATATTGCCAAAGATATGGAGGAAAAACGGTCGGATCCCAAATCCAGGCCCTTTTTACTCTAGGAGTCATAGGAGCCGAGAAAACCGCTAAAAACGAAAAAAATCAAATTTAAAATATTCCCGGACCCCTAGAAAAATCGGAAATCGTCTCACGAATCCAGTGGCGCCGGCCAAATTGTCGTAGCTATGATATTTCCAAAGATTTGGGCGAAAAACGGTGTGATCCCAAATTCGGGCCCGTTATGCCCTAGGAGGCCCAGGAGCCGAGAAAAACGCGAAAAACGAAAAAATCTACTTTAGAAAATTCCTGGACCCCTGGAAAAATCGGAAATCGTCTCACGAATCCAATGGCGCCAGCCAAATTGTCCTAGCTATGCTATTTCCAAAGATATGGGCGAAAAACGGTGTGATCCCAAATCCGGGCCCGTTTTGCTCTAGGAGGCCCAGGCGCCGAGAAAATCGCGAAAAACGAAAAAATCGACTTTAGAAATTTCCCGGACTCCTAGAAAAATCGGAAATCGTCTCACGAATGCAATGGCGCCAGCCAGATTGTCGTAGCTATGATATTTCCAAAGATATGGGCAAAAGACTGTGTGATCCCAAATCCAGGCCCGTTTTGCTCTAGGAGGCCCAGGAGCCGAGAAAAACGCGAAAAACGAAAAAATCGACTTTAGAAAATTCCCGGACCCCTAGAAAACCCGTCTCACGAATCCAATGGCGCCAGCCAAATTGTCCTAGCCATGATATTTCCAAAGATATGGGCGAAAAACGGTGTGATGACAAATCCGGGCCCGTTTTGCTCTAGGAGGCCCAGGAGCCGAGAAAAACGCGAAAAACGAAAAAATCGACTTTAGAAAATTCCCGAACCTCTAGAAAAATCGGAAATCGTCTCACGAATCCAATGGTGCCAGCCAAATTATCCTAGCAATGATATTTCCAAAGATATGGGCGAAAAACGGTGTGATCCTAAATCCGGGCCCGTTTTGCTCTAGGAGGCCCAGGAGCCGAGGAAAACGCGAAAAACGAAAAAATCGACTTTAGAACATTCCGGGACCCCCAGAAAAATCGGAAATCGTCTTACGAATCCAATGGCGCCAGCCAAATTGTCCTAGCAATGAGATTTCCAAAGATATGGGCGAAAAACGGTGTGATCCCAAATCCAGGCCCGTTTTGCTCTAGGAGGCCCAGGAGCCGAGAAAAACGCGAAAAACGAAAAAATCGACTTTAGAAAATTCCCGGACCCCTAGAAAAATCGTCTCACGAGTCCAATGGCGCCAGCCAAATTGTCCTAGCCATGATATTTCCAAAGATATGGGCGAAAAACGGTGTGATCCCAAATCCGGGCCCGTTTTGCTCTAGGAGGCCCAGGAGCCGAGAAAAACGCGAATAACGAAAAAATCGACTTTAGAAAATTCCCGGACCCCTAGAAAAATCGGAAAGCATCTCACCAATCCAATGGCGCTACCGAAAGTGTTCTAGCTATGATATTTCCAAAGATATGGGCGAAAAACGGTGTGATGACATATTCGGGCCCGTTTTGCTCTAGGAGGCCCAGGAGCCGAGAAAAACGCGAATAACGAAAAAATCGACTTTAGAAAATTCCCGGACCCCTAGAAAAATCGAAAATCGTCTCACGAATCCAATGGCGCCAGCCAAATTGTCCTAGGTATGATATTTCCAGGGATATGGAAGAAAACATGTGATCCCAAACCCAGGCCCTTTTTTCTCTAGGAGGCCCAGGAGCCGAGAAAATCGCGAAAAACGAAAAAATCGACTTTAGAAAATTCCCGGACCCCTAGAAAAATCGGAAATCGTCTCACGAATACAATGGCGCCAGCCAGATTGTCGTAGCAATGATATTTCCAAAATATGGGCGAAAAACGGTGTGATCCCAAATCCGGGCCGGTTATGCCCTAGGAGGCCCAGGAGCCGAGAAAAACGCGAAAAACGAAAAAATCGACTTTAGAAAATTCCCGGACCCCTAGAAAATTCGGAAATCGTCTCACGAATCCAATGGCGCCCGCCAAATTGTGCTAGCTATGATATTTCCAAAGATATGGGCGAAAAACGGTGTGATCCCAAATCCAGGCCCGTTTTGCTCTAGGAGGCCCAGGAGCAGAGAAAAACGCGAAAAACGAAAAAATCGAGTTTAGAAAATTCCCGGACCCCTAGAAAAATCGGAAATCGTCTCACGAATCCAGTGGCGCCGGCCAAATTGTCGTAGCTATGATATTTCCAAAGATTTGGGCGAAAAACGGTGTGATCCCAAATTCGGGCCCGTTATGCCCTAGGAGGCCCAGGAGCCGAGAAAAACGCGAAAAACGAAAAAATCGACTTTAGAAAATTCCCGGCCCCCTAGAAAAATCGGAAATCGTCTCACGAATCCAATGGCGACAGCCAAATTGTCCTAGCTATGATATTTCCAAAGATATGGGCGAAAAACGGTGTGATCCCAAATTCGGGCCCGTTATGCCGTAGGAGGCCCAGGAGCCGAGAAAAACGCGAAAAACGTAAAAATCGACTTTAGAAAATTCCCGGACCTCTACAAAAATCGGAAATCGTCTCACGAATCCAATGGCGCCAGCCAAATTGTCCTAGCTATGATATTTCCAAAGATATGGGCGAAAAACGGTGTGATCCCAAATCCGGGCCCGTTTTGCTCTAGGAGACCCAGGAGCCGATAAAAACGCGAAAAAAGAAAAAATCGACTTTAGAAAATTCCCGGAATCCTAGAAAAATCGGAAATCGTCTCACGAATCCAATGGCGCTAGCCAAAGTGTTCTAGCTATGATATTTAAAAAGATATGGGCGAAGAACTGTGTGATCCCAAATCCGGGCCGGTTATGCCCTAGGCGGCCCAGGAGCCGAGAAAAACGCGAAAAACGAAAAAATCGACTTTAGAAAATTCCCGGACCCCTAGAAAATTCCGAAATCGTCTCACGAATCCAATGGCGCCCGCCAAATTGTGCTTGCTATGATATTTCCAAAGATATGGGCGAAAAACGGTGTGATGCCCAATCCGGGCCCGTTTTGCTCTAGGAGGCCCAGTAGCCGAGAAAAACGCGAATAACGAAAAAATCGACTTTAGAAAATTCCCGGATCCCTAGAAAAATCGGAAAGCATCTCACCAATCCAATGGCGCTAACGAAAGTGTTCTAGCTATGATATTTCCAAAGATATGGGCGAAGAACTGTGTGATCCCAAATCCGGGCCCGTTTTGCTCTAGGAGACCCAGGAGCCGAGGAAATCGCGAAAAACGAAAAAATCGACTTTAGAAAATTCCCGGACCCCTAGAAAATTCGGAAATCGTCTCACGAATCCAATGGCGCCCGCCAAATTGTGCTAGCTATGATATTTCCAAAGATATGGGCGAAAAACGCTGTGATCCCAAATCCACGCCCGTTTTGCTCTAGGAGGCCCAGGAGCAGAGAAAAACGCGAAAAACGAAAAAATCGACTTTAGAAAATTCCCGGACCCCTAGAAAAATCGGAAATCGTCTCACGAATCCAATGGCGACAGCAAAATTGTCCTAGCTATGATATTTCCAAAGATATGGGCGAAAAACGGTGTGATCCCAAATTCGGGCCCGTTATGCCGTAGGAGGCCCAGGAGCCGAGAAAAACGCGAAAAACGAAAAAATCGACTTGAGAAAAGTCCCGGACCCCTAGAAAAATCGGAAATCGTCTCACGAATCCAATGGCGCCAGCCCGATTGTCGTAGCTATGATATTTCCAAAGATATGGGCATAAGACTGTGTGATCCCAAATCCAGGCCCGTTTTGCTCTAGGAGGCCCAGAAGCCGAGAAAAACGCGAAAAACGAAAAAATCGACTTCAGAAAATTCCCGGACCCCTAGAAAAATCGGAAATCGTCTCACGAATCCAATGGCGCCAGCCAAATTGTCCTAGGTATGATATTTCCAGGGATATGGAAGAAAACATGTGATCCCAAACCCAGGCCCTTTTTTCTCTAGGAGGCCCAGGAGCCGAGAAAATCGCGAAAAACGAAAAAAATCAATTTTAAAATATTCCCGGACCCCTAGAAAAATCGGAAATCGTCTCACGAATCCAATGGCGCCAGCCAAATTGCCCGAGGTATGATATTTCCAGGGATATGGAAGAAAACATGTGATCCCAAACCCAGGCCCTTTTTTCTCTAGGAGGCCCAGGAGCCGAGAAAATCGCGAAAAACGAAAAAATCGACTTTAGAAAATTCCCGGCCCCCTAGAAAAATCGTAAATCGTCTCACGAATCCAATGGCGCTAGCCAAAGTGTTCTAGCTATGATATTTAAAAAGATATGGGCGAAGAACTGTGTTATCCCAAATCCGGGCCGGTTATGCCCTAGGAGGCCCAGGAGCCGAGAAAAACGCGAAAAACGAAAAAATCGACTTTAGAAAATTCCCGGACCCCTAGAAAATTCGGAAATCGTCTCACGAATCCAATGGCGCCCGCCAAATTGTGCTTGCTATGATATTTCCAAAGATATGGGCGAAAAACGGTGTGATGCCCAATCCGGGCCCGTTTTGCTCTAGGAGGCCCAGTAGCCGAGAAAAACGAAAAAATCGACTTTAGAAAATTCCCGGACCCCTAGAAAAATCGGAAATCGTCTCACGAATCCAATGGCGCCAGCCAAATTGCCCGAGGTATGATATTTCCAGGGATATGGAAGAAAACATGTGATCCCAAACCCAGGCCCTTTTTTCTCTAGGAGGCCCAGGAGCCGAGAAAATCGCGAAAAACGAAAAAATCGACTTTAGAAAATTCCCGGCCCCCTAGAAAAATCGTAAATCGTCTCACGAATCCAATGGCGCTAGCCAAAGTGTTCTAGCTATGATATTTAAAAAGATATGGGCGAAGAACTGTGTTATCCCAAATCCGGGCCGGTTATGCCCTAGGAGGCCCAGGAGCCGAGAAAAACGCGAAAAACGAAAAAATCGACTTTAGAAAATTCCCGGACCCCTAGAAAATTCGGAAATCGTCTCACGAATCCAATGGCGCCCGCCAAATTGTGCTTGCTATGATATTTCCAAAGATATGGGCGAAAAACGGTGTGATGCCCAATCCGGGCCCGTTTTGCTCTAGGAGGCCCAGAAGCCGAGAAAAACGCGAAAAACGAAAAAATCGACTTTAGAAAATTCCCGGACCCCTAGAAAAATCGGAAATCGTCTCACGAATCCAATGGCGCCAGCCAAATTGTCCTAGGTATGATATTTCCAGGGATATGGAAGAAAACATGTGATCCCAAACCCAGGCCCTTTTTTCTCTAGGAGGCCCAGGAGCCGAGAAAATCGCGAAAAACGAAAAAATCGACTTTAGAAAATTCCCGGAGCCCTAGAAAAATCGGAAATCGTCTCATGAATCCAATGGCGCTAGGCAAAGTGTTCTAGCTATGATATTTCCAAAGATATGGGCGAAAAACGGTGTGATCCCAAACCCAGGCCCTTTTTTCTCTAGGAGGCCCAGGAGCCGAGAAAATCGCGAAAAACGAAAAAATCGACTTTAGAAAATTCCCGGACCCCTAGAAAAATCGGAAATCGTCTCACGAATACAATGGCGCCAGCCAGATTGTCGTAGCAATGATATTTCCAAAATATGGGCGAAAAACGGTGTGATCCTAAATCCGGGCCGGTTATGCCCTAGGAGGCCCAGGAGCCGAGAAAAACGCGAAAAACGAAAAAATCGACTTTAGAAAATTCCCGGACCCCTAGAAAATTCGGAAATCGTCTCACGAATCCAATGGCGCCCGCCAAATTGTGCTAGCTATGATATTTCCAAAGATATGGGCGAAAAACGGTGTGATCCCAAATCCAGGCCCGTTTTGTTCTAGGAGGCCCAGGAGCAGAGAAAAACGCGAAAAACGAAAAAATCGACTTTAGAAAATTCCCGGACCCCTAGAAAATTTGGAAATCGTCTCACGGATCCAGTGGCGCCGGCCAAATGGCCCTAGCTATTATATTGCCAAAGATATGGAGGAAAAACGGTCGGATGCCAAATCCAGGCCCTTTTTACTCTAGGAGTCATAGGAGCCGAGAAAACCGCTAAAAACGAAAAAAATCAAATTTAAAATATTCCCGGACCCCTAGAAAAATCGGAAATCGTCTCACGAATCCAGTGGCGCCGGCCAAATTGTCGTAGCTATGATATTTCCAAAGATTTGGGCGAAAAACGGTGTGATCCCAAATTCGGGCCCGTTATGCCCTAGGAGGCCCAGGAGCCGAGAAAAACGCGAAAAACGAAAAAATCGACTTTAGAAAATTCCCGGCCCCCTAGAAAAATCGGAAATCGTCTCACGAATCCAATGGCGACAGCCAAATTGTCCTAGCTATGATATTTCCAAAGATATGGGCGAAAAACGGTGTGATCCCAAATTCGGGCCCGTTATGCCGTAGGAGGCCCAGGAGCCGAGAAAAACGCGAAAAACGTAAAAATCGACTTTAGAAAATTCCCGGACCCCTACAAAAATCGGAAATCGTCTCACGAATCCAATGGCGCCAGCCAAATTGTCCTAGCTATGATATTTCCAAAGATATGGGCGAAAAACGGTGTGATCCCAAATCCGGGCCCGTTTTGCTCTAGGAGACCCAGGAGCCGAGAAAAACGCGAAAAACGAAAAAATCGTCTTTAGAAAATTCCCGGACCCCTAGAAAAATCGGAAATCGTCTCACGAATCCAATGGCGCCAGCCAAATTGTCCTAGCTATGATATTTCCAAAGATATGGGCGAAAAACGGTGTGATGCCCAATCCGGGCCCGTTTTGCTCTAGGAGGCCCAGTAGCCGAGAAAAACGAAAAAATCGACTTTAGAAAATTCCCGGACCCCTAGAAAAATCGGAAATCGTCTCACGAATGCAATGGCGCCAGCCAGATTGTCGTAGCTATGATATTTCCAAAGATATGGGCGAAGAACTGTGTGATCCCAAATCCGGGCCCGTTTTGCTCTAGGAGACCCAGGAGCCGAGGAAATCGCGAAAAACGAAAAAATCGACTTTAGAAAATTCCCGGACCCCTAGAAAAATCGGAAATCGTCTCACGAATGCAATGGCGCCAGCCAGATTGTCGTAGCTATGATATTTCCAAAGATATGGGCGAAGAACTGTGTGATCCCAAATCCGGGCCCGTTTTGCTCTAGGAGACCCAGGAGCCGAGGAAATCGCGAAAAACGAAAAAATCGACTTTAGAAAATTCCCGGACCCCTAGAAAATTCGGAAATCGTCTCACGAATCCAATGGCGCCCGCCAAATTGTGCTAGCTATGATATTTCCAAAGATATGGGCGAAAAACGCTGTGATCCCAAATCCAGGCCCGTTTTGCTCTAGGAGGCCCAGGAGCCGAGAAAAACGCGAAAAACGTAAAAATCGACTTTAGAAAATTCCCGGACCCCTACAAAAATCGGAAATCGTCTCACGAATCCAATGGCGCCAGCCAAATTGTCCTAGCTATGATATTTCCAAAGATATGGGCGAAAAACGGTGTGATCCCAAATCCGGGCCCGTTTTGCTCTAGGAGACCCAGGAGCCGAGAAAAACGCGAAAAACGAAAAAATCGACTTTAGAAAATTCCCGGACCCCTAGAAAAATCGGAAATCGTCTCACGAATCCAATGGCGACAGCAAAATTGTCCTAGCTATGATATTTCCAAAGATATGGGCGAAAAACGGTGTGATCCCAAATTCGGGCCCGTTATGCCGTAGGAGGCCCAGGAGCCGAGAAAAACGCGAAAAACGAAAAAATCGACTTGAGAAAAGTCCCGGACCCCTAGAAAAATCGGAAATCGTCTCACGAATCCAATGGCGCCAGCCCGATTGTCGTAGCTATGATATTTCCAAAGATATGGGCATAAGACTGTGTGATCCCAAATCCAGGCCCGTTTTGCTCTAGGAGGCCCAGAAGCCGAGAAAAACGCGAAAAACGAAAAAATCGACTTCAGAAAATTCCCGGACCCCTAGAAAAATCGGAAATCGTCTCACGAATGCAACGGCGCCAGCCAGATTGTCGTAGCTATGATATTTCCAAAGATATGGGCGAAGAACTGTGTGATCCCAAATCCGGGCCCGTTTTGCTCTAGGAGACCGAGGAGCCGAGGAAATCGCGAAAAACGAAAAAATCGACTTTAGAAAATTCCCGGACCCCTAGAAAATTCGGAAATCGTCTCACGAATCCAATGGCGCCCGCCAAATTGTGCTAGCTATGATATTTCCAAAGATATGGGCGAAAAACGCTGTGATCCCAAATCCAGGCCCGTTTTGCTCTAGGAGGCCCAGGAGCAGAGAAAAACGCGAAAAACGAAAAAATCGACTTTAGAAAATTCCCGGACCCCTAGAAAAATCGGAAATCGTCTCACGAATCCAATGGCGCCAGCCAAATTGTCCTAGGTATGATATTTCCAGGGATATGGAAGAAAACATGTGATCCCAAACCCAGGCCCTTTTTCCTCTAGGAGGCCCAGGAGCCGAGAAAATCGCGAAAAACGAAAAAATCGACTTTAGAAAATTCCCGGACCCCTAGAAAAATCGGAAATCGTCTCACGAATCCAATGGCGACAGCAAAATTGTCCTAGCTATGATATTTCCAAAGATATGGGCGAAAAACGGTGTGATCCCAAATTCGGGCCCGTTATGCCGTAGGAGGCCCAGGAGCCGAGAAAAACGCGAAAAACGAAAAAATCGACTTGAGAAAAGTCCCGGACCCCTAGAAAAATCGGAAATCGTCTCACGAATCCAATGGCGCCAGCCCGATTGTCGTAGCTATGATATTTCCAAAGATATGGGCATAAGACTGTGTGATCCCAAATCCAGGCCCGTTTTGCTCTAGGAGGCCCAGAAGCCGAGAAAAACGCGAAAAACGAAAAAATCGACTTCAGAAAATTCCCGGACCCCTAGAAAAATCGGAAATCGTCTCACGAATCCAATGGCGCCCGCCAAATTGTGCTTGCTATGATATTTCCAAAGATATGGGCGAAAAACGGTGTGATCCCAAATTCGGGCCCGTTATGCCGTAGGAGGCCCAGGAGCCGAGAAAAACGCGAAAAACGTAAAAATCGACTTTAGAAAATTCCCGGACCCCTACAAAAATCGGAAATCGTCTCACGAATCCAATGGCGCCAGCCAAATTGTCCTAGCTATGATATTTCCAAAGATATGGGCGAAAAACGGTGTGATCCCAAATCCGGGCCCGTTTTGCTCTAGGAGACCCAGGAGCCGAGAAAAACGCGAAAAACGAAAAAATCGTCTTTAGAAAATTCCCGGACCCCTAGAAAAATCGGAAATCGTCTCACGAATCCAATGGCGCCAGCCAAATTGTCCTAGCTATGATATTTCCAAAGATATGGGCGAAAAACGGTGTGATGCCCAATCCGGGCCCGTTTTGCTCTAGGAGGCCCAGTAGCCGAGAAAAACGAAAAAATCGACTTTAGAAAATTCCCGGACCCCTAGAAAAATCGGAAATCGTCTCACGAATGCAATGGCGCCAGCCAGATTGTCGTAGCTATGATATTTCCAAAGATATGGGCGAAGAACTGTGTGATCCCAAATCCGGGCCCGTTTTGCTCTAGGAGACCCAGGAGCCGAGGAAATCGCGAAAAACGAAAAAATCGACTTTAGAAAATTCCCGGACCCCTAGAAAAATCGGAAATCGTCTCACGAATGCAATGGCGCCAGCCAGATTGTCGTAGCTATGATATTTCCAAAGATATGGGCGAAGAACTGTGTGATCCCAAATCCGGGCCCGTTTTGCTCTAGGAGACCCAGGAGCCGAGGAAATCGCGAAAAACGAAAAAATCGACTTTAGAAAATTCCCGGACCCCTAGAAAATTCGGAAATCGTCTCACGAATCCAATGGCGCCCGCCAAATTGTGCTAGCTATGATATTTCCAAAGATATGGGCGAAAAACGCTGTGATCCCAAATCCAGGCCCGTTTTGCTCTAGGAGGCCCAGGAGCAGAGAAAAACGCGAAAAACGAAAAAATCGACTTTAGAAAATTCCCGGACCCCTAGAAAAATCGGAAATCGTCTCACGAATCCAATGGCGCCAGCCAAATTGTCCTAGGTATGATATTTCCAGGGATATGGAAGAAAACATGTGATCCCAAACCCAGGCCCTTTTTTCTCTAGGAGGCCCAGGAGCCGAGAAAATCGCGAAAAACGAAAAAATCGACTTTAGAAAATTCCCGGACCCCTAGAAAAATCGGAAATCGTCTCACGAATCCAATGGCGACAGCAAAATTGTCCTAGCTATGATATTTCCAAAGATATGGGCGAAAAACGGTGTGATCCCAAATTCGGGCCCGTTATGCCGTAGGAGGCCCAGGAGCCGAGAAAAACGCGAAAAACGAAAAAATCGACTTGAGAAAAGTCCCGGACCCCTAGAAAAATCGGAAATCGTCTCACGAATCCAATGGCGCCAGCCCGATTGTCGTAGCTATGATATTTCCAAAGATATGGGCATAAGACTGTGTGATCCCAAATCCAGGCCCGTTTTGCTCTAGGAGGCCCAGAAGCCGAGAAAAACGCGAAAAACGAAAAAATCGACTTCAGAAAATTCCCGGACCCCTAGAAAAATCGGAAATCGTCTCACGAATCCAATGGCGCCAGCCAAATTGTCCTAGGTATGATATTTCCAGGGATATGGAAGAAAACATGTGATCCCAAACCCAGGCCCTTTTTTCTCTAGGAGGCCCAGGAGCCGAGAAAATCGCGAAAAACGAAAAAAATCAATTTTAAAATATTCCCGGACCCCTAGAAAAATCGGAAATCGTCTCACGAATCCAATGGCGCCAGCCAAATTGCCCGAGGTATGATATTTCCAGGGATATGGAAGAAAACATGTGATCCCAAACCCAGGCCCTTTTTTCTCTAGGAGGCCCAGGAGCCGAGAAAATCGCGAAAAACGAAAAAATCGACTTTAGAAAATTCCCGGCCCCCTAGAAAAATCGTAAATCGTCTCACGAATCCAATGGCGCTAGCCAAAGTGTTCTAGCTATGATATTTAAAAAGATATGGGCGAAGAACTGTGTTATCCCAAATCCGGGCCGGTTATGCCCTAGGAGGCCCAGGAGCCGAGAAAAACGCGAAAAACGAAAAAATCGACTTTAGAAAATTCCCGGACCCCTAGAAAATTCGGAAATCGTCTCACGAATCCAATGGCGCCCGCCAAATTGTGCTTGCTATGATATTTCCAAAGATATGGGCGAAAAACGGTGTGATGCCCAATCCGGGCCCGTTTTGCTCTAGGAGGCCCAGTAGCCGAGAAAAACGAAAAAATCGACTTTAGAAAATTCCCGGACCCCTAGAAAAATCGGAAATCGTCTCACGAATGCAATGGCGCCAGCCAGATTGTCGTAGCTATGATATTTCCAAAGATATGGGCATAAGACTGTGTGATCCCAAATCCAGACCCGTTTTGCTCTAGGAGGCCCAGAAGCCGAGAAAAACGCGAAAAACGAAAAAATCGACTTTAGAAAATTCCCGGACCCCTAGAAAAATCGGAAATCGTCTCACGAATCCAATGGCGCCAGCCAAATTGTCCTAGGTATGATATTTCCAGGGATATGGAAGAAAACATGTGATCCCAAACCCAGGCCCTTTTTTCTCTAGGAGGCCCAGGAGCCGAGAAAATCGCGAAAAACGAAAAAATCGACTTTAGAAAATTCCCGGAGCCCTAGAAAAATCGGAAATCGTCTCATGAATCCAATGGCGCTAGGCAAAGTGTTCTAGCTATGATATTTCCAAAGATATGGGCGAAAAACGGTGTGATCCCAAACCCAGGCCCTTTTTTCTCTAGGAGGCCCAGGAGCCGAGAAAATCGCGAAAAACGAAAAAATCGACTTTAGAAAATTCCCGGACACCTAGAAAAATCGGAAATCGTCTCACGAATACAATGGCGCCAGCCAGATTGTCGTAGCAATGATATTTCCAAAATATGGGCGAAAAACGGTGTGATCCTAAATCCGGGCCGGTTATGCCCTAGGAGGCCCAGGAGCCGAGAAAAACGCGAAAAACGAAAAAATCGACTTTAGAAAATTCCCGGACCCCTAGAAAATTCGGAAATCGTCTCACGAATCCAATGGCGCCCGCCAAATTGTGCTAGCTATGATATTTCCAAAGATATGGGCGAAAAACGGTGTGATCCCAAATCCAGGCCCGTTTTGCTCTAGGAGGCCCAGGAGCAGAGAAAAACGCGAAAAACGAAAAAATCGACTTTAGAAAATTCCCGGACCCCTAGAAAATTTGGAAATCGTCTCACGGATCCAGTGGCGCCGGCCAAATGGCCCTAGCTATTATATTGCCAAAGATATGGAGGAAAAACGGTCGGATCCCAAATCCAGGCCCTTTTTACTCTAGGAGTCATAGGAGCCGAGAAAACCGCTAAAAACGAAAAAAATCAAATTTAAAATATTCCCGGACCCCTAGAAAAATCGGAAATCGTCTCACGAATCCAGTGGCGCCGGCCAAATTGTCGTAGCTATGATATTTCCAAAGATTTGGGCGAAAAACGGTGTGATCCCAAATTCGGGCCCGTTATGCCCTAGGAGGCCCAGGAGCCGAGAAAAACGCGAAAAACGAAAAAATCGACTTTAGAAAATTCCCGGCCCCCTAGAAAAATCGGAAATCGTCTCACGAATCCAATGGCGACAGCCAAATTGTCCTAGCTATGATATTTCCAAAGATATGGGCGAAAAACGGTGTGATCCCAAATTCGGGCCCGTTATGCCGTAGGAGGCCCAGGAGCCGAGAAAAACGCGAAAAACGTAAAAATCGACTTTAGAAAATTCCCGGACCCCTACAAAAATCGGAAATCGTCTCACGAATCCAATGGCGCCAGCCAAATTGTCCTAGCTATGATATTTCCAAAGATATGGGCGAAAAACGGTGTGATGCCCAATCCGGGCCCGTTTTGCTCTAGGAGGCCCAGTAGCCGAGAAAAACGAAAAAATCGACTTTAGAAAATTCCCGGACCCCTAGAAAAATCGGAAATCGTCTCACGAATGCAATGGCGCCAGCCAGATTGTCGTAGCTATGATATTTCCAAAGATATGGGCATAAGACTGTGTGATCCCAAATCCAGACCCGTTTTGCTCTAGGAGGCCCAGAAGCCGCGAAAAACGCGAAAAACGAAAAAATCGACTTTAGAAAATTCCCGGACCCCTAGAAAAATCGGAAATCGTCTCACGAATCCAATGGCGCCAGCCAAATTGTCCTAGGTATGATATTTCCAGGGATATGGAAGAAAACATGTGATCCCAAACCCAGGCCCTTTTTTCTCTAGGAGGCCCAGGAGCCGAGAAAATCGCGAAAAACGAAAAAATCGACTTTAGAAAATTCCCGGACCCCTAGAAAAATCGGAAATCGTCTCACGAATCCAATGGCGCCAGCCAAATTGTCCTAGGTATGATATTTCCAGGGATATGGAAGAAAACATGTGATCCCAAACCCAGGCCCTTTTTTCTCTAGGAGGCCCAGGAGCCGAGAAAATCGCGAAAAACGAAAAAATCGACTTTAGAAAATTCCCGGACCCCTAGAAAAATCGGAAATCGTCTCACGAATCCAATGGCGACAGCAAAATTGTCCTAGCTATGATATTTCCAAAGATATGGGCGAAAAACGGTGTGATCCCAAATTCGGGCCCGTTATGCCGTAGGAGGCCCAGGAGCCGAGAAAAACGCGAAAAACGAAAAAATCGACTTGAGAAAAGTCCCGGACCCCTAGAAAAATCGGAAATCGTCTCACGAATCCAATGGCGCCAGCCCGATTGTCGTAGCTATGATATTTCCAAAGATATGGGCATAAGACTGTGTGATCCCAAATCCAGGCCCGTTTTTCTCTAGGAGGCCCAGAAGCCGAGAAAAACGCGAAAAACGAAAAAATCGACTTCAGAAAATTCCCGGACCCCTAGAAAAATCGGAAAT
This sequence comes from Diachasmimorpha longicaudata, assembly GCF_034640455.1. NCBI lineage: Eukaryota > Metazoa > Arthropoda > Insecta > Hymenoptera > Braconidae > Diachasmimorpha > Diachasmimorpha longicaudata. The sequence goes on along the minus strand of NW_026973902.1, from coordinate 490,117 downwards.
CGTCTCACGAATCCAATGGCGCCAGCCAAATTGTCCTAGGTATGATATTTCCAGGGATATGGAAGAAAACATGTGATCCCAAACCCAGGCCCTTTTTTCTCTAGGAGGCCCAGGAGCCGAGAAAATCGCGAAAAACGAAAAAAATCAATTTTAAAATATTCCCGGACCCCTAGAAAAATCGGAAATCGTCTCACGAATCCAATGGCGCCAGCCAAATTGCCCGAGGTATGATATTTCCAGGGATATGGAAGAAAACATGTGATCCCAAACCCAGGCCCTTTTTTCTCTAGGAGGCCCAGGAGCCGAGAAAATCGCGAAAAACGAAAAAATCGACTTTAGAAAATTCCCGGCCCCCTAGAAAAATCGTAAATCGTCTCACGAATCCAATGGCGCTAGCCAAAGTGTTCTAGCTATGATATTTAAAAAGATATGGGCGAAGAACTGTGTTATCCCAAATCCGGGCCGGTTATGCCCTAGGAGGCCCAGGAGCCGAGAAAAACGCGAAAAACGAAAAAATCGACTTTAGAAAATTCCCGGACCCCTAGAAAATTCGGAAATCGTCTCACGAATCCAATGGCGCCCGCCAAATTGTGCTAGCTATGATATTTCCAAAGATATGGGCGAAAAACGGTATGATCCCAAATCCAGGCCCGTTTTGCTCTAGGAGGCCCAGGAGCAGAGAAAAACGCGAAAAACGAAAAAATCGACTTTAGAAAATTCCCGGACCCCTAGAAAATTTGGAAATCGTCTCACGGATCCAGTGGCGCCGGCCAAATGGCCCTAGCTATTATATTGCCAAAGATATGGAGGAAAAACGGTCGGATCCCAAATCCAGGCCCTTTTTACTCTAGGAGTCATAGGAGCCGAGAAAACCGCTAAAAACGAAAAAAATCAAATTTAAAATATTCCCGGACCCCTAGAAAAATCGGAAATCGTCTCACGAATCCAGTGGCGCCGGCCAAATTGTCGTAGCTATGATATTTCCAAAGATTTGGGCGAAAAACGGTGTGATCCCAAATTCGGGCCCGTTATGCCCTAGGAGGCCCAGGAGCCGAGAAAAACGCGAAAAACGAAAAAATCGACTTTAGAAAATTCCCGGCCCCCTAGAAAAATCGGAAATCGTCTCACGAATCCAATGGCGACAGCCAAATTGTCCTAGCTATGATATTTCCAAAGATATGGGCGAAAAACGGTGTGATCCCAAATTCGGGCCCGTTATGCCGTAGGAGGCCCAGGAGCCGAGAAAAACGCGAAAAACGTAAAAATCGACTTTAGAAAATTCCCGGACCCCTACAAAAATCGGAAATCGTCTCACGAATCCAATGGCGCCAGCCAAATTGTCCTAGCTATGATATTTCCAAAGATATGGGCGAAAAACGGTGTGATCCCAAATCCGGGCCCGTTTTGCTCTAGGAGACCCAGGAGCCGAGAAAAACGCGAAAAACGAAAAAATCGTTTTTAGAAAATTCCCGGACCCCTAGAAAAATCGGAAATCGTCTCACGAATCCAATGGCGCCAGCCAAATTGTCCTAGCTATGATATTTCCAAAGATATGGGCGAAAAACGGTGTGATGCCCAATCCGGGCCCGTTTTGCTCTAGGAGGCCCAGTAGCCGAGAAAAACGAAAAAATCGACTTTAGAAAATTCCCGGACCCCTAGAAAAATCGGAAATCGTCTCACGAATGCAATGGCGCCAGCCAGATTGTCGTAGCTATGATATTTCCAAAGATATGGGCATAAGACTGTGTGATCCCAAATCCAGACCCGTTTTGCTCTAGGAGGCCCAGAAGCCGCGAAAAACGCGAAAAACGAAAAAATCGACTTTAGAAAATTCCCGGACCCCTAGAAAAATCGGAAATCGTCTCACGAATCCAATGGCGCCAGCCAAATTGTCCTAGGTATGATATTTCCAGGGATATGGAAGAAAACATGTGATCCCAAACCCAGGCCCTTTTTTCTCTAGGAGGCCCAGGAGCCGAGAAAATCGCGAAAAACGAAAAAATCGACCTTAGAAAATTCCCGGACCCCTAGAAAAATCGGAAATCGTCTCACGAATCCAATGGCGACAGCAAAATTGTCCTAGCTATGATATTTCCAAAGATATGGGCGAAAAACGGTGTGATCCCAAATTCGGGCCCGTTATGCCGTAGGAGGCCCAGGAGCCGAGAAAAACGCGAAAAACGAAAAAATCGACTTGAGAAAAGTCCCGGACCCCTAGAAAAATCGGAAATCGTCTCACGAATCCAATGGCGCCAGCCCGATTGTCGTAGCTATGATATTTCCAAAGATATGGGCATAAGACTGTGTGATCCCAAATCCAGGCCCGTTTTGCTCTAGGAGGCCCAGAAGCCGAGAAAAACGCGAAAAACGAAAAAATCGACTTCAGAAAATTCCCGGACCCCTAGAAAAATCGGAAATCGTCTCACGAATCCAATGGCGCCAGCCAAATTGTCCTAGGTATGATATTTCCAGGGATATGGAAGAAAACATGTGATCCCAAACCCAGGCCCTTTTTTCTCTAGGAGGCCCAGGAGCCGAGAAAATCGCGAAAAACGAAAAAATCGACTTTAGAAAATTCCCGGCCCCCTAGAAAAATCGTAAATCGTCTCACGAATCCAATGGCGCTAGCCAAAGTGTTCTAGCTATGATATTTCCAAAGATATGGGCGAAAAACGGTGTGATCCCAAATCCAGGCCCGTTTTGCTCTAGGAGGCCCAGGAGCAGAGAAAAACGCGAAAAACGAAAAAATCGACTTTAGAAAATTCCCGGACCCCTAGAAAATTTGGAAATCGTCTCACGGATCCAGTGGCGCCGGCCAAATGGCCCTAGCTATTATATTGCCAAAGATATGGAGGAAAAACGGTCGGATCCCAAATCCAGGCCCTTTATACTCTAGGAGTCATAGGAGCCGAGAAAACCGCTAAAAACGAAAAAAATCAAATTTAAAATATTCCCGGACCCCTAGAAAAATCGGAAATCGTCTCACGAATCCAGTGGCGCCGGCCAAATTGTCGTAGCTATGATATTTCCAAAGATTTGGGCGAAAAACGGTGTGATCCCAAATTCGGGCCCGTTATGCCCTAGGAGGCCCAGGAGCCGAGAAAAACGCGAAAAACGAAAAAATCGACTTTAGAAAATTCCCGGCCCCCTAGAAAAATCGGAAATCGTCTCACGAATCCAATGGCGACAGCCAAATTGTCCTAGCTATGATATTTCCAAAGATATGGGCGAAAAACGGTGTGATCCCAAATTCGGGCCCGTTATGCCGTAGGAGGCCCAGGAGCCGAGAAAAACGCGAAAAACGTAAAAATCGACTTTAGAAAATTCCCGGACCCCTACAAAAATCGGAAATCGTCTCACGAATCCAATGGCGCCAGCCAAATTGTCCTAGCTATGATATTTCCAAAGATATGGGCGAAAAACGGTGTGATCCCAAATCCGGGCCCGTTTTGCTCTAGGAGACCCAGGAGCCGAGAAAAACGCGAAAAACGAAAAAATCGTCTTTAGAAAATTCCCGGACCCCTAGAAAAATCGGAAATCGTCTCACGAATCCAATGGCGCCAGCCAAATTGTCCTAGCTATGATATTTCCAAAGATATGGGCGAAAAACGGTGTGATGCCCAATCCGGGCCCGTTTTGCTCTAGGAGGCCCAGTAGCCGAGAAAAACGAAAAAATCGACTTTAGAAAATTCCCGGACCCCTAGAAAAATCGGAAATCGTCTCACGAATGCAATGGCGCCAGCCAGATTGTCGTAGCTATGATATTTCCAAAGATATGGGCATAAGACTGTGTGATCCCAAATCCAGACCCGTTTTGCTCTAGGAGGCCCAGAAGCCGCGAAAAACGCGAAAAACGAAAAAATCGACTTTAGAAAATTCCCGGACCCCTAGAAAAATCGGAAATCGTCTCACGAATCCAATGGCGCCAGCCAAATTGTCCTAGGTATGATATTTCCAGGGATATGGAAGAAAACATGTGATCCCAAACCCAGGCCCTTTTTTCTCTAGGAGGCCCAGGAGCCGAGAAAATCGCGAAAAACGAAAAAATCGACTTTAGAAAATTCCCGGAGCCCTAGAAAAATCGGAAATCGTCTCATGAATCCAATGGCGCCAGCCAAATTGTCCTAGGTATGATATTTCCAGGGATATGGAAGAAAACATGTGATCCCAAACCCAGGCCCTTTTTTCTCTAGGAGGCCCAGGAGCCGAGAAAATCGCGAAAAACGCAAAAATCGACTTTAGAAAATTCCCGGACCCCTAGAAAAATCGGAAATCGTCTCACGAATCCAATGGCGACAGCAAAATTGTCCTAGCTATGATATTTCCAAAGATATGGGCGAAAAACGGTGTGATCCCAAATTCGGGCCCGTTATGCCGTAGGAGGCCCAGGAGCCGAGAAAAACGCGAAAAACGAAAAAATCGACTTGAGAAAAGTCCCGGACCCCTAGAAAAATCGGAAATCGTCTCACGAATCCAATGGCGCCAGCCCGATTGTCGTAGCTATGATATTTCCAAAGATATGGGCATAAGACTGTGTGATCCCAAATCCAGGCCCGTTTTGCTCTAGGAGGCCCAGAAGCCGAGAAAAACGCGAAAAACGAAAAAATCGACTTCAGAAAATTCCCGGACCCCTAGAAAAATCGGAAATCGTCTCACGAATCCAATGGCGCCAGCCAAATTGTCCTAGGTATGATATTTCCAGGGATATGGAAGAAAACATGTGATCCCAAACCCAGGCCCTTTTTTCTCTAGGAGGCCCAGGAGCCGAGAAAATCGCGAAAAACGAAAAAAATCAATTTTAAAATATTCCCGGACCCCTAGAAAAATCGGAAATCGTCTCACGAATCCAATGGCGCCAGCCAAATTGCCCGAGGTATGATATTTCCAGGGATATGGAAGAAAACATGTGATCCCAAACCCAGGCCCTTTTTTCTCTAGGAGGCCCAGGAGCCGAGAAAATCGCGAAAAACGAAAAAATCGACTTTAGAAAATTCCCGGCCCCCTAGAAAAATCGGAAATCGTCTCACGAATCCAATGGCGACAGCCAAATTGTCCTAGCTATGATATTTCCAAAGATATGGGCGAAAAACGGTGTGATCCCAAATTCGGGCCCGTTATGCCGTAGGAGGCCCAGGAGCCGAGAAAAACGCGAAAAACGTAAAAATCGACTTTAGAAAATTCCCGGACCCCTACAAAAATCGGAAATCGTCTCACGAATCCAATGGCGCCAGCCAAATTGTCCTAGCTATGATATTTCCAAAGATATGGGCGAAAAACGGTGTGATCCCAAATTCGGGCCCGTTATGCCGTAGGAGGCCCAGGAGCCGAGAAAAACGCGAAAAACGTAAAAATCGACTTTAGAAAATTCCCGGACCCCTACAAAAATCGGAAATCGTCTCACGAATCCAATGGCGCCAGCCAAATTGTCCTAGCTATGATATTTCCAAAGATATGGGCGAAAAACGGTGTGATCCCAAATCCGGGCCCGTTTTGCTCTAGGAGACCCAGGAGCCGAGAAAAACGCGAAAAACGAAAAAATCGTCTTTAGAAAATTCCCGGACCCCTAGAAAAATCGGAAATCGTCTCACGAATCCAATGGCGCCAGCCAAATTGTCCTAGCTATGATATTTCCAAAGATATGGGCGAAAAACGGTGTGATGCCCAATCCGGGCCCGTTTTGCTCTAGGAGGCCCAGTAGCCGAGAAAAACGAAAAAATCGACTTTAGAAAATTCCCGGACCCCTAGAAAAATCGGAAATCGTCTCACGAATGCAATGGCGCCAGCCAGATTGTCGTAGCTATGATATTTCCAAAGATATGGGCATAAGACTGTGTGATCCCAAATCCAGACCCGTTTTGCTCTAGGAGGCCCAGAAGCCGCGAAAAACGCGAAAAACGAAAAAATCGACTTTAGAAAATTCCCGGACCCCTAGAAAAATCGGAAATCGTCTCACGAATCCAATGGCGCCAGCCAAATTGTCCTAGGTATGATATTTCCAGGGATATGGAAGAAAACATGTGATCCCAAACCCAGGCCCTTTTTTCTCTAGGAGGCCCAGGAGCCGAGAAAATCGCGAAAAACGAAAAAATCGACTTTAGAAAATTCCCGGAGCCCTAGAAAAATCGGAAATCGTCTCATGAATCCAATGGCGCCAGCCAAATTGTCCTAGGTATGATATTTCCAGGGATATGGAAGAAAACATGTGATCCCAAACCCAGGCCCTTTTTTCTCTAGGAGGCCCAGGAGCCGAGAAAATCGCGAAAAACGCAAAAATCGACTTTAGAAAATTCCCGGACCCCTAGAAAAATCGGAAATCGTCTCACGAATCCAATGGCGACAGCAAAATTGTCCTAGCTATGATATTTCCAAAGATATGGGCGAAAAACGGTGTGATCCCAAATTCGGGCCCGTTATGCCGTAGGAGGCCCAGGAGCCGAGAAAAACGCGAAAAACGAAAAAATCGACTTGAGAAAAGTCCCGGACCCCTAGAAAAATCGGAAATCGTCTCACGAATCCAATGGCGCCAGCCCGATTGTCGTAGCTATGATATTTCCAAAGATATGGGCATAAGACTGTGTGATCCCAAATCCAGGCCCGTTTTGCTCTAGGAGGCCCAGAAGCCGAGAAAAACGCGAAAAACGAAAAAATCGACTTCAGAAAATTCCCGGACCCCTAGAAAAATCGGAAATCGTCTCACGAATCCAATGGCGCCAGCCAAATTGTCCTAGGTATGATATTTCCAGGGATATGGAAGAAAACATGTGATCCCAAACCCAGGCCCTTTTTTCTCTAGGAGGCCCAGGAGCCGAGAAAATCGCGAAAAACGAAAAAAATCAATTTTAAAATATTCCCGGACCCCTAGAAAAATCGGAAATCGTCTCACGAATCCAATGGCGCCAGCCAAATTGCCCGAGGTATGATATTTCCAGGGATATGGAAGAAAACATGTGATCCCAAACCCAGGCCCTTTTTTCTCTAGGAGGCCCAGGAGCCGAGAAAATCGCGAAAAACGAAAAAATCGACTTTAGAAAATTCCCGGCCCCCTAGAAAAATCGGAAATCGTCTCACGAATCCAATGGCGACAGCCAAATTGTCCTAGCTATGATATTTCCAAAGATATGGGCGAAAAACGGTGTGATCCCAAATTCGGGCCCGTTATGCCGTAGGAGGCCCAGGAGCCGAGAAAAACGCGAAAAACGTAAAAATCGACTTTAGAAAATTCCCGGACCCCTACAAAAATCGGAAATCGTCTCACGAATCCAATGGCGCCAGCCAAATTGTCCTAGCTATGATATTTCCAAAGATATGGGCGAAAAACGGTGTGATCCCAAATTCGGGCCCGTTATGCCGTAGGAGGCCCAGGAGCCGAGAAAAACGCGAAAAACGTAAAAATCGACTTTAGAAAATTCCCGGACCCCTACAAAAATCGGAAATCGTCTCACGAATCCAATGGCGCCAGCCAAATTGTCCTAGCTATGATATTTCCAAAGATATGGGCGAAAAACGGTGTGATCCCAAATCCGGGCCCGTTTTGCTCTAGGAGACCCAGGAGCCGAGAAAAACGCGAAAAACGAAAAAATCGTCTTTAGAAAATTCCCGGACCCCTAGAAAAATCGGAAATCGTCTCACGAATCCAATGGCGCCAGCCAAATTGTCCTAGCTATGATATTTCCAAAGATATGGGCGAAAAACGGTGTGATGCCCAATCCGGGCCCGTTTTGCTCTAGGAGGCCCAGTAGCCGAGAAAAACGAAAAAATCGACTTTAGAAAATTCCCGGACCCCTAGAAAAATCGGAAATCGTCTCACGAATGCAATGGCGCCAGCCAGATTGTCGTAGCTATGATATTTCCAAAGATATGGGCATAAGACTGTGTGATCCCAAATCCAGACCCGTTTTGCTCTAGGAGGCCCAGAAGCCGCGAAAAACGCGAAAAACGAAAAAATCGACTTTAGAAAATTCCCGGACCCCTAGAAAAATCGGAAATCGTCTCACGAATCCAATGGCGCCAGCCAAATTGTCCTAGGTATGATATTTCCAGGGATATGGAAGAAAACATGTGATCCCAAACCCAGGCCCTTTTTTCTCTAGGAGGCCCAGGAGCCGAGAAAATCGCGAAAAACGAAAAAATCGACTTTAGAAAATTCCCGGAGCCCTAGAAAAATCGGAAATCGTCTCATGAATCCAATGGCGCCAGCCAAATTGTCCTAGGTATGATATTTCCAGGGATATGGAAGAAAACATGTGATCCCAAACCCAGGCCCTTTTTTCTCTAGGAGGCCCAGGAGCCGAGAAAATCGCGAAAAACGCAAAAATCGACTTTAGAAAATTCCCGGACCCCTAGAAAAATCGGAAATCGTCTCACGAATCCAATGGCGACAGCAAAATTGTCCTAGCTATGATATTTCCAAAGATATGGGCGAAAAACGGTGTGATCCCAAATTCGGGCCCGTTATGCCGTAGGAGGCCCAGGAGCCGAGAAAAACGCGAAAAACGAAAAAATCGACTTGAGAAAAGTCCCGGACCCCTAGAAAAATCGGAAATCGTCTCACGAATCCAATGGCGCCAGCCCGATTGTCGTAGCTATGATATTTCCAAAGATATGGGCATAAGACTGTGTGATCCCAAATCCAGGCCCGTTTTGCTCTAGGAGGCCCAGAAGCCGAGAAAAACGCGAAAAACGAAAAAATCGACTTCAGAAAATTCCCGGACCCCTAGAAAAATCGGAAATCGTCTCACGAATCCAATGGCGCCAGCCAAATTGTCCTAGGTATGATATTTCCAGGGATATGGAAGAAAACATGTGATCCCAAACCCAGGCCCTTTTTTCTCTAGGAGGCCCAGGAGCCGAGAAAATCGCGAAAAACGAAAAAAATCAATTTTAAAATATTCCCGGACCCCTAGAAAAATCGGAAATCGTCTCACGAATCCAATGGCGCCAGCCAAATTGCCCGAGGTATGATATTTCCAGGGATATGGAAGAAAACATGTGATCCCAAACCCAGGCCCTTTTTTCTCTAGGAGGCCCAGGAGCCGAGAAAATCGCGAAAAACGAAAAAATCGACTTTAGAAAATTCCCGGCCCCCTAGAAAAATCGGAAATCGTCTCACGAATCCAATGGCGACAGCCAAATTGTCCTAGCTATGATATTTCCAAAGATATGGGCGAAAAACGGTGTGATCCCAAATTCGGGCCCGTTATGCCGTAGGAGGCCCAGGAGCCGAGAAAAACGCGAAAAACGTAAAAATCGACTTTAGAAAATTCCCGGACCCCTACAAAAATCGGAAATCGTCTCACGAATCCAATGGCGCCAGCCAAATTGTCCTAGCTATGATATTTCCAAAGATATGGGCGAAAAACGGTGTGATCCCAAATTCGGGCCCGTTATGCCGTAGGAGGCCCAGGAGCCGAGAAAAACGCGAAAAACGTAAAAATCGACTTTAGAAAATTCCCGGACCCCTACAAAAATCGGAAATCGTCTCACGAATCCAATGGCGCCAGCCAAATTGTCCTAGCTATGATATTTCCAAAGATATGGGCGAAAAACGGTGTGATCCCAAATCCGGGCCCGTTTTGCTCTAGGAGACCCAGGAGCCGAGAAAAACGCGAAAAACGAAAAAATCGTCTTTAGAAAATTCCCGGACCCCTAGAAAAATCGGAAATCGTCTCACGAATCCAATGGCGCCAGCCAAATTGTCCTAGCTATGATATTTCCAAAGATATGGGCGAAAAACGGTGTGATGCCCAATCCGGGCCCGTTTTGCTCTAGGAGGCCCAGTAGCCGAGAAAAACGAAAAAATCGACTTTAGAAAATTCCCGGACCCCTAGAAAAATCGGAAATCGTCTCACGAATGCAATGGCGCCAGCCAGATTGTCGTAGCTATGATATTTCCAAAGATATGGGCATAAGACTGTGTGATCCCAAATCCAGACCCGTTTTGCTCTAGGAGGCCCAGAAGCCGCGAAAAACGCGAAAAACGAAAAAATCGACTTTAGAAAATTCCCGGACCCCTAGAAAAATCGGAAATCGTCTCACGAATCCAATGGCGCCAGCCAAATTGTCCTAGGTATGATATTTCCAGGGATATGGAAGAAAACATGTGATCCCAAACCCAGGCCCTTTTTTCTCTAGGAGGCCCAGGAGCCGAGAAAATCGCGAAAAACGAAAAAATCGACTTTAGAAAATTCCCGGAGCCCTAGAAAAATCGGAAATCGTCTCATGAATCCAATGGCGCCAGCCAAATTGTCCTAGGTATGATATTTCCAGGGATATGGAAGAAAACATGTGATCCCAAACCCAGGCCCTTTTTTCTCTAGGAGGCCCAGGAGCCGAGAAAATCGCGAAAAACGAAAAAATCGACTTTAGAAAATTCCCGGACCCCTAGAAAAATCGGAAATCGTCTCACGAATCCAATGGCGACAGCAAAATTGTCCTAGCTATGATATTTCCAAAGATATGGGCGAAAAACGGTGTGATCCCAAATTCGGGCCCGTTATGCCGTAGGAGGCCCAGGAGCCGAGAAAAACGCGAAAAACGAAAAAATCGACTTGAGAAAAGTCCCGGACCCCTAGAAAAATCGGAAATCGTCTCACGAATCCAATGGCGCCAGCCCGATTGTCGTAGCTATGATATTTCCAAAGATATGGGCATAAGACTGTGTGATCCCAAATCCAGGCCCGTTTTGCTCTAGGAGGCCCAGAAGCCGAGAAAAACGCGAAAAACGAAAAAATCGACTTCAGAAAATTCCCGGACCCCTAGAAAAATCGGAAATCGTCTCACGAATCCAATGGCGCCAGCCAAATTGTCCTAGGTATGATATTTCCAGGGATATGGAAGAAAACATGTGATCCCAAACCCAGGCCCTTTTTTCTCTAGGAGGCCCAGGAGCCGAGAAAATCGCGAAAAACGAAAAAAATCAATTTTAAAATATTCCCGGACCCCTAGAAAAATCGGAAATCGTCTCACGAATCCAATGGCGCCAGCCAAATTGCCCGAGGTATGATATTTCCAGGGATATGGAAGAAAACATGTGATCCCAAACCCAGGCCCTTTTTTCTCTAGGAGGCCCAGGAGCCGAGAAAATCGCGAAAAACGAAAAAATCGACTTTAGAAAATTCCCGGCCCCCTAGAAAAATCGGAAATCGTCTCACGAATCCAATGGCGACAGCCAAATTGTCCTAGCTATGATATTTCCAAAGATATGGGCGAAAAACGGTGTGATCCCAAATTCGGGCCCGTTATGCCGTAGGAGGCCCAGGAGCCGAGAAAAACGCGAAAAACGTAAAAATCGACTTTAGAAAATTCCCGGACCCCTACAAAAATCGGAAATCGTCTCACGAATCCAATGGCGCCAGCCAAATTGTCCTAGCTATGATATTTCCAAAGATATGGGCGAAAAACGGTGTGATCCCAAATCCGGGCCCGTTTTGCTCTAGGAGACCCAGGAGCCGAGAAAAACGCGAAAAACGAAAAAATCGTCTTTAGAAAATTCCCGGACCCCTAGAAAAATCGGAAATCGTCTCACGAATCCAATGGCGCCAGCCAAATTGTCCTAGCTATGATATTTCCAAAGATATGGGCGAAAAACGGTGTGATGCCCAATCCGGGCCCGTTTTGCTCTAGGAGGCCCAGTAGCCGAGAAAAACGAAAAAATCGACTTTAGAAAATTCCCGGACCCCTAGAAAAATCGGAAATCGTCTCACGAATGCAATGGCGCCAGCCAGATTGTCGTAGCTATGATATTTCCAAAGATATGGGCATAAGACTGTGTGATCCCAAATCCAGACCCGTTTTGCTCTAGGAGGCCCAGAAGCCGCGAAAAACGCGAAAAACGAAAAAATCGACTTTAGAAAATTCCCGGACCCCTAGAAAAATCGGAAATCGTCTCACGAATCCAATGGCGCCAGCCAAATTGTCCTAGGTATGATATTTCCAGGGATATGGAAGAAAACATGTGATCCCAAACCCAGGCCCTTTTTTCTCTAGGAGGCCCAGGAGCCGAGAAAATCGCGAAAAACGAAAAAATCGACTTTAGAAAATTCCCGGAGCCCTAGAAAAATCGGAAATCGTCTCATGAATCCAATGGCGCCAGCCAAATTGTCCTAGGTATGATATTTCCAGGGATATGGAAGAAAACATGTGATCCCAAACCCAGGCCCTTTTTTCTCTAGGAGGCCCAGGAGCCGAGAAAATCGCGAAAAACGAAAAAATCGACTTTAGAAAATTCCCGGACCCCTAGAAAAATCGGAAATCGTCTCACGAATACAATGGCGCCAGCCAGATTGTCGTAGCAATGATATTTCCAAAATATGGGCGAAAAACGGTGTGATCCTAAATCCGGGCCGGTTATGCCCTAGGAGGCCCAGGAGCCGAGAAAAACGCGAAAAACGAAAAAATCGACTTTAGAAAATTCCCGGACCCCTAGAAAATTCGGAAATCGTCTCACGAATCCAATGGCGCCCGCCAAATTGTGCTAGCTATGATATTTCCAAAGATATGGGCGAAAAACGGTGTGATCCCAAATCCAGGCCCGTTTTGCTCTAGGAGGCCCAGGAGCAGAGAAAAACGCGAAAAACGAAAAAATCGACTTTAGAAAATTCCCGGACCCCTAGAAAATTTGGAAATCGTCTCACGGATCCAGTGGCGCCGGCCAAATGGCCCTAGCTATTATATTGCCAAAGATATGGAGGAAAAACGGTCGGATCCCAAATCCAGGCCCTTTTTACTCTAGGAGTCATATGAGCCGAGAAAACCGCTAAAAACGAAAAAAATCAAATTTAAAATATTCCCGGACCCCTAGAAAAATCGGAAATCGTCTCACGAATCCAGTGGCGCCGGCCAAATTGTCGTAGCTATGATATTTCCAAAGATTTGGGCGAAAAACGGTGTGATCCCAAATTCGGGCCCGTTATGCCCTAGGAGGCCCAGGAGCCGAGAAAAACGCGAAAAACGAAAAAATCGACTTTAGAAAATTCCCGGCCCCCTAGAAAAATCGGAAATCGTCTCACGAATCCAATGGCGACAGCCAAATTGTCCTAGCTATGATATTTCCAAAGATATGGGCGAAAAACGGTGTGATCCCAAATTCGGGCCCGTTATGCCGTAGGAGGCCCAGGAGCCGAGAAAAACGCGAAAAACGTAAAAATCGACTTTAGAAAATTCCCGGACCCCTACAAAAATCGGAAATCGTCTCACGAATCCAATGGCGCCAGCCAAATTGTCCTAGCTATGATATTTCCAAAGATATGGGCGAAAAACGGTGTGATCCCAAATCCGGGCCCGTTTTGCTCTAGGAGACCCAGGAGCCGAGAAAAACGCGAAAAACGAAAAAATCGTATTTAGAAAATTCCCGGCCCCCTAGAAAAATCGGAAATCGTCTCAGGAATCCAATGGCGCCAGCCAAATTGTCCTAGCTATGATATTTCCAAAGATATGGGCGAAAAACAGGGTGATGCCAAATCCGGGCCCGTTTTGCTCTAGGAGGCCCAGGAGCCGATAAAAACGCGAAAAAAGAAAAAATCGACTTTAGAAAATTCCCGGAATCCTAGAAAAATCGGAAATCGTCTCACGAATCCAATGGCGCTAGCCAAAGTGTTCTAGCTATGATATTTAAAAAGATATGGGCGAAGAACTGTGTGATCCCAAATCCGGGCCGGTTATGCCCTAGGCGGCCCAGGAGCCGAGAAAACCGCGAAAAACGAAAAAATCGACTTTAGAAAATTCCCGGACCCCTAGAAAATTCGGAAATCGTCTCACGAATCCAATGGCGCCCGCCAAATTGTGCTTGCTATGATATTTCCAAAGATATGGGCGAAAAACGGTGTGATCCCAAATACAGGCCCGTTTTGCTCTAGGAGGCCCAGGAGCCGAGAAAAACGCGAAAAACGAAAAAATCGACTTTAGAAAATTCCCGGACCCCTAGAAAAATCGGAAATCGGCTCACGAATCCAATGGCGACAGCCAAATTGTCCTAGCTATGATATTTCCAAAGATATGGGCGAAAAACGGTGTGATCCCAAATTCGGGCCCGTTATGCCGTAGGAGGCCCAGGAGCCGAGAAAATCGCGAAAAAGGAAAAAATCGACTTTAGAAAATTCCCGGAGCCCTAGAAAAATCGGAAATCGTCTCATGAATCCAATGGCGCTAGGCAAAGTGTTCTAGCTATGATATTTCCAAAGATATGGGCGAAAAACGGTGTGATGCCCAATCCGGGCCCGTTTTGCTCTAGGAGGCCCAGTAGCCGAGAAAAACGCGAATAACGAAAAAATCGACTTTAGAAAATTCCCGGACCCCTAGAAAAATCGGAAAGCATCTCACCAATCCAATGGCGCTAACGAAAGTGTTCTAGCTATGATATTTCCAAAGATATGGGCGAAAAACGGTGTGATGACATATTCGGGCCCGTTTTGCTCTAGGAGGCCCAGGAGCCGAGAAAATCGCGAAAAACGAAAAAATCGACTTTAGAAAATTCCCGAACCCCTAGAAAAATCGGAAATCGTCTCACGAACACAATGGGGCCAGCCAAATTGTCCTGGCTGATATTTCCAAAGATATGGGCGAAGAACTGAGTGATGCCAAATCCGGGCCCGTTTTGCTCTAGGAGGCCCAGGAGCCGAGAAAATCGCGAAAAAGGAAAAAATCGACTTTAGAAAATTCCCGGAGCCGTAGAAAAATCGGAAATCGTCTCATGAATCCAATGGCGCTAGGCAAAGTGTTCTAGCTATGATATTTCCAAAGATATGGGCGAAGAACTGTGTGATCCCAAATCCGGGCCCGTTTTGCTCTAGGAGACCCAGGAGCCGAGGAAATCGCGAAAAACGAAAAAATCGACTTTAGAAAATTCCCGGACCCCTAGAAAATTCGGAAATCGTCTCACGAATCCAATGGCGCCCGCCAAATTGTGCTAGCTATGATATTTCCAAAGATATGGGCGAAAAACGCTGTGATCCCAAATCCAGGCCCGTTTTGCTCTAGGAGGCCCAGGAGCAGAGAAAAACGCGAAAAACGAAAAAATCGACTTTAGAAAATTCCCGGACCCCTAGAAAATTCGGAAATGGTCTCACGGATCCAGTGGCGCCGGCCAAATTGTCCTAGGTAGGATATTTCCAGGGATATGGAAGAAAACATGTGATCCCAAACCCAGGCCCTTTTTTCTCTAGGAGGCCCAGGAGCCGAGAAAATCGCGAAAAACGAAAAAATCGACTTTAGAAAATTCCCGGACCCCTAGAAAAATCGGAAATCGTCTCACGAATCCAATGGCGACAGCAAAATTGTCCTAGCTATGATATTTCCAAAGATATGGGCGAAAAACGGTGTGATCCCAAATTCGGGCCCGTTATGCCGTAGGAGGCCCAGGAGCCGAGAAAAACGCGAAAAACGAAAAAATCGACTTGAGAAAAGTCCCGGACCCCTAGAAAAATCGGAAATCGTCTCACGAATCCAATGGCGCCAGCCAGATTGTCGTAGCTATGATATTTCCAAAGATATGGGCATAAGACTGTGTGATCCCAAATCCAGGCCCGTTTTGCTCTAGGAGGCCCAGAAGCCGAGAAAAACGCGAAAAACGAAAAAATCGACTTCAGAAAATTCCCGGACCCCTAGAAAAATCGGAAATCGTCTCACGAATCCAATGGCGCCAGCCAAATTGTCCTAGGTATGATATTTCCAGGGATATGGAAGAAAACATGTGATCCCAAACCCAGGCCCTTTTTTCTCTAGGAGGCCCAGGAGCCGAGAAAATCGCGAAAAACGAAAAAAATCAATTTTAAAATATTCCCGGACCCCTAGAAAAATCGGAAATCGTCTCACGAATCCAATGGCGCCAGCCAAATTGTCCTAGGTATGATATTTCCAGGGATATGGAAGAAAACATGTGATCCCAAACCCAGGCCCTTTTTTCTCTAGGAGGCCCAGGAGCCGAGAAAATCGCGAAAAACGAAAAAATCGACTTTAGAAAATTCCCGGACCCCTAGAAAAATCGGAAATCGTCTCACGAATCCAATGGCGACAGCAAAATTGTCCTAGCTATGATATTTCCAAAGATATGGGCGAAAAACGGTGTGATCCCAAATTCGGGCCCGTTATGCCGTAGGAGGCCCAGGAGCCGAGAAAATCGCGAAAAACGAAAAAAATCAATTTTAAAATATTCCCGGACCCCTAGAAAAATCGGAAATCGTCTCACGAATCCAATGGCGCCAGCCAAATTGCCCTAGGTATGATATTTCCAGGGATATGGAAGAAAACATGTGATCCCAAACCCAGGCCCTTTTTTCTCTAGGAGGCCCAGGAGCCGAGAAAATCGCGAAAAACGAAAAAATCGACTTTAGAAAATTCCCGGCCCCCTAGAAAAATCGTAAATCGTCTCACGAATCCAATGGCGCTAGCCAAAGTGTTCTAGCTATGATATTTAAAAAGATATGGGCGAAGAACTGTGTGATCCCAAATCCGGGCCGGTTATGCCCTAGGAGGCCCAGGAGCCGAGAAAAACGCGAAAAACGAAAAAATCGACTTTAGAAAATTCCCGGACCCCTAGAAAATTCGGAAATCGTCTCACGAATCCAATGGCGCCCGCCAAATTGTGCTTGCTATGATATTTCCAAAGATATGGGCGAAAAACGGTGTGATCCCAAATCCAGGCCCGTTTTGCTCTAGGAGGCCCAGGAGCCGAGAAAAACGCGAAAAACGAAAAAATCGACTTTAGAAAATTCCCGGACCCCTAGAAAAATCGGAAAGCATCTCACCAATCCAATGGCGCTACCGAAAGTGTTCTAGCTATGATATTTCCAAAGATATGGGCGAAAAACGGTGTGATGACATATTCGGGCCCGTTTTGCTCTAGGAGGCCCAGGAGCCGAGAAAATCGCGAAAAACGAAAAAATCGACTTTAGAAAATTCCCGAACCCCTAGAAAAATCGGAAATCGTCTCACGAACCCAATGGGGCCAGCCAAATTGTCCTGGCTGATATTTCCAAAGATATGGGCGAAGAACTGAGTGATGCCAAATCCGGGCCCGTTTTGCTCTAGGAGGCCCAGGAGCCGAGAAAATCGCGAAAAACGAAAAAATCGACTTTCGAAAATTCCCGGACCCCTAGAAAAATCGGAAATCGTCTCACGAATCCAATGGCGACAGCAAAATTGTCCTAGCTATGATATTTCCAAAGATATGGGCGAAAAACGGTGTGATGCCCAATCCGGGCCCGTTTTGCTCTAGGAGGCCCAGTAGCCCAGAAAAACGAAAAAATCGACTTTAGAAAATTCCCGGACCCCTAGAAAAATCGGAAAGCATCTCACCAATCCAATGGCGCTACCGAAAGTGTTCTAGCTATGATATTTCCAAAGATATGGGCGAAAAACGGTGTGATGACATATTCGGGCCCGTTTTGCTCTAGGAGGCCCAGGAGCCGAGAAAATCGCGAAAAACGAAAACATCGACTTTAGAAAATTCCCGAACCCCTAGAAAAATCGGAAATCGTCTCACGAACCCAATGGGGCCAGCCAAATTGTCCTGGCTGATATTTCCAAAGATATGGGCGAAGAACTGAGTGATGCCAAATCCGGGCCCGTTTTGCTCTAGGAGGCCCAGGAGCCGAGAAAATCGCGAAAAACGAAAAAATCGACTTTCGAAAATTCCCGGACCCCTAGAAAAATCGGAAATCGTCTCACGAATCCAATGGCGCCAGCCAAATTGTCCTAGCTATGATATTTCCAAAGATATGGGCGAAAAACGGTGTGATGCCCAATCCGGGCCCGTTTTGCTCTAGGAGGCCCAGTAGCCGAGAAAAACGAAAAAATCGACTTTAGAAAATTCCCGGACCCCTAGAAAAATCGGAAATCGTCTCACGAATGCAATGGCGCCAGCCAGATTGTCGTAGCTATGATATTTCCAAAGATATGGGCATAAGACTGTGTGATCCCAAATCCAGACCCGTTTTGCTCTAGGAGGCCCAGAAGCCGAGAAAAACGCGAAAAACGAAAAAATCGACTTTAGAAAATTCCCGGACCCCTAGAAAAATCGGAAATCGTCTCATGAATCCAATGGCGCCAGCCAAATTGTCCTAGGTATGATATTTCCAGGGATATGGAAGAAAACATGTGATCCCAAACCCAGGCCCTTTTTTCTCTAGGAGGCCCAGGAGCCGAGAAAATCGCGAAAAACGAAAAAATCGACTTTAGAAAATTCCCGGACCCCTAGAAAAATCGCAAATCGTCTCACGAATACAATGGCGCCAGCCAGATTGTCGTAGCAATGATATTTCCAAAATATGGGCGAAAAACGGTGTGATCCTAAATCCGGGCCGGTTATGCCCTAGGAGGCCCAGGAGCCGAGAAAAACGCGAAAAACGAAAAAATCGACTTTAGAAAATTCCCGGACCCCTAGAAAATTCGGAAATCGTCTCACGAATCCAATGGCGCCCGCCAAATTGTGCTAGCTATGATATTTCCAAAGATATGGGCGAAAAACGGTGTGATCCCAAATCCAGGCCCGTTTTGCTCTAGGAGGCCCAGGAGCAGAGAAAAACGCGAAAAACGAAAAAATCGACTTTAGAAAATTCCCGGACCCCTAGAAAATTTGGAAATCGTCTCACGGATCCAGTGGCGCCGGCCAAATGGCCCTAGCTATTATATTGCCAAAGATATGGAGGAAAAACGGTCGGATCCCAAATCCAGGCCCTTTTTACTCTAGGAGTCATAGGAGCCGAGAAAACCGCTAAAAACGAAAAAAATCAAATTTAAAATATTCCCGGACCCCTAGAAAAATCGGAAATCGTCTCACGAATCCAGTGGCGCCGGCCAAATTGTCGTAGCTATGATATTTCCAAAGATTTGGGCGAAAAACGGTGTGATCCCAAATTCGGGCCCGTTATGCCCTAGGAGGCCCAGGAGCCGAGAAAAACGCGAAAAACGAAAAAATCGACTTTAGAAAATTCCCGGCCCCCTAGAAAAATCGGAAATCGTCTCACGAATCCAATGGCGACAGCCAAATTGTCCTAGCTATGATATTTCCAAAGATATGGGCGAAAAACGGTGTGATCCCAAATACAGGCCCGTTTTGCTCTAGGAGGCCCAGGAGCCGAGAAAAACGCGAAAAACGAAAAAATCGACTTTAGAAAATTCCCGGACCCCTAGAAAAATCGGAAATCGGCTCACGAATCCAATGGCGACAGCCAAATTGTCCTAGCTATGATATTTCCAAAGATATGGGCGAAAAACGGTGTGATCCCAAATTCGGGCCCGTTATGCCGTAGGAGGCCCAGGAGCCGAGAAAATCGCGAAAAAGGAAAAAATCGACTTTAGAAAATTCCCGGAGCCCTAGAAAAATCGGAAATCGTCTCATGAATCCAATGGCGCTAGGCAAAGTGTTCTAGCTATGATATTTCCAAAGATATGGGCGAAAAACGGTGTGATGCCCAATCCGGGCCCGTTTTGCTCTAGGAGGCCCAGTAGCCGAGAAAAACGCGAATAACGAAAAAATCGACTTTAGAAAATTCCCGGACCCCTAGAAAAATCGGAAAGCATCTCACCAATCCAATGGCGCTAACGAAAGTGTTCTAGCTATGATATTTCCAAAGATATGGGCGAAAAACGGTGTGATGACATATTCGGGCCCGTTTTGCTCTAGGAGGCCCAGGAGCCGAGAAAATCGCGAAAAACGAAAAAATCGACTTTAGAAAATTCCCGAACCCCTAGAAAAATCGGAAATCGTCTCACGAACCCAATGGGGCCAGCCAAATTGTCCTGGCTGATATTTCCAAAGATATGGGCGAAGAACTGAGTGATGCCAAATCCGGGCCCGTTTTGCTCTAGGAGGCCCAGGAGCCGAGAAAATCGCGAAAAAGGAAAAAATCGACTTTAGACAATTCCCGGAGCCGTAGAAAAATCGGAAATCGTCTCATGAATCCAATGGCGCTAGGCAAAGTGTTCTAGCTATGATATTTCCAAAGATATGGGCGAAGAACTGTGTGATCCCAAATCCGGGCCCGTTTTGCTCTAGGAGACCCAGGAGCCGAGGAAATCGCGAAAAACGAAAAAATCGACTTTAGAAAATTCCCGGACCCCTAGAAAATTCGGAAATCGTCTCACGAATCCAATGGCGCCCGCCAAATTGTGCTAGCTATGATATTTCCAAAGATATGGGCGAAAAACGCTGTGATCCCAAATCCAGGCCCGTTTTGCTCTAGGAGGCCCAGGAGCAGAGAAAAACGCGAAAAACGAAAAAATCGACTTTAGAAAATTCCCGGACCCCTAGAAAATTCGGAAATGGTCTCACGGATCCAGTGGCGCCGGCCAAATTGTCCTAGGTAGGATATTTCCAGGGATATGGAAGAAAACATGTGATCCCAAACCCAGGCCCTTTTTTCTCTAGGAGGCCCAGGAGCCGAGAAAATCGCGAAAAACGAAAAAATCGACTTTAGAAAATTCCCGGACCCCTAGAAAAATCGGAAATCGTCTCACGAATCCAATGGCGACAGCAAAATTGTCCTAGCTATGATATTTCCAAAGATATGGGCGAAAAACGGTGTGATCCCAAATTCGGGCCCGTTATGCCGTAGGAGGCCCAGGAGCCGAGAAAAACGCGAAAAACGAAAAAATCGACTTGAGAAAAGTCCCGGACCCCTAGAAAAATCGGAAATCGTCTCACGAATCCAATGGCGCCAGCCAGATTGTCGTAGCTATGATATTTCCAAAGATATGGGCATAAGACTGTGTGATCCCAAATCCAGGCCCGTTTTGCTCTAGGAGGCCCAGAAGCCGAGAAAAACGCGAAAAACGAAAAAATCGACTTCAGAAAATTCCCGGACCCCTAGAAAAATCGGAAATGGTCTCACGAATCCAATGGCGCCAGCCAAATTGTCCTAGGTATGATATTTCCAGGGATATGGAAGAAAACATGTGATCCCAAACCCAGGCCCTTTTTTCTCTAGGAGGCCCAGGAGCCGAGAAAATCGCGAAAAACGAAAAAAATCAATTTTAAAATATTCCCGGACCCCTAGAAAAATCGGAAATCGTCTCACGAATCCAATGGCGCCAGCCAAATTGTCCTAGGTATGATATTTCCAGGGATATGGAAGAAAACATGTGATCCCAAACCCAGGCCCTTTTTTCTCTAGGAGGCCCAGGAGCCGAGAAAATCGCGAAAAACGAAAAAATCGACTTTAGAAAATTCCCGGACCCCTAGAAAAATCGGAAATCGTCTCACGAATCCAATGGCGACAGCAAAATTGTCCTAGCTATGATATTTCCAAAGATATGGGCGAAAAACGGTGTGATCCCAAATTCGGGCCCGTTATGCCGTAGGAGGCCCAGGAGCCGAGAAAATCGCGAAAAACGAAAAAAATCAATTTTAAAATATTCCCGGACCCCTAGAAAAATCGGAAATCGTCTCACGAATCCAATGGCGCCAGCCAAATTGCCCTAGGTATGATATTTCCAGGGATATGGAAGAAAACATGTGATCCCAAACCCAGGCCCTTTTTTCTCTAGGAGGCCCAGGAGCCAAGAAAATCGCGAAAAACGAAAAAATCGACTTTAGAAAATTCCCGGCCCCCTAGAAAAATCGTAAATCGTCTCACGAATCCAATGGCGCTAGCCAAAGTGTTCTAGCTATGATATTTAAAAAGATATGGGCGAAGAACTGTGTGATCCCAAATCCGAACCGGTTATGCCCTAGGAGGCCCAGGAGCCGAGAAAAACGCGAAAAACGAAAAAATCGACTTTAGAAAATTCCCGGACCCCTAGAAAATTCGGAAATCGTCTCACGAATCCAATGGCGCCCGCCAAATTGTGCTTGCTATGATATTTCCAAAGATATGGGCGAAAAACGGTGTGATCCCAAATCCAGGCCCGTTTTGCTCTAGGAGGCCCAGGAGCCGAGAAAAACGCGAAAAACGAAAAAATCGACTTTAGAAAATTCCCGGACCCCTAGAAAAATCGGAAAGCATCTCACCAATCCAATGGCGCTACCGAAAGTGTTCTAGCTATGATATTTAAAAAGATATGGGCGAAGAACTGTGTGATCCCAAATCCGGGCCCGTTTTGCTCTAGGAGTCATAGGAGCCGAGAAAACCGCGAAAAACGAAAAAAATCAATTTTAAAATATTCCCGGACCCCTAGAAAAATCGGAAATCGTCTCACGAATCCAATGGCGCCAGCCAAATTGCCCTAGGTATGATATTTCCAGGGATATGGAAGAAAACATGTGATCCCAAACCCAGGCCCTTTTTTCTCTAGGAGGCCCAGGAGCCGAGAAAAACGCGAAAAACGAAAAAATCGACTTTAGAAAATTCCCGGACCCCTAGAAAATTCGGAAATCGTCTCACGGATCCAGTGGCGCCGGCCAAATGGCCCTAGCTATTATATTGCCAAAGATATGGAGGAAAAACGGTCGGATCCCAAATCCAGGCCCTTTTTACTCTAGGAGTCATAGGAGCCGAGAAAACCGCTAAAAACGAAAAAAATCAAATTTAAAATATTCCCGGACCCCTAGAAAAATCGGAAATCGTCTCACGAATCCAATGGCGCCAGCCAAATTGTCCTAGCTATGATATTTCCAAAGATATGGGCGAAAAACGGTGTGATCCCAAATCCGGGCCCGTTTTGCTCTAGGAGACCCAGGAGCCGAGAAAAACGCGAAAAACGAAAAAATCGTCTTTAGAAAATTCCCGGACCCCTAGAAAAATTGGAAATCGTCTCACGAATCCAATGGCGCCAGCCAGATTGTCGTAGCAATGATATTTCCAAAGATATGGGCGAAAAACGGTGTGATCCCAAATCCGGGCCCGTTTTGCTCTAGGAGGCCCAGTAGCCGAGAAAAACGAAAAAATCGACTTTAGAAAATTCCCGGACCCCTAGAAAATTCGGAAATCGTCTCACGGATCCAGTGGCGCCGGCCAAATGGCTCTAGCTATTATATTGCCAAAGATATGGAGGAAAAACGGTCGGATCCCAAATCCAGGCCCTTTTTACTCTAGCAGTCATAGGAGCCGAGAAAACCGCTAAAAACGAAAAAAATCAAATTTAAAATATTCCCGGACCCCTAGAAAAATCGGAAATCGTCTCACGAATCCAGTGGCGCCGGCCAAATTGTCCTAGCTATGATATTTCCAAAGATATGGGCGAAAAACGGTGTGATCCCAAATTCGGGCCCGTTATGCCGTAGGAGGCCCAGGAGCCGAGAAAAACGCGAAAAACGTAAAAATCGACTTTAGAAAATTCCCGGACCCCTAGAAAAATCGGAAAGCATCTCACCAATCCAATGGCGCTACCGAAAGTGTTCTAGCTATGATATTTCCAAAGATATGGGCGAAAAACGGTGTGATGACATATTCGGGCCCGTTTTGCTCTAGGAGGCCCAGGAGCCGAGAAAATCGCGAAAAACGAAAAAATCGACTTTAGAAAATTCCCGAACCCCTAGAAAAATCGGAAATCGTCTCACGAACCCAATGGGGCCAGCCAAATTGTCCTGGCTGATATTTCCAAAGATATGGGCGAAGAACTGAGTGATGCCAAATCCGGGCCCGTTTTGCTCTAGGAGGCCCAGGAGCCGAGAAAATCGCGAAAAACGAAAAAATCGACTTTAGAAAATTCCCGGACCCCTAGAAAAATCGGAAATCGTCTCACGAATCCAATGGCGACAGCAAAATTGTCCTAGCTATGATATTTCCAAAGATATGGGCGAAAAACGGTGTGATGCCCAATCCGGGCCCGTTTTGCTCTAGGAGGCCCAGTAGCCCAGAAAAACGAAAAAATCGACTTTAGAAAATTCCCGGACCCCTAGAAAAATCGGAAAGCATCTCACCAATCCAATGGCGCTACCGAAAGTGTTCTAGCTATGATATTTCCAAAGATATGGGCGGAAAACGGTGTGATGACATATTCGGGCCCGTTTTGCTCTAGGAGGCCCAGGAGCCGAGAAAATCGCGAAAAACGAAAAAATCGACTTTAGAAAATTCCCGAACCCCTAGAAAAATCGGAAATCGTCTCACGAACCCAATGGGGCCAGCCAAATTGTCCTGGCTGATATTTCCAAAGATATGGGCGAAGAACTGAGTGATGCCAAATCCGGGCCCGTTTTGCTCTAGGAGGCCCAGGAGCCGAGAAAATCGCGAAAAACGAAAAAATCGACTTTAGAAAATTCCCGGACCCCTAGAAAAATCGGAAATCGTCTCACGAATCCAATGGCGACAGCAAAATTGTCCTAGCTATGATATTTCCAAAGATATGGGCGAAAAACGGTGTGATGCCCAATCCGGGCCCGTTTTGCTCTAGGAGGCCCAGTAGCCCAGAAAAACGAAAAAATCGACTTTAGAAAATTCCCGGACCCCTAGAAAAATCGGAAAGCATCTCACCAATCCAATGGCGCTACCGAAAGTGTTCTAGCTATGATATTTCCAAAGATATGGGCGAAAAACGGTGTGATGACATATTCGGGCCCGTTTTGCTCTAGGAGGCCCAGGAGCCGAGAAAATCGCGAAAAACGAAAAAATCGACTTTAGAAAATTCCCGAACCCCTAGAAAAATCGGAAATCGTCTCACGAACCCAATGGGGCCAGCCAAATTGTCCTGGCTGATATTTCCAAAGATATGGGCGAAGAACTGAGTGATGCCAAATCCGGGCCCGTTTTGCTCTAGGAGGCCCAGGAGCCGAGAAAATCGCGAAAAACGAAAAAATCGACTTTCGAAAATTCCCGGACCCCTAGAAAAATCGGAAATCGTCTCACGAATCCAATGGCGCCAGCCAAATTGTCCTAGCTATGATATTTCCAAAGATATGGGCGAAAAACGGTGTGATGCCCAATCCGGGCCCGTTTTGCTCTAGGAGGCCCAGTAGCCGAGAAAAACGAAAAAATCGACTTTAGAAAATTCCCGGACCCCTAGAAAAATCGGAAATCGTCTCACGAATGCAATGGCGCCAGCCAGATTGTCGTAGCTATGATATTTCCAAAGATATGGGCATAAGACTGTGTGATCCCAAATCCAGACCCGTTTTGCTCTAGGAGGCCCAGAAGCCGAGAAAAACGCGAAAAACGAAAAAATCGACTTTAGAAAATTCCCGGACCCCTAGAAAAATCGGAAATCGTCTCACGAATCCAATGGCGCCAGCCAAATTGTCCTAGGTATGATATTTCCAGGGATATGGAAGAAAACATGTGATCCCAAACCCAGGCCCTTTTTTCTCTAGGAGGCCCAGGAGCCGAGAAAATCGCGAAAAACGAAAAAATCGACTTTAGAAAATTCCCGGACCCCTAGAAAAATCGGAAATCGTCTCACGAATACAATGGCGCCAGCCAGATTGTCGTAGCAATGATATTTCCAAAATATGGGCGAAAAACGGTGTGATCCTAAATCCGGGCCGGTTATGCCCTAGGAGGCCCAGGAGCCGAGAAAAACGCGAAAAACGAAAAAATCGACTTTGGAAAATTCCCGGACCCCTAGAAAATTCGGAAATCGTCTCACGAATCCAATGGCGCCCGCCAAATTGTGCTAGCTATGATATTTCCAAAGATATGGGCGAAAAACGGTGTGATCCCAAATCCAGGCCCGTTTTGCTCTAGGAGGCCCAGGAGCAGAGAAAAACGCGAAAAACGAAAAAATCGACTTTAGAAAATTCCCGGACCCCTAGAAAATTTGGAAATCGTCTCACGGATCCAGTGGCGCCGGCCAAATGGCCCTAGCTATTATATTGCCAAAGATATGGAGGAAAAACGGTCGGATCCCAAATCCAGGCCCTTTTTACTCTAGGAGTCATAGGAGCCGAGAAAACCGCTAAAAACGAAAAAAATCAAATTTAAAATATTCCCGGACCCCTAGAAAAATCGGAAATCGTCTCACGAATCCAGTGGCGCCGGCCAAATTGTCGTAGCTATGATATTTCCAAAGATTTGGGCGAAAAACGGTGTGATCCCAAATTCGGGCCCGTTATGCCCTAGGAGGCCCAGGAGCCGAGAAAAACGCGAAAAACGAAAAAATCGACTTTAGAAAATTCCCGGCCCCCTAGAAAAATCGGAAATCGTCTCACGAATCCAATGGCGACAGCCAAATTGTCCTAGCTATGATATTTCCAAAGATATGGGCGAAAAACGGTGTGATCCCAAATTCGGGCCCGTTATGCCGTAGGAGGCCCAGGAGCCGAGAAAAACGCGAAAAACGTAAAAATCGACTTTAGAAAATTCCCGGACCCCTACAAAAATCGGAAATCGTCTCACGAATCCAATGGCGCCAGCCAAATTGTCCTAGCTATGATATTTCCAAAGATATGGGCGAAAAACGGTGTGATCCCAAATCCGGGCCCGTTTTGCTCTAGGAGACCCAGGAGCCGAGAAAAACGCGAAAAACGAAAAAATCGTCTTTAGAAAATTCCCGGCCCCCTAGAAAAATCGGAAATCGTCTCAGGAATCCAATGGCGCCAGCCAAATTGTCCTAGCTATGATATTTCCAAAGATATGGGCGAAAAACAGGGTGATGCCAAATCCGGGCCCGTTTTGCTCTAGGAGGCCCAGGAGCCGATAAAAACGCGAAAAAAGAAAAAATCGACTTTAGAAAATTCCCGGAATCCTAGAAAAATCGGAAATCGTCTCACGAATCCAATGGCGCTAGCCAAAGTGTTCTAGCTATGATATTTAAAAAGATATGGGCGAAGAACTGTGTGATCCCAAATCCGGGCCGGTTATGCCCTAGGCGGCCCAGGAGCCGAGAAAAACGCGAAAAACGAAAAAATCGACTTTAGAAAATTCCCGGACCCCTAGAAAAATCGGAAATCGGCTCACGAATCCAATGGCGACAGCCAAATTGTCCTAGCTATGATATTTCCAAAGATATGGGCGAAAAACGGTGTGATCCCAAATTCGGGCCCGTTATGCCGTAGGAGGCCCAGGAGCCGAGAAAAACGCGAAAAACGTAAAAATCGACTTTAGAAAATTCCCGGACCCCTACAAAAATCGGAAATCGTCTCACGAATCCAATGGCGCCAGCCAAATTGTCCTAGCTATGATATTTCCAAAGATATGGGCGAAACACGGTGTGATCCCAAATCCGGGCCCGTTTTGCTCTAGGAGACCCAGGAGCCGAGAAAAACGCGAAAAACGAAAAAATCGTCTTTAGAAAATTCCCGGCCCCCTAGAAAAATCGGAAATCGTCTCACGAATCCAATGGCGCCAGCCAAATTGTCCTAGCTATGATATTTCCAAAGATATGGGCGAAAAACGGTGTGATGCCCAATCCGGGCCCGTTTTGCTCTAGGAGGCCCAGGAGCCGAGAAAATCGCGAAAAAGGAAAAAATCGACTTTAGAAAATTCCCGGAGCCCTAGAAAAATCGGAAATCGTCTCATGAATCCAATGGCGCTAGGCAAAGTGTTCTAGCTATGATATTTCCAAAGATATGGGCGAAAAACGGTGTGATGCCCAATCCGGGCCCGTTTTGCTCTAGGAGGCCCAGTAGCCGAGAAAAACGCGAATAACGAAAAAATCGACTTTAGAAAATTCCCGGACCCCTAGAAAAATCGGAAAGCATCTCACCAATCCAATGGCGCTAACGAAAGTGTTCTAGCTATGATATTTCCAAAGATATGGGCGAAAAACGGTGTGATGACATATTCGGGCCCGTTTTGCTCTAGGAGGCCCAGGAGCCGAGAAAATCGCGAAAAACGAAAAAATCGACTTTAGAAAATTCCCGAACCCCTAGAAAAATCGGAAATCGTCTCAGGAACCCAATGGGGCCAGCCAAATTGTCCTGGCTGATATTTCCAAAGATATGGGCGAAGAACTGAGTGATGCCAAATCCGGGCCCGTTTTGCTCTAGGAGGCCCAGGAGCCGAGAAAATCGCGAAAAAGGAAAAAATCGACTTTAGAAAATTCCCGGAGCCGTAGAAAAATCGGAAATCGTCTCATGAATCCAATGGCGCTAGGCAAAGTGTTCTAGCTATGATATTTCCAAAGATATGGGCGAAGAACTGTGTGATCCCAAATCCGGGCCCGTTTTGCTCTAGGAGACCCAGGAGCCGAGGAAATCGCGAAAAACGAAAAAATCGACTTTAGAAAATTCCCGGACCCCTAGAAAATTCGGAAATCGTCTCACGAATCCAATGGCGCCCGCCAAATTGTGCTAGCTATGATATTTCCAAAGATATGGGCGAAAAACGCTGTGATCCCAAATCCAGGCCCGTTTTGCTCTAGGAGGCCCAGGAGCAGAGAAAAACGCGAAAAACGAAA
Organism: Diachasmimorpha longicaudata; assembly: GCF_034640455.1. Lineage (NCBI taxonomy): Eukaryota > Metazoa > Arthropoda > Insecta > Hymenoptera > Braconidae > Diachasmimorpha > Diachasmimorpha longicaudata. The sequence continues at coordinate 461,914 of NW_026973902.1, read as the reverse complement.
AAATCGACTTTAGAAAATTCCCGGACCCCTAGAAAATTCGGAAATGGTCTCACGGATCCAGTGGCGCCGGCCAAATTGTCCTAGGTAGGATATTTCCAGGGATATGGAAGAAAACATGTGATCCCAAACCCAGGCCCTTTTTTCTCTAGGAGGCCCAGGAGCCGAGAAAATCGCGAAAAACGAAAAAATCGACTTTAGAAAATTCCCGGACCCCTAGAAAAATCGGAAATCGTCTCACGAATCCAATGGCGACAGCAAAATTGTCCTAGCTATGATATTTCCAAAGATATGGGCGAAAAACGGTGTGATCCCAAATTCGGGCCCGTTATGCCGTAGGAGGCCCAGGAGCCGAGAAAAACGCGAAAAACGAAAAAATCGACTTGAGAAAAGTCCCGGACCCCTAGAAAAATCGGAAATCGTCTCACGAATCCAATGGCGCCAGCCAAATTGTCCTAGGTATGATATTTCCAGGGATATGGAAGAAAACATGTGATCCCAAACCCAGGCCCTTTTTTCTCTAGGAGGCCCAGGAGCCGAGAAAATCGCGAAAAACGAAAAAAATCAATTTTAAAATATTCCCGGACCCCTAGAAAAATCGGAAATCGTCTCACGAATCCAATGGCGCCAGCCAAATTGTCCTAGGTATGATATTTCCAGGGATATGGAAGAAAACATGTGATCCCAAACCCAGGCCCTTTTTTCTCTAGGAGGCCCAGGAGCCGAGAAAATCGCGAAAAACGAAAAAATCGACTTTAGAAAATTCCCGGACCCCTAGAAAAATCGGAAATCGTCTCACGAATCCAATGGCGACAGCAAAATTGTCCTAGCTATGATATTTCCAAAGATATGGGCGAAAAACGGTGTGATCCCAAATTCGGGCCCGTTATGCCGTAGGAGGCCCAGGAGCCGAGAAAATCGCGAAAAACGAAAAAAATCAATTTTAAAATATTCCCGGACCCCTAGAAAAATCGGAAATCGTCTCACGAATCCAATGGCGCCAGCCAAATTGCCCTAGGTATGATATTTCCAGGGATATGGAAGAAAACATGTGTTCCCAAACCCAGGCCCTTTTTTCTCTAGGAGGCCCAGGAGCCGAGAAAATCGCGAAAAACGAAAAAATCGACTTTAGAAAATTCCCGGCCCCCTAGAAAAATCGTAAATCGTCTCACGAATCCAATGGCGCTAGCCAAAGTGTTCTAGCTATGATATTTAAAAAGATATGGGCGAAGAAATGTGTGATCCCAAATCCGGGCCGGTTATGCCCTAGGAGGCCCAGGAGCCGAGAAAAACGCGAAAAACGAAAAAATCGACTTTAGAAAATTCCCGGACCCCTAGAAAATTCGGAAATCGTCTCACGAATCCAATGGCGCCCGCCAAATTGTGCTTGCTATGATATTTCCAAAGATATGGGCGAAAAACGGTGTGATCCCAAATCCAGGCCCGTTTTGCTCTAGGAGGCCCAGGAGCCGAGAAAAACGCGAAAAACGAAAAAATCGACTTTAGAAAATTCCCGGACCCCTAGAAAAATCGGAAAGCATCTCACCAATCCAATGGCGCTACCGAAAGTGTTCTAGCTATGATATTTCCAAAGATATGGGCGAAAAACGGTGTGATGACATATTCGGGCCCGTTTTGCTCTAGGAGGCCCAGGAGCCGAGAAAATCGCGAAAAACGAAAAAATCGACTTTAGAAAATTCCCGAACCCCTAGAAAAATCGGAAATCGTCTCACGAACCCAATGGGGCCAGCCAAATTGTCCTGGCTGATATTTCCAAAGATATGGGCGAAGAACTGAGTGATGCCAAATCCGGGCCCGTTTTGCTCTAGGAGGCCCAGGAGCCGAGAAAATCGCGAAAAACGAAAAAATCGACTTTCGAAAATTCCCGGACCCCTAGAAAAATCGGAAATCGTCTCACGAATCCAATGGCGACAGCAAAATTGTCCTAGCTATGATATTTCCAAAGATATGGGCGAAAAACGGTGTGATCCCAAATTCGGGCCCGTTATGCCGTAGGAGGCCCAGTAGCCGAGAAAAACGCGAAAAACGAAAAAATCGACTTGAGAAAAGTCCCGGACCCCTAGAAAAATCGGAAATCGTCTCACGAATCCAATGGCGCCAGCCAAATTGTCCTAGCTATGATATTTCCAAAGATATGGGCGAAAAACGGTGTGATGCCCAATCCGGGCCCGTTTTGCTCTAGGAGGCCCAGTAGCCGAGAAAAACGAAAAAATCGACTTTAGAAAATTCCCGGACCCCTAGAAAAATCGGAAATCGTCTCACGAATGCAATGGCGCCAGCCAGATTGTCGTAGCTATGATATTTCCAAAGATATGGGCATAAGACTGTGTGATCCCAAATCCAGACCCGTTTTGCTCTAGGAGGCCCAGAAGCCGAGAAAAACGCGAAAAACGAAAAAATCGACTTTAGAAAATTCCCGGAACCCTAGAAAAATCGGAAATCGTCTCACGAATCCAATGGCGCCAGCCAAATTGTCCTAGGTATGATATTTCCAGGGATATGGAAGAAAACATGTGATCCCAAACCCAGGCCCTTTTTTCTCTAGGAGGCCCAGGAGCCGAGAAAATCGCGAAAAACGAAAAAATCGACTTTAGAAAATTCCCGGACCCCTAGAAAAATCGGAAATCGTCTCACGAATCCAATGGCGACAGCAAAATTGTCCTAGCTATGATATTTCCAAAGATATGGGCGAAAAACGGTGTGATCCCAAATTCGGGCCCGTTATGCCGTAGGAGGCCCAGGAGCCGAGAAAAACGCGAAAAACGAAAAAATCGACTTGAGAAAAGTCCCGGACCCCTAGAAAAATCGGAAATCGTCTCACGAATCCAATGGCGCTAGCCAAAGTGTTCTAGCTATGATATTTAAAAAGATATGGGCGAAGAACTGTGTGATCCCAAATCCGGGCCCGTTTTGCTCTAGGAGTCATAGGAGCCGAGAAAACCGCGAAAAACGAAAAAAATCAATTTTAAAATATTCCCGGACCCCTAGAAAAATCGGAAATCGTCTCACGAATCCAATGGCGCCAGCCAAATTGCCCTAGGTATGATATTTCCAGGGATATGGAAGAAAACATGTGATCCCAAACCCAGGCCCTTTTTTCTCTAGGAGGCCCAGGAGCCGAGAAAAACGCGAAAAACGAAAAAATCGACTTGAGAAAAGTCCCGGACCCCTAGAAAAATCGGAAATCGTCTCACGAATCCAATGGCGCCAGCCAAATTGTCCTAGCTATGATATTTCCAAAGATATGGGCGAAAAACGGTGTGATGCCCAATCCGGGCCCGTTTTGCTCTAGGAGGCCCAGTAGCCGAGAAAAACGAAAAAATCGACTTTAGAAAATTCCCGGACCCCTAGAAAATTCGGAAATCGTCTCACGGATCCAGTGGCGCCGGCCAAATGGCTACAGCTATTATATTGCCAAAGATATGGAGGAAAAACGGTCGGATCCCAAATCCAGGCCCTTTTTACTCTAGCAGTCATAGGAGCCGAGAAAACCGCTAAAAACGAAAAAAATCAAATTTAAAATATTCCCGGACCCCTAGAAAAATCGGAAATCGTCTCACGAATCCAGTGGCGCCGGCCAAATTGTCCTAGCTATGATATTTCCAAAGATATGGGCGAAAAACGGTGTGATCCCAAATTCGGGCCCGTTATGCCGTAGGAGGCCCAGGAGCCGAGAAAAACGCGAAAAACGTAAAAATCGACTTTAGAAAATTCCCGGACCCCTAGAAAAATCGGAAAGCATCTCACCAATCCAATGGCGCCAGCCAAATTGTCCTAGGTATGATATTTCCAGGGATATGGAAGAAAACATGTGATCCCAAACCCAGGCCCTTTTTTCTCTAGGAGGCCCAGGAGCCGAGAAAATCGCGAAAAACGAAAAAATCGACTTTAGAAAATTCCCGGACCCCTAGAAAAATCGGAAATCGTCTCACGAATCCAATGGCGACAGCAAAATTGTCCTAGCTATGATATTTCCAAAGATATGGGCGAAAAACGGTGTGATCCCAAATTCGGGCCCGTTATGCCGTAGGAGGCCCAGGAGCCGAGAAAAACGCGAAAAACGAAAAAATCGACTTGAGAAAAGTCCCGGACCCCTAGAAAAATCGGAAATCGTCTCACGAATCCAATGGCGCTAGCCAAAGTGTTCTAGCTATGATATTTAAAAAGATATGGGCGAAGAACTGTGTGATCCCAAATCCGGGCCCGTTTTGCTCTAGGAGTCATAGGAGCCGAGAAAACCGCGAAAAACGAAAAAAATCAATTTTAAAATATTCCCGGACCCCTAGAAAAATCGGAAATCGTCTCACGAATCCAATGGCGCCAGCCAAATTGCCCTAGGTATGATATTTCCAGGGATATGGAAGAAAACATGTGATCCCAAACCCAGGCCCTTTTTTCTCTAGGAGGCCCAGGAGCCGAGAAAAACGCGAAAAACGAAAAAATCGACTTGAGAAAAGTCCCGGACCCCTAGAAAAATCGGAAATCGTCTCACGAATCCAATGGCGCCAGCCAAATTGTCCTAGCTATGATATTTCCAAAGATATGGGCGAAAAACGGTGTGATGCCCAATCCGGGCCCGTTTTGCTCTAGGAGGCCCAGTAGCCGAGAAAAACGAAAAAATCGACTTTAGAAAATTCCCGGACCCCTAGAAAATTCGGAAATCGTCTCACGGATCCAGTGGCGCCGGCCAAATGGCTACAGCTATTATATTGCCAAAGATATGGAGGAAAAACGGTCGGATCCCAAATCCAGGCCCTTTTTACTCTAGCAGTCATAGGAGCCGAGAAAACCGCTAAAAACGAAAAAAATCAAATTTAAAATATTCCCGGACCCCTAGAAAAATCGGAAATCGTCTCACGAATCCAGTGGCGCCGGCCAAATTGTCCTAGCTATGATATTTCCAAAGATATGGGCGAAAAACGGTGTGATCCCAAATTCGGGCCCGTTATGCCGTAGGAGGCCCAGGAGCCGAGAAAAACGCGAAAAACGTAAAAATCGACTTTAGAAAATTCCCGGACCCCTAGAAAAATCGGAAAGCATCTCACCAATCCAATGGCGCTACCGAAAGTGTTCTAGCTATGATATTTCCAAAGATATGGGCGAAAAACGGTGTGATGACATATTCGGGCCCGTTTTGCTCTAGGAGGCCCAGGAGCCGAGAAAATCGCGAAAAACGAAAAAATCGACTTTAGAAAATTCCCGAACCCCTAGAAAAATCGGAAATCGTCTCACGAACCCAATGGGGCCAGCCAAATTGTCCTGGCTGATATTTCCAAAGATATGGGCGAAGAACTCAGTGATGCCAAATCCGGGCCCGTTTTGCTCTAGGAGGCCCAGGAGCCGAGAAAATCGCGAAAAACGAAAAAATCGACTTTAGAAAATTCCCGGACCCCTAGAAAAATCGGAAATCGTCTCACGAATCCAATGGCGACAGCAAAATTGTCCTAGCTATGATATTTCCAAAGATATGGGCGAAAAACGGTGTGATGCCCAATCCGGGCCCGTTTTGCTCTAGGAGGCCCAGTAGCCCAGAAAAACGAAAAAATCGACTTTAGAAAATTCCCGGACCCCTAGAAAAATCGGAAAGCATCTCACCAATCCAATGGCGCTACCGAAAGTGTTCTAGCTATGATATTTCCAAAGATATGGGCGAAAAACGGTGTGATGACATATTCGGGCCCGTTTTGCTCTAGAAGGCCCAGGAGCCGAGAAAATCGCGAAAAACGAAAAAATCGACTTTAGAAAATTCCCGAACCCCTAGAAAAATCGGAAATCGTCTCACGAACCCAATGGGGCCAGCCAAATTGTCCTGGCTGATATTTCCAAAGATATGGGCGAAGAACTGAGTGATGCCAAATCCGGGCCCGTTTTGCTCTAGGAGGCCCAGGAGCCGAGAAAATCGCGAAAAACGAAAAAATCGACTTTAGAAAATTCCCGGACCCCTAGAAAAATCGGAAATCGTCTCACGAATCCAATGGCGACAGCAAAATTGTCCTAGCTATGATATTTCCAAAGATATGGGCGAAAAACGGTGTGATGCCCAATCCGGGCCCGTTTTGCTCTAGGAGGCCCAGTAGCCCAGAAAAACGAAAAAATCGACTTTAGAAAATTCCCGGACCCCTAGAAAAATCGGAAAGCATCTCACCAATCCAATGGCGCTACCGAAAGTGTTCTAGCTATGATATTTCCAAAGATATGGGCGAAAAACGGTGTGATGACATATTCGGGCCCGTTTTGCTCTAGGAGGCCCAGGAGCCGAGAAAATCGCGAAAAACGAAAAAATCGACTTTAGAAAATTCCCGAACCCCTAGAAAAATCGGAAATCGTCTCACGAACCCAATGGGGCCAGCCAAATTGTCCTGGCTGATATTTCCAAAGATATGGGCGAAGAACTGAGTGATGCCAAATCCGGGCCCGTTTTGCTCTAGGAGGCCCAGGAGCCGAGAAAATCGCGAAAAACGAAAAAATCGACTTTCGAAAATTCCCGGACCCCTAGAAAAATCGGAAATCGTCTCACGAATCCAATGGCGCCAGCCAAATTGTCCTAGCTATGATATTTCCAAAGATATGGGCGAAAAACGGTGTGATGCCCAATCCGGGCCCGTTTTGCTCTAGGAGGCCCAGGAGCCGAGAAAAACGCGAAAAACGAAAAAATCGACTTTAGAAAATTCCCGGACCCCTAGAAAAATCGGAAAGCATCTCACCAATCCAATGGCGCTACCGAAAGTGTTCTAGCTATGATATTTCCAAAGATATGGGCGAAAAACGGTGTGATGACATATTCGGGCCCGTTTTGCTCTAGGAGGCCCAGGAGCCGAGAAAATCGCGAAAAACGAAAAAATCGACTTTAGAAAATTCCCGAACCCCTAGAAAAATCGGAAATCGTCTCACGAACCCAATGGGGCCAGCCAAATTGTCCTGGCTGATATTTCCAAAGATATGGGCGAAGAACTGAGTGATGCCAAATCCGGGCCCGTTTTGCTCTAGGAGGCCCAGGAGCCGAGAAAATCGCGAAAAACGAAAAAATCGACTTTCGAAAATTCCCGGACCCCTAGAAAAATCGGAAATCGTCTCACGAATCCAATGGCGACAGCAAAATTGTCCTAGCTATGATATTTCCAAAGATATGGGCGAAAAACGGTGTGATCCCAAATTCGGGCCCGTTATGCCGTAGGAGGCCCAGGAGCCGAGAAAAACGCGAAAAACGAAAAAATCGACTTGAGAAAAGTCCCGGACCCCTAGAAAAATCGGAAATCGTCTCACGAATCCAATGGCGCCAGCCAAATTGTCCTAGCTATGATATTTCCAAAGATATGGGCGAAAAACGGTGTGATGCCCAATCCGGGCCCGTTTTGCTCTAGGAGGCCCAGTAGCCGAGAAAAACGAAAAAATCGACTTTAGAAAATTCCCGGACCCCTAGAAAATTCGGAAATCGTCTCACGGATCCAGTGGCGCCGGCCAAATGGCTACAGCTATTATATTGCCAAAGATATGGAGGAAAAACGGTCGGATCCCAAATCCAGGCCCTTTTTACTCTAGCAGTCATAGGAGCCGAGAAAACCGCTAAAAACGAAAAAAATCAAATTTAAAATATTCCCGGACCCCTAGAAAAATCGGAAATCGTCTCACGAATCCAGTGGCGCCGGCCAAATTGTCCTAGCTATGATATTTCCAAAGATATGGGCGAAAAACGGTGTGATCCCAAATTCGGGCCCGTTATGCCGTAGGAGGCCCAGGAGCCGAGAAAAACGCGAAAAACGTAAAAATCGACTTTAGAAAATTCCCGGACCCCTAGAAAAATCGGAAAGCATCTCACCAATCCAATGGCGCCAGCCAAATTGTCCTAGGTATGATATTTCCAGGGATATGGAAGAAAACATGTGATCCCAAACCCAGGCCCTTTTTTCTCTAGGAGGCCCAGGAGCCGAGAAAATCGCGAAAAACGAAAAAATCGACTTTAGAAAATTCCCGGACCCCTAGAAAAATCGGAAATCGTCTCACGAATCCAATGGCGACAGCAAAATTGTCCTAGCTATGATATTTCCAAAGATATGGGCGAAAAACGGTGTGATCCCAAATTCGGGCCCGTTATGCCGTAGGAGGCCCAGGAGCCGAGAAAAACGCGAAAAACGAAAAAATCGACTTGAGAAAAGTCCCGGACCCCTAGAAAAATCGGAAATCGTCTCACGAATCCAATGGCGCTAGCCAAAGTGTTCTAGCTATGATATTTAAAAAGATATGGGCGAAGAACTGTGTGATCCCAAATCCGGGCCCGTTTTGCTCTAGGAGTCATAGGAGCCGAGAAAACCGCGAAAAACGAAAAAAATCAATTTTAAAATATTCCCGGACCCCTAGAAAAATCGGAAATCGTCTCACGAATCCAATGGCGCCAGCCAAATTGCCCTAGGTATGATATTTCCAGGGATATGGAAGAAAACATGTGATCCCAAACCCAGGCCCTTTTTTCTCTAGGAGGCCCAGGAGCCGAGAAAAACGCGAAAAACGAAAAAATCGACTTGAGAAAAGTCCCGGACCCCTAGAAAAATCGGAAATCGTCTCACGAATCCAATGGCGCCAGCCAAATTGTCCTAGCTATGATATTTCCAAAGATATGGGCGAAAAACGGTGTGATGCCCAATCCGGGCCCGTTTTGCTCTAGGAGGCCCAGTAGCCGAGAAAAACGAAAAAATCGACTTTAGAAAATTCCCGGACCCCTAGAAAATTCGGAAATCGTCTCACGGATCCAGTGGCGCCGGCCAAATGGCTACAGCTATTATATTGCCAAAGATATGGAGGAAAAACGGTCGGATCCCAAATCCAGGCCCTTTTTACTCTAGCAGTCATAGGAGCCGAGAAAACCGCTAAAAACGAAAAAAATCAAATTTAAAATATTCCCGGACCCCTAGAAAAATCGGAAATCGTCTCACGAATCCAGTGGCGCCGGCCAAATTGTCCTAGCTATGATATTTCCAAAGATATGGGCGAAAAACGGTGTGATCCCAAATTCGGGCCCGTTATGCCGTAGGAGGCCCAGGAGCCGAGAAAAACGCGAAAAACGTAAAAATCGACTTTAGAAAATTCCCGGACCCCTAGAAAAATCGGAAAGCATCTCACCAATCCAATGGCGCTACCGAAAGTGTTCTAGCTATGATATTTCCAAAGATATGGGCGAAAAACGGTGTGATGACATATTCGGGCCCGTTTTGCTCTAGGAGGCCCAGGAGCCGAGAAAATCGCGAAAAACGAAAAAATCGACTTTAGAAAATTCCCGAACCCCTAGAAAAATCGGAAATCGTCTCACGAACCCAATGGGGCCAGCCAAATTGTCCTGGCTGATATTTCCAAAGATATGGGCGAAGAACTCAGTGATGCCAAATCCGGGCCCGTTTTGCTCTAGGAGGCCCAGGAGCCGAGAAAATCGCGAAAAACGAAAAAATCGACTTTAGAAAATTCCCGGACCCCTAGAAAAATCGGAAATCGTCTCACGAATCCAATGGCGACAGCAAAATTGTCCTAGCTATGATATTTCCAAAGATATGGGCGAAAAACGGTGTGATGCCCAATCCGGGCCCGTTTTGCTCTAGGAGGCCCAGTAGCCCAGAAAAACGAAAAAATCGACTTTAGAAAATTCCCGGACCCCTAGAAAAATCGGAAAGCATCTCACCAATCCAATGGCGCTACCGAAAGTGTTCTAGCTATGATATTTCCAAAGATATGGGCGAAAAACGGTGTGATGACATATTCGGGCCCGTTTTGCTCTAGAAGGCCCAGGAGCCGAGAAAATCGCGAAAAACGAAAAAATCGACTTTAGAAAATTCCCGAACCCCTAGAAAAATCGGAAATCGTCTCACGAACCCAATGGGGCCAGCCAAATTGTCCTGGCTGATATTTCCAAAGATATGGGCGAAGAACTGAGTGATGCCAAATCCGGGCCCGTTTTGCTCTAGGAGGCCCAGGAGCCGAGAAAATCGCGAAAAACGAAAAAATCGACTTTAGAAAATTCCCGGACCCCTAGAAAAATCGGAAATCGTCTCACGAATCCAATGGCGACAGCAAAATTGTCCTAGCTATGATATTTCCAAAGATATGGGCGAAAAACGGTGTGATGCCCAATCCGGGCCCGTTTTGCTCTAGGAGGCCCAGTAGCCCAGAAAAACGAAAAAATCGACTTTAGAAAATTCCCGGACCCCTAGAAAAATCGGAAAGCATCTCACCAATCCAATGGCGCTACCGAAAGTGTTCTAGCTATGATATTTCCAAAGATATGGGCGAAAAACGGTGTGATGACATATTCGGGCCCGTTTTGCTCTAGGAGGCCCAGGAGCCGAGAAAATCGCGAAAAACGAAAAAATCGACTTTAGAAAATTCCCGAACCCCTAGAAAAATCGGAAATCGTCTCACGAACCCAATGGGGCCAGCCAAATTGTCCTGGCTGATATTTCCAAAGATATGGGCGAAGAACTGAGTGATGCCAAATCCGGGCCCGTTTTGCTCTAGGAGGCCCAGGAGCCGAGAAAATCGCGAAAAACGAAAAAATCGACTTTCGAAAATTCCCGGACCCCTAGAAAAATCGGAAATCGTCTCACGAATCCAATGGCGCCAGCCAAATTGTCCTAGCTATGATATTTCCAAAGATATGGGCGAAAAACGGTGTGATGCCCAATCCGGGCCCGTTTTGCTCTAGGAGGCCCAGGAGCCGAGAAAAACGCGAAAAACGTAAAAATCGACTTTAGAAAATTCCCGGACCCCTAGAAAAATCGGAAAGCATCTCACCAATCCAATGGCGCTACCGAAAGTGTTCTAGCTATGATATTTCCAAAGATATGGGCGAAAAACGGTGTGATGACATATTCGGGCCCGTTTTGCTCTAGGAGGCCCAGGAGCCGAGAAAATCGCGAAAAACGAAAAAATCGACTTTAGAAAATTCCCGAACCCCTAGAAAAATCGGAAATCGTCTCACGAACCCAATGGGGCCAGCCAAATTGTCCTGGCTGATATTTCCAAAGATATGGGCGAAGAACTCAGTGATGCCAAATCCGGGCCCGTTTTGCTCTAGGAGGCCCAGGAGCCGAGAAAATCGCGAAAAACGAAAAAATCGACTTTAGAAAATTCCCGGACCCCTAGAAAAATCGGAAATCGTCTCACGAATCCAATGGCGACAGCAAAATTGTCCTAGCTATGATATTTCCAAAGATATGGGCGAAAAACGGTGTGATGCCCAATCCGGGCCCGTTTTGCTCTAGGAGGCCCAGTAGCCCAGAAAAACGAAAAAATCGACTTTAGAAAATTCCCGGACCCCTAGAAAAATCGGAAAGCATCTCACCAATCCAATGGCGCTACCGAAAGTGTTCTAGCTATGATATTTCCAAAGATATGGGCGAAAAACGGTGTGATGACATATTCGGGCCCGTTTTGCTCTAGAAGGCCCAGGAGCCGAGAAAATCGCGAAAAACGAAAAAATCGACTTTAGAAAATTCCCGAACCCCTAGAAAAATCGGAAATCGTCTCACGAACCCAATGGGGCCAGCCAAATTGTCCTGGCTGATATTTCCAAAGATATGGGCGAAGAACTGAGTGATGCCAAATCCGGGCCCGTTTTGCTCTAGGAGGCCCAGGAGCCGAGAAAATCGCGAAAAACGAAAAAATCGACTTTAGAAAATTCCCGGACCCCTAGAAAAATCGGAAATCGTCTCACGAATCCAATGGCGACAGCAAAATTGTCCTAGCTATGATATTTCCAAAGATATGGGCGAAAAACGGTGTGATGCCCAATCCGGGCCCGTTTTGCTCTAGGAGGCCCAGTAGCCCAGAAAAACGAAAAAATCGACTTTAGAAAATTCCCGGACCCCTAGAAAAATCGGAAAGCATCTCACCAATCCAATGGCGCTACCGAAAGTGTTCTAGCTATGATATTTCCAAAGATATGGGCGAAAAACGGTGTGATGACATATTCGGGCCCGTTTTGCTCTAGGAGGCCCAGGAGCCGAGAAAATCGCGAAAAACGAAAAAATCGACTTTAGAAAATTCCCGAACCCCTAGAAAAATCGGAAATCGTCTCACGAACCCAATGGGGCCAGCCAAATTGTCCTGGCTGATATTTCCAAAGATATGGGCGAAGAACTGAGTGATGCCAAATCCGGGCCCGTTTTGCTCTAGGAGGCCCAGGAGCCGAGAAAATCGCGAAAAACGAAAAAATCGACTTTCGAAAATTCCCGGACCCCTAGAAAAATCGGAAATCGTCTCACGAATCCAATGGCGCCAGCCAAATTGTCCTAGCTATGATATTTCCAAAGATATGGGCGAAAAACGGTGTGATGCCCAATCCGGGCCCGTTTTGCTCTAGGAGGCCCAGGAGCCGAGAAAAACGCGAAAAACGAAAAAATCGACTTTAGAAAATTCCCGGACCCCTAGAAAAATCGGAAAGCATCTCACCAATCCAATGGCGCTACCGAAAGTGTTCTAGCTATGATATTTCCAAAGATATGGGCGAAAAACGGTGTGATGACATATTCGGGCCCGTTTTGCTCTAGGAGGCCCAGGAGCCGAGAAAATCGCGAAAAACGAAAAAATCGACTTTAGAAAATTCCCGAACCCCTAGAAAAATCGGAAATCGTCTCACGAACCCAATGGGGCCAGCCAAATTGTCCTGGCTGATATTTCCAAAGATATGGGCGAAGAACTGAGTGATGCCAAATCCGGGCCCGTTTTGCTCTAGGAGGCCCAGGAGCCGAGAAAATCGCGAAAAACGAAAAAATCGACTTTCGAAAATTCCCGGACCCCTAGAAAAATCGGAAATCGTCTCACGAATCCAATGGCGACAGCAAAATTGTCCTAGCTATGATATTTCCAAAGATATGGGCGAAAAACGGTGTGATCCCAAATTCGGGCCCGTTATGCCGTAGGAGGCCCAGGAGCCGAGAAAAACGCGAAAAACGAAAAAATCGACTTGAGAAAAGTCCCGGACCCCTAGAAAAATCGGAAATCGTCTCACGAATCCAATGGCGCCAGCCAAATTGTCCTAGCTATGATATTTCCAAAGATATGGGCGAAAAACGGTGTGATGCCCAATCCGGGCCCGTTTTGCTCTAGGAGGCCCAGTAGCCGAGAAAAACGAAAAAATCGACTTTAGAAAATTCCCGGACCCCTAGAAAATTCGGAAATCGTCTCACGGATCCAGTGGCGCCGGCCAAATGGCTACAGCTATTATATTGCCAAAGATATGGAGGAAAAACGGTCGGATCCCAAATCCAGGCCCTTTTTACTCTAGCAGTCATAGGAGCCGAGAAAACCGCTAAAAACGAAAAAAATCAAATTTAAAATATTCCCGGACCCCTAGAAAAATCGGAAATCGCTTCACGAATCCAGTGGCGCCGGCCAAATTGTCCTAGCTATGATATTTCCAAAGATATGGGCGAAAAACGGTGTGATCCCAAATTCGGGCCCGTTATGCCGTAGGAGGCCCAGGAGCCGAGAAAAACGCGAAAAACGTAAAAATCGACTTTAGAAAATTCCCGGACCCCTAGAAAAATCGGAAAGCATCTCACCAATCCAATGGCGCCAGCCAAATTGTCCTAGGTATGATATTTCCAGGGATATGGAAGAAAACATGTGATCCCAAACCCAGGCCCTTTTTTCTCTAGGAGGCCCAGGAGCCGAGAAAATCGCGAAAAACGAAAAAATCGACTTTAGAAAATTCCCGGACCCCTAGAAAAATCGGAAATCGTCTCACGAATCCAATGGCGACAGCAAAATTGTCCTAGCTATGATATTTCCAAAGATATGGGCGAAAAACGGTGTGATCCCAAATTCGGGCCCGTTATGCCGTAGGAGGCCCAGGAGCCGAGAAAAACGCGAAAAACGAAAAAATCGACTTGAGAAAAGTCCCGGACCCCTAGAAAAATCGGAAATCGTCTCACGAATCCAATGGCGCTAGCCAAAGTGTTCTAGCTATGATATTTAAAAAGATATGGGCGAAGAACTGTGTGATCCCAAATCCGGGCCCGTTTTGCTCTAGGAGTCATAGGAGCCGAGAAAACCGCGAAAAACGAAAAAAATCAATTTTAAAATATTCCCGGACCCCTAGAAAAATCGGAAATCGTCTCACGAATCCAATGGCGCCAGCCAAATTGCCCTAGGTATGATATTTCCAGGGATATGGAAGAAAACATGTGATCCCAAACCCAGGCCCTTTTTTCTCTAGGAGGCCCAGGAGCCGAGAAAAACGCGAAAAACGAAAAAATCGACTTGAGAAAAGTCCCGGACCCCTAGAAAAATCGGAAATCGTCTCACGAATCCAATGGCGCCAGCCAAATTGTCCTAGCTATGATATTTCCAAAGATATGGGCGAAAAACGGTGTGATGCCCAATCCGGGCCCGTTTTGCTCTAGGAGGCCCAGTAGCCGAGAAAAACGAAAAAATCGACTTTAGAAAATTCCCGGACCCCTAGAAAATTCGGAAATGGTCTCACGGATCCAGTGGCGCCGGCCAAATGGCTACAGCTATTATATTGCCAAAGATATGGAGGAAAAACGGTCGGATCCCAAATCCAGGCCCTTTTTACTCTAGCAGTCATAGGAGCCGAGAAAACCGCTAAAAACGAAAAAAATCAAATTTAAAATATTCCCGGACCCCTAGAAAAATCGGAAATCGTCTCACGAATCCAGTGGCGCCGGCCAAATTGTCCTAGCTATGATATTTCCAAAGATATGGGCGAAAAACGGTGTGATCCCAAATTCGGGCCCGTTATGCCGTAGGAGGCCCAGGAGCCGAGAAAAACGCGAAAAACGTAAAAATCGACTTTAGAAAATTCCCGGACCCCTAGAAAAATCGGAAAGCATCTCACCAATCCAATGGCGCTACCGAAAGTGTTCTAGCTATGATATTTCCAAAGATATGGGCGAAAAACGGTGTGATGACATATTCGGGCCCGTTTTGCTCTAGGAGGCCCAGGAGCCGAGAAAATCGCGAAAAACGAAAAAATCGACTTTAGAAAATTCCCGAACCCCTAGAAAAATCGGAAATCGTCTCACGAACCCAATGGGGCCAGCCAAATTGTCCTGGCTGATATTTCCAAAGATATGGGCGAAGAACTCAGTGATGCCAAATCCGGGCCCGTTTTGCTCTAGGAGGCCCAGGAGCCGAGAAAATCGCGAAAAACGAAAAAATCGACTTTAGAAAATTCCCGGACCCCTAGAAAAATCGGAAATCGTCTCACGAATCCAATGGCGACAGCAAAATTGTCCTAGCTATGATATTTCCAAAGATATGGGCGAAAAACGGTGTGATGCCCAATCCGGGCCCGTTTTGCTCTAGGAGGCCCAGTAGCCCAGAAAAACGAAAAAATCGACTTTAGAAAATTCCCGGACCCCTAGAAAAATCGGAAAGCATCTCACCAATCCAATGGCGCTACCGAAAGTGTTCTAGCTATGATATTTCCAAAGATATGGGCGAAAAACGGTGTGATGACATATTCGGGCCCGTTTTGCTCTAGAAGGCCCAGGAGCCGAGAAAATCGCGAAAAACGAAAAAATCGACTTTAGAAAATTCCCGAACCCCTAGAAAAATCGGAAATCGTCTCACGAACCCAATGGGGCCAGCCAAATTGTCCTGGCTGATATTTCCAAAGATATGGGCGAAGAACTGAGTGATGCCAAATCCGGGCCCGTTTTGCTCTAGGAGGCCCAGGAGCCGAGAAAATCGCGAAAAACGAAAAAATCGACTTTAGAAAATTCCCGGACCCCTAGAAAAATCGGAAATCGTCTCACGAATCCAATGGCGACAGCAAAATTGTCCTAGCTATGATATTTCCAAAGATATGGGCGAAAAACGGTGTGATGCCCAATCCGGGCCCGTTTTGCTCTAGGAGGCCCAGTAGCCCAGAAAAACGAAAAAATCGACTTTAGAAAATTCCCGGACCCCTAGAAAAATCGGAAAGCATCTCACCAATCCAATGGCGCTACCGAAAGTGTTCTAGCTATGATATTTCCAAAGATATGGGCGAAAAACGGTGTGATGACATATTCGGGCCCGTTTTGCTCTAGGAGGCCCAGGAGCCGAGAAAATCGCGAAAAACGAAAAAATCGACTTTAGAAAATTCCCGAACCCCTAGAAAAATCGGAAATCGTCTCACGAACCCAATGGGGCCAGCCAAATTGTCCTGGCTGATATTTCCAAAGATATGGGCGAAGAACTGAGTGATGCCAAATCCGGGCCCGTTTTGCTCTAGGAGGCCCAGGAGCCGAGAAAATCGCGAAAAACGAAAAAATCGACTTTCGAAAATTCCCGGACCCCTAGAAAAATCGGAAATCGTCTCACGAATCCAATGGCGACAGCAAAATTGTCCTAGCTATGATATTTCCAAAGATATGGGCGAAAAACGGTGTGATCCCAAATTCGGGCCCGTTATGCCGTAGGAGGCCCAGGAGCCGAGAAAAACGCGAAAAACGAAAAAATCGACTTGAGAAAAGTCCCGGACCCCTAGAAAAATCGGAAATCGTCTCACGAATCCAATGGCGCCAGCCAAATTGTCCTAGCTATGATATTTCCAAAGATATGGGCGAAAAACGGTGTGATGCCCATTCCGGGCCCGTTTTGCTCTAGGAGGCCCAGTAGCCGAGAAAAACGAAAAAATCGACTTTAGAAAATTCCCGGACCCCTAGAAAAATCGGAAATCGTCTCACGAATGCAATGGCGCCAGCCAGATTGTCGTAGCTATGATATTTCCAAAGATATGGGCATAAGACTGTGTGATCCCAAATCCAGACCCGTTTTGCTCTAGGAGGCCCAGAAGCCGAGAAAAACGCGAAAAACGAAAAAATCGACTTTAGAAAATTCCCGGACCCCTAGAAAAATCGGAAATCGTCTCACGAATCCAATGGCGCCAGCCAAATTGTCCTAGGTATGATATTTCCAGAGATATGGAAGAAAACATGTGATCCCAAACCCAGGCCCTTTTTTCTCTAGGAGGCCCAGGAGCCGAGAAAATCGCGAAAAACGAAAAAATCGACTTTAGAAAATTCCCGGACCCCTAGAAAAATCGGAAATCGTCTCACGAATCCAATGGCGACAGCAAAATTGTCCTAGCTATGATATTTCCAAAGATATGGGCGAAAAACGGTGTGATCCCAAATTCGGGCCCGTTATGCCGTAGGAGGCCCAGGAGCCGAGAAAAACGCGAAAAACGAAAAAATCGACTTGAGAAAAGTCCCGGACCCCTAGAAAAATCGGAAATCGTCTCACGAATCCAATGGCGCTAGCCAAAGTGTTCTAGCTATGATATTTAAAAAGATATGGGCGAAGAACTGTGTGATCCCAAATCCGGGCCCGTTTTGCTCTAGGAGTCATAGGAGCCGAGAAAACCGCGAAAAACGAAAAAAATCAATTTTAAAATATTCCCGGACCCCTAGAAAAATCGGAAATCGTCTCACGAATCCAATGGCGCCAGCCAAATTGCCCTAGGTATGATATTTCCAGGGATATGGAAGAAAACATGTGATCCCAAACCCAGGCCCTTTTTTCTCTAGGAGGCCCAGGAGCCGAGAAAATCGCGAAAAACGAAGAAATCGACTTTAGAAAATTCCCGGCCCCCTAGAAAAATCGGAAATCGTCTCACGAATCCAATGGCGCCAGCCAAATTGTCCTAGCTATGATATTTCCAAAGATATGGGCGAAAAACGGTGTGATCCCAAATCCGGGCCCGTTTTGCTCTAGGAGGCCCAGGAGCCGAGAAAAACGCGAAAAACAAAAAAATCGACCTTAGAAAATTCCCGGACCCCTAGAAAAATCGGAAATCGTCTGAAGAATCCAATGGCGCCAGCCAAATTGTCCTAGCTATGATATTTCCAAAGATATGGGCGAAAAACGGTGTGATCCCAAATTCGGGCCCGTTATGCCCTAGGAGGCCCAGGAGCCGAGAAAAACGCGAAAAACGAAAAAATCGACTTTAGAAAATTCCCGGACCCCTAGAAAATTCGGAAATCGTCTCACGGATCCAGTGGCGCCGGCCAAATGGCCCTAGCTATTATATTGCCAAAGATATGGAGGAAAAACGGTCGGATCCCAAATCCAGGCCCTTTTTACTCTAGGAGTCATAGGAGCCGAGAAAACCGCTAAAAACGAAAAAAATCAAATTTAAAATATTCCCGGACCCCTAGAAAAATCGGAAATCGTCTCACGAATCCAATGGCGCCAGCCAAATTGTCCTAGCTATGATATTTCCAAAGATATGGGCGAAAAACGGTGTGATCCCAAATCCGGGCCCGTTATGCCCTAGGAGGCCCAGGAGCCGAGAAAAACGCGAAAAACGAAAAAAACGACTTTAGAAAATTCCCGGACCCCTAGAAAAATCGGAAATCGTCTCACGAATGCAATGGCGCCAGCCAGATTGTCGTAGCTATGATATTTCCAAAGATATGGGCATAAGACTGTGTGATCCCAAATCCAGGCCCGTTTTGCTCTAGGAGGCCCAGAAGCCGAGAAAAACGCGAAAAACGAAAAAATCGACTTTAGAAAATTCCCGGACCCCTAGAAAAATCGGAAATCGTCTCACGAATCCAATGGCCCCAGCCAAATTGTCCTAGGTATGATATTTCCAGGGATATGGAAGAAAACATGTGATCCCAAACCCAGGCCCTTTTTTCTCTAGGAGGCCCAGGAGCCGAGAAAATCGCGAAAAACGAAAAAATCGACTTTAGAAAATTCCCGGACCCCTAGAAAAATCGGAAATCGTCTCACGAATCCAATGGCGACAGCAAAATTGTCCTAGCTATGATATTTCCAAAGATATGGGCGAAAAACGGTGTGATCGCAAATCCAGGCCCGTTTTGCTCTAGGAGGCCCAGAAGCCGAGAAAAACGCGAAAAACGAAAAAATCGACTTTAGAAAATTCCCGGACCCCTAGAAAAATCGGAAATCGTCTCACGAATCCAGTGGCGCCGGCCAAATTGTCCTAGCTATGATATTTCCAAAGATATGGGCGAAAAACGGTGTGATCCCAAATTCGGGCCCGTTATGCCGTAGGAGGCCCAGGAGCCGAGAAAAACGCGAAAAACGTAAAAATCGACTTTAGAAAATTCCCGGACCCCTAGAAAAATCGGAAAGCATCTCACCAATCCAATGGCGCTACCGAAAGTGTTCTAGCTATGATATTTCCAAAGATATGGGCGAAAAACGGTGTGATGACATATTCGGGCCCGTTTTGCTCTAGGAGGCCCAGGAGCCGAGAAAATCGCGAAAAACGAAAAAATCGACTTTAGAAAATTCCCGAACCCCTAGAAAAATCGGAAATCGTCTCACGAACCCAATGGGGCCAGCCAAATTGTCCTGGCTGATATTTCCAAAGATATGGGCGAAGAACTGAGTGATGCCAAATCCGGGCCCGTTTTGCTCTAGGAGGCCCAGGAGCCGAGAAAATCGCGAAAAACGAAAAAATCGACTTTAGAAAATTCCCGGACCCCTAGAAAAATCGGAAATCGTCTCACGAATCCAATGGCGACAGCAAAATTGTCCTAGCTATGATATTTCCAAAGATATGGGCGAAAAACGGTGTGATGCCCAATCCGGGCCCGTTTTGCTCTAGGAGGCCCAGAAGCCCAGAAAAACGAAAAAATCGACTTTAGAAAATTCCCGGACCCCTAGAAAAATCGGAAATCGTCTCACGAATGCAATGTCGCCAGCCAGATTGTCGTAGCTATGATATTTCCAAAGATATGGGCATAAGACTGTGTGATCCCAAATCCAGACCCGTTTTGCTCTAGGAGGCCCAGAAGCCGAGAAAATCGCGAAAAACGAAAAAATCGACTTTAGAAAATTCCCGGACCCCTAGAAAAATCGGAAATCGTCTCACGAATCCAATGGCGCCAGCCAAATTGTCCTAGGTATGATATTTCCAGGGATATGGAAGAAAACATGTGATCCCAAACCCAGGCCCTTTTTTCTCTAGGAGGCCCAGGAGCCGAGAAAATCGCGAAAAACGAAAAAATCGACTTTAGAAAATTCCCGGACCCCTAGAAAAATCGGAAATCGTCTCACGAATACAATGGCGCCAGCCAGATTGTCGTAGCAATGATATTTCCAAAATATGGGCGAAAAACGGTGTGATCCCAAATCCGGGCCGGTTATGCCCTAGGAGGCCCAGGAGCCGAGAAAAACGCGAAAAACGAAAAAATCGACTTTAGAAAATTCCCGGACCCCTAGAAAAATCGGAAATCGTCTCACGAATGCAATGTCGCCAGCCAGATTGTCGTAGCTATGATATTTCCAAAGATATGGGCATAAGACTGTGTGATCCCAAATCCAGACCCGTTTTGCTCTAGGAGGCCCAGAAGCCGAGAAAATCGCGAAAAACGAAAAAATCGACTTTAGAAAATTCCCGGACCCCTAGAAAAATCGGAAATCGTCTCACGAATCCAATGGCGCCAGCCAAATTGTCCTAGGTATGATATTTCCAGGGATATGGAAGAAAACATGTGATCCCAAACCCAGGCCCTTTTTTCTCTAGGAGGCCCAGGAGCCGAGAAAATCGCGAAAAACGAAAAAATCGACTTTAGAAAATTCCCGGACCCCTAGAAAAATCGGAAATCGTCTCACGAATACAATGGCGCCAGCCAGATTGTCGTAGCAATGATATTTCCAAAATATGGGCGAAAAACGGTGTGATCCCAAATCCGGGCCGGTTATGCCCTAGGAGGCCCAGGAGCCGAGAAAAACGCGAAAAACGAAAAAATCGACTTTAGAAAATTCCCGGACCCCTAGAAAATTCGGAAATCGTCTCACGAATCCAATGGCGCCCGCCAAATTGTCCTAGCTATGATATTTCCAAAGATATGGGCGAAAAACGGTGTGATCCCAAATTCGGGCCCGTTATGCCCTAGGAGGCCCAGGAGCCGAGAAAAACGCGAAAAACGAAAAAATCGACTTTAGAAAATTCCCGGCCCCCTAGAAAAATCGGAAATCGTCTCACGAATCCAATGGCGACAGCCTAATTGTCCTAGCTATGATATTTCCAAAGATATGGGCGAAAAACGGTGTGATCCCAAATTCGGGCCCGTTATGCCGTAGGAGGCCCAGGAGCCGAGAAAAACGCGAAAAACGTAAAAATCGACTTTAGAAAATTCCCGGACCCCTACAAAAATCGGAAATCGTCTCACGAATCCAATGGCGCCAGCCAAATTGTCCTAGCTATGATATTTCCAAAGATATGGGCGAAAAACGGTGTGATCCCAAATCCGGGCCCGTTTTGCTCTAGGAGACCCAGGAGCCGAGAAAAACGCGAAAAACGAAAAAATCGTCTTTAGAAAATTCCCGGCCCCCTAGAAAAATCGGAAATCGTCTCACGAATCCAATGGCGCCAGCCAAATTGTCCTAGCTATGATATTTCCAAAGATATGGGCGAAAAACAGTGTGATCCCAAACCCAGGCCCTTTTTTCTCTAGGAGGCCCAGGAGCCGAGAAAATCGCGAAAAACGAAAAAATCGACTTTAGAAAATCCCCGGACCCCTAGAAAAATTGGAAATCGTCTC
This sequence comes from Diachasmimorpha longicaudata, assembly GCF_034640455.1. Classification (NCBI taxonomy): domain Eukaryota; kingdom Metazoa; phylum Arthropoda; class Insecta; order Hymenoptera; family Braconidae; genus Diachasmimorpha; species Diachasmimorpha longicaudata. The sequence continues at coordinate 440,378 of NW_026973902.1, read as the reverse complement.
ACGAATCCAATGGCGCCAGCCAGATTGTCGTAGCAATGATATTTCCAAAGATATGGGCGAAAAACGGTGTGATCCCAAATTCGGGCCGGTTATGCCCTAGGAGGCCCAGGCGCCGAGAAAATCGCGAAAAACGAAAAAATCGACTTCAGAAATTTCCCGGACCCTTAGAAAAATGGGAAATCGTCTCACGAATCCAATGGCGCCAGCCAAATTGTCCTAGCTATGATATTTCCAAAGATATGGGCGAAAAACGGTGTGATCCCAAATCCGGGCCCGTTATGCCCTAGGAGGCCCAGGAGCCGAGAAAAACGCGAAAAACGAAAAAATCGACTTTAGAAAATTCCCGGACCCCTAGAAAAATCGGAAATCGTCTCACGAATGCAATGGCGCCAGCCAGATTGTCGTAGCTATGATATTTCCAAAGATATGGGCATAAGACTGTGTGATCCCAAATCCAGGCCCGTTTTGCTCTAGGAGGCCCAGAAGCCGAGAAAAACGCGAAAAACGAAAAAATCGACTTTAGAAAATTCCCGGACCCCTAGAAAAATCGGAAATCGTCTCACGAATCCAATGGCCCCAGCCAAATTGTCCTAGGTATGATATTTCCAGGGATATGGAAGAAAACATGTGATCCCAAACCCAGGCCCTTTTTTCTCTAGGAGGCCCAGGAGCCGAGAAAATCGCGAAAAACGAAAAAATCGACTTTAGAAAATTCCCGGACCCCTAGAAAAATCGGAAATCGTCTCACGAATCCAATGGCGACAGCAAAATTGTCCTAGGTATGATATTTCCAGGGATATGGAAGAAAACATGTGATCCCAAAACCAGGCCCTTTTTTCTCTAGGAGGCCCAGGAGCCGAGAAAATCGCGAAAAACGAAAAAATCGACTTGAGAAAAGTCCCGGACCCCTAGAAAAATCGGAAATCGTCTCACGAATCCAATGGCGCTAGCCAAAGTGTTCTAGCTATGATATTTAAAAAGATATGGGCGAAGAACTGTGTGATCCCAAATCCGGGCCCGTTTTGCTCTAGGAGTCATAGGAGCCGAGAAAACCGCGAAAAACGAAAAAAATCAATTTTAAAATATTCCCGGACCCCTAGAAAAATCGGAAATCGTCTCACGAATCCAATGGCGCCAGCCAAATTGCCCTAGGTATGATATTTCCAGGGATATGGAAGAAAACATGTGATCCCAAACCCAGGCCCTTTTTTCTCTAGGAGGCCCAGGAGCCGAGAAAAACGCGAAAAACGAAAAAATCGACTTGAGAAAAGTCCCGGACCCCTAGAAAAATCGGAAATCGTCTCACGAATCCAATGGCGCCAGCCAAATTGTCCTAGCTATGATATTTCCAAAGATATGGGCGAAAAACGGTGTGATGCCCAATCCGGGCCCGTTTTGCTCTAGGAGGCCCAGTAGCCGAGAAAAACGAAAAAATCGACTTTAGAAAATTCCCGGACCCCTAGAAAATTCGGAAATCGTCTCACGGATCCAGTGGCGCCGGCCAAATGGCTACAGCTATTATATTGCCAAAGATATGGAGGAAAAACGGTCGGATCCCAAATCCAGGCCCTTTTTACTCTAGCAGTCATAGGAGCCGAGAAAACCGCTAAAAACGAAAAAAATCAAATTTAAAATATTCCCGGACCCCTAGAAAAATCGGAAATCGTCTCACGAATCCAGTGGCGCCGGCCAAATTGTCCTAGCTATGATATTTCCAAAGATATGGGCGAAAAACGGTGTGATCCCAAATTCGGGCCCGTTATGCCGTAGGAGGCCCAGGAGCCGAGAAAAACGCGAAAAACGTAAAAATCGACTTTAGAAAATTCCCGGACCCCTAGAAAAATCGGAAAGCATCTCACCAATCCAATGGCGCTACCGAAAGTGTTCTAGCTATGATATTTCCAAAGATATGGGCGAAAAACGGTGTGATGACATATTCGGGCCCGTTTTGCTCTAGGAGGCCCAGGAGCCGAGAAAATCGCGAAAAACGAAAAAATCGACTTTAGAAAATTCCCGAACCCCTAGAAAAATCGGAAATCGTCTCACGAACCCAATGGGGCCAGCCAAATTGTCCTGGCTGATATTTCCAAAGATATGGGCGAAGAACTCAGTGATGCCAAATCCGGGCCCGTTTTGCTCTAGGAGGCCCAGGAGCCGAGAAAATCGCGAAAAACGAAAAAATCGACTTTAGAAAATTCCCGGACCCCTAGAAAAATCGGAAATCGTCTCACGAATCCAATGGCGACAGCAAAATTGTCCTAGCTATGATATTTCCAAAGATATGGGCGAAAAACGGTGTGATGCCCAATCCGGGCCCGTTTTGCTCTAGGAGGCCCAGTAGCCCAGAAAAACGAAAAAATCGACTTTAGAAAATTCCCGGACCCCTAGAAAAATCGGAAAGCATCTCACCAATCCAATGGCGCTACCGAAAGTGTTCTAGCTATGATATTTCCAAAGATATGGGCGAAAAACGGTGTGATGACATATTCGGGCCCGTTTTGCTCTAGAAGGCCCAGGAGCCGAGAAAATCGCGAAAAACGAAAAAATCGACTTTAGAAAATTCCCGAACCCCTAGAAAAATCGGAAATCGTCTCACGAACCCAATGGGGCCAGCCAAATTGTCCTGGCTGATATTTCCAAAGATATGGGCGAAGAACTGAGTGATGCCAAATCCGGGCCCGTTTTGCTCTAGGAGGCCCAGGAGCCGAGAAAATCGCGAAAAACGAAAAAATCGACTTTAGAAAATTCCCGGACCCCTAGAAAAATCGGAAATCGTCTCACGAATCCAATGGCGACAGCAAAATTGTCCTAGCTATGATATTTCCAAAGATATGGGCGAAAAACGGTGTGATGCCCAATCCGGGCCCGTTTTGCTCTAGGAGGCCCAGTAGCCCAGAAAAACGAAAAAATCGACTTTAGAAAATTCCCGGACCCCTAGAAAAATCGGAAAGCATCTCACCAATCCAATGGCGCTACCGAAAGTGTTCTAGCTATGATATTTCCAAAGATATGGGCGAAAAACGGTGTGATGACATATTCGGGCCCGTTTTGCTCTAGGAGGCCCAGGAGCCGAGAAAATCGCGAAAAACGAAAAAATCGACTTTAGAAAATTCCCGAACCCCTAGAAAAATCGGAAATCGTCTCACGAACCCAATGGGGCCAGCCAAATTGTCCTGGCTGATATTTCCAAAGATATGGGCGAAGAACTGAGTGATGCCAAATCCGGGCCCGTTTTGCTCTAGGAGGCCCAGGAGCCGAGAAAATCGCGAAAAACGAAAAAATCGACTTTCGAAAATTCCCGGACCCCTAGAAAAATCGGAAATCGTCTCACGAATCCAATGGCGCCAGCCAAATTGTCCTAGCTATGATATTTCCAAAGATATGGGCGAAAAACGGTGTGATGCCCAATCCGGGCCCGTTTTGCTCTAGGAGGCCCAGGAGCCGAGAAAAACGCGAAAAACGTAAAAATCGACTTTAGAAAATTCCCGGACCCCTAGAAAAATCGGAAAGCATCTCACCAATCCAATGGCGCTACCGAAAGTGTTCTAGCTATGATATTTCCAAAGATATGGGCGAAAAACGGTGTGATGACATATTCGGGCCCGTTTTGCTCTAGGAGGCCCAGGAGCCGAGAAAATCGCGAAAAACGAAAAAATCGACTTTAGAAAATTCCCGAACCCCTAGAAAAATCGGAAATCGTCTCACGAACCCAATGGGGCCAGCCAAATTGTCCTGGCTGATATTTCCAAAGATATGGGCGAAGAACTCAGTGATGCCAAATCCGGGCCCGTTTTGCTCTAGGAGGCCCAGGAGCCGAGAAAATCGCGAAAAACGAAAAAATCGACTTTAGAAAATTCCCGGACCCCTAGAAAAATCGGAAATCGTCTCACGAATCCAATGGCGACAGCAAAATTGTCCTAGCTATGATATTTCCAAAGATATGGGCGAAAAACGGTGTGATGCCCAATCCGGGCCCGTTTTGCTCTAGGAGGCCCAGTAGCCCAGAAAAACGAAAAAATCGACTTTAGAAAATTCCCGGACCCCTAGAAAAATCGGAAAGCATCTCACCAATCCAATGGCGCTACCGAAAGTGTTCTAGCTATGATATTTCCAAAGATATGGGCGAAAAACGGTGTGATGACATATTCGGGCCCGTTTTGCTCTAGAAGGCCCAGGAGCCGAGAAAATCGCGAAAAACGAAAAAATCGACTTTAGAAAATTCCCGAACCCCTAGAAAAATCGGAAATCGTCTCACGAACCCAATGGGGCCAGCCAAATTGTCCTGGCTGATATTTCCAAAGATATGGGCGAAGAACTGAGTGATGCCAAATCCGGGCCCGTTTTGCTCTAGGAGGCCCAGGAGCCGAGAAAATCGCGAAAAACGAAAAAATCGACTTTAGAAAATTCCCGGACCCCTAGAAAAATCGGAAATCGTCTCACGAATCCAATGGCGACAGCAAAATTGTCCTAGCTATGATATTTCCAAAGATATGGGCGAAAAACGGTGTGATGCCCAATCCGGGCCCGTTTTGCTCTAGGAGGCCCAGTAGCCCAGAAAAACGAAAAAATCGACTTTAGAAAATTCCCGGACCCCTAGAAAAATCGGAAAGCATCTCACCAATCCAATGGCGCTACCGAAAGTGTTCTAGCTATGATATTTCCAAAGATATGGGCGAAAAACGGTGTGATGACATATTCGGGCCCGTTTTGCTCTAGGAGGCCCAGGAGCCGAGAAAATCGCGAAAAACGAAAAAATCGACTTTAGAAAATTCCCGAACCCCTAGAAAAATCGGAAATCGTCTCACGAACCCAATGGGGCCAGCCAAATTGTCCTGGCTGATATTTCCAAAGATATGGGCGAAGAACTGAGTGATGCCAAATCCGGGCCCGTTTTGCTCTAGGAGGCCCAGGAGCCGAGAAAATCGCGAAAAACGAAAAAATCGACTTTCGAAAATTCCCGGACCCCTAGAAAAATCGGAAATCGTCTCACGAATCCAATGGCGCCAGCCAAATTGTCCTAGCTATGATATTTCCAAAGATATGGGCGAAAAACGGTGTGATGCCCAATCCGGGCCCGTTTTGCTCTAGGAGGCCCAGGAGCCGAGAAAAACGCGAAAAACGAAAAAATCGACTTTAGAAAATTCCCGGACCCCTAGAAAAATCGGAAAGCATCTCACCAATCCAATGGCGCTACCGAAAGTGTTCTAGCTATGATATTTCCAAAGATATGGGCGAAAAACGGTGTGATGACATATTCGGGCCCGTTTTGCTCTAGGAGGCCCAGGAGCCGAGAAAATCGCGAAAAACGAAAAAATCGACTTTAGAAAATTCCCGAACCCCTAGAAAAATCGGAAATCGTCTCACGAACCCAATGGGGCCAGCCAAATTGTCCTGGCTGATATTTCCAAAGATATGGGCGAAGAACTGAGTGATGCCAAATCCGGGCCCGTTTTGCTCTAGGAGGCCCAGGAGCCGAGAAAATCGCGAAAAACGAAAAAATCGACTTTCGAAAATTCCCGGACCCCTAGAAAAATCGGAAATCGTCTCACGAATCCAATGGCGACAGCAAAATTGTCCTAGCTATGATATTTCCAAAGATATGGGCGAAAAACGGTGTGATCCCAAATTCGGGCCCGTTATGCCGTAGGAGGCCCAGGAGCCGAGAAAAACGCGAAAAACGAAAAAATCGACTTGAGAAAAGTCCCGGACCCCTAGAAAAATCGGAAATCGTCTCACGAATCCAATGGCGCCAGCCAAATTGTCCTAGCTATGATATTTCCAAAGATATGGGCGAAAAACGGTGTGATGCCCAATCCGGGCCCGTTTTGCTCTAGGAGGCCCAGTAGCCGAGAAAAACGAAAAAATCGACTTTAGAAAATTCCCGGACCCCTAGAAAATTCGGAAATCGTCTCACGGATCCAGTGGCGCCGGCCAAATGGCTACAGCTATTATATTGCCAAAGATATGGAGGAAAAACGGTCGGATCCCAAATCCAGGCCCTTTTTACTCTAGCAGTCATAGGAGCCGAGAAAACCGCTAAAAACGAAAAAAATCAAATTTAAAATATTCCCGGACCCCTAGAAAAATCGGAAATCGCTTCACGAATCCAGTGGCGCCGGCCAAATTGTCCTAGCTATGATATTTCCAAAGATATGGGCGAAAAACGGTGTGATCCCAAATTCGGGCCCGTTATGCCGTAGGAGGCCCAGGAGCCGAGAAAAACGCGAAAAACGTAAAAATCGACTTTAGAAAATTCCCGGACCCCTAGAAAAATCGGAAAGCATCTCACCAATCCAATGGCGCCAGCCAAATTGTCCTAGGTATGATATTTCCAGGGATATGGAAGAAAACATGTGATCCCAAACCCAGGCCCTTTTTTCTCTAGGAGGCCCAGGAGCCGAGAAAATCGCGAAAAACGAAAAAATCGACTTTAGAAAATTCCCGGACCCCTAGAAAAATCGGAAATCGTCTCACGAATCCAATGGCGACAGCAAAATTGTCCTAGCTATGATATTTCCAAAGATATGGGCGAAAAACGGTGTGATCCCAAATTCGGGCCCGTTATGCCGTAGGAGGCCCAGGAGCCGAGAAAAACGCGAAAAACGAAAAAATCGACTTGAGAAAAGTCCCGGACCCCTAGAAAAATCGGAAATCGTCTCACGAATCCAATGGCGCTAGCCAAAGTGTTCTAGCTATGATATTTAAAAAGATATGGGCGAAGAACTGTGTGATCCCAAATCCGGGCCCGTTTTGCTCTAGGAGTCATAGGAGCCGAGAAAACCGCGAAAAACGAAAAAAATCAATTTTAAAATATTCCCGGACCCCTAGAAAAATCGGAAATCGTCTCACGAATCCAATGGCGCCAGCCAAATTGCCCTAGGTATGATATTTCCAGGGATATGGAAGAAAACATGTGATCCCAAACCCAGGCCCTTTTTTCTCTAGGAGGCCCAGGAGCCGAGAAAAACGCGAAAAACGAAAAAATCGACTTGAGAAAAGTCCCGGACCCCTAGAAAAATCGGAAATCGTCTCACGAATCCAATGGCGCCAGCCAAATTGTCCTAGCTATGATATTTCCAAAGATATGGGCGAAAAACGGTGTGATGCCCAATCCGGGCCCGTTTTGCTCTAGGAGGCCCAGTAGCCGAGAAAAACGAAAAAATCGACTTTAGAAAATTCCCGGACCCCTAGAAAATTCGGAAATGGTCTCACGGATCCAGTGGCGCCGGCCAAATGGCTACAGCTATTATATTGCCAAAGATATGGAGGAAAAACGGTCGGATCCCAAATCCAGGCCCTTTTTACTCTAGCAGTCATAGGAGCCGAGAAAACCGCTAAAAACGAAAAAAATCAAATTTAAAATATTCCCGGACCCCTAGAAAAATCGGAAATCGTCTCACGAATCCAGTGGCGCCGGCCAAATTGTCCTAGCTATGATATTTCCAAAGATATGGGCGAAAAACGGTGTGATCCCAAATTCGGGCCCGTTATGCCGTAGGAGGCCCAGGAGCCGAGAAAAACGCGAAAAACGTAAAAATCGACTTTAGAAAATTCCCGGACCCCTAGAAAAATCGGAAAGCATCTCACCAATCCAATGGCGCTACCGAAAGTGTTCTAGCTATGATATTTCCAAAGATATGGGCGAAAAACGGTGTGATGACATATTCGGGCCCGTTTTGCTCTAGGAGGCCCAGGAGCCGAGAAAATCGCGAAAAACGAAAAAATCGACTTTAGAAAATTCCCGAACCCCTAGAAAAATCGGAAATCGTCTCACGAACCCAATGGGGCCAGCCAAATTGTCCTGGCTGATATTTCCAAAGATATGGGCGAAGAACTCAGTGATGCCAAATCCGGGCCCGTTTTGCTCTAGGAGGCCCAGGAGCCGAGAAAATCGCGAAAAACGAAAAAATCGACTTTAGAAAATTCCCGGACCCCTAGAAAAATCGGAAATCGTCTCACGAATCCAATGGCGACAGCAAAATTGTCCTAGCTATGATATTTCCAAAGATATGGGCGAAAAACGGTGTGATGCCCAATCCGGGCCCGTTTTGCTCTAGGAGGCCCAGTAGCCCAGAAAAACGAAAAAATCGACTTTAGAAAATTCCCGGACCCCTAGAAAAATCGGAAAGCATCTCACCAATCCAATGGCGCTACCGAAAGTGTTCTAGCTATGATATTTCCAAAGATATGGGCGAAAAACGGTGTGATGACATATTCGGGCCCGTTTTGCTCTAGAAGGCCCAGGAGCCGAGAAAATCGCGAAAAACGAAAAAATCGACTTTAGAAAATTCCCGAACCCCTAGAAAAATCGGAAATCGTCTCACGAACCCAATGGGGCCAGCCAAATTGTCCTGGCTGATATTTCCAAAGATATGGGCGAAGAACTGAGTGATGCCAAATCCGGGCCCGTTTTGCTCTAGGAGGCCCAGGAGCCGAGAAAATCGCGAAAAACGAAAAAATCGACTTTAGAAAATTCCCGGACCCCTAGAAAAATCGGAAATCGTCTCACGAATCCAATGGCGACAGCAAAATTGTCCTAGCTATGATATTTCCAAAGATATGGGCGAAAAACGGTGTGATGCCCAATCCGGGCCCGTTTTGCTCTAGGAGGCCCAGTAGCCCAGAAAAACGAAAAAATCGACTTTAGAAAATTCCCGGACCCCTAGAAAAATCGGAAAGCATCTCACCAATCCAATGGCGCTACCGAAAGTGTTCTAGCTATGATATTTCCAAAGATATGGGCGAAAAACGGTGTGATGACATATTCGGGCCCGTTTTGCTCTAGGAGGCCCAGGAGCCGAGAAAATCGCGAAAAACGAAAAAATCGACTTTAGAAAATTCCCGAACCCCTAGAAAAATCGGAAATCGTCTCACGAACCCAATGGGGCCAGCCAAATTGTCCTGGCTGATATTTCCAAAGATATGGGCGAAGAACTGAGTGATGCCAAATCCGGGCCCGTTTTGCTCTAGGAGGCCCAGGAGCCGAGAAAATCGCGAAAAACGAAAAAATCGACTTTCGAAAATTCCCGGACCCCTAGAAAAATCGGAAATCGTCTCACGAATCCAATGGCGACAGCAAAATTGTCCTAGCTATGATATTTCCAAAGATATGGGCGAAAAACGGTGTGATCCCAAATTCGGGCCCGTTATGCCGTAGGAGGCCCAGGAGCCGAGAAAAACGCGAAAAACGAAAAAATCGACTTGAGAAAAGTCCCGGACCCCTAGAAAAATCGGAAATCGTCTCACGAATCCAATGGCGCCAGCCAAATTGTCCTAGCTATGATATTTCCAAAGATATGGGCGAAAAACGGTGTGATGCCCATTCCGGGCCCGTTTTGCTCTAGGAGGCCCAGTAGCCGAGAAAAACGAAAAAATCGACTTTAGAAAATTCCCGGACCCCTAGAAAAATCGGAAATCGTCTCACGAATGCAATGGCGCCAGCCAGATTGTCGTAGCTATGATATTTCCAAAGATATGGGCATAAGACTGTGTGATCCCAAATCCAGACCCGTTTTGCTCTAGGAGGCCCAGAAGCCGAGAAAAACGCGAAAAACGAAAAAATCGACTTTAGAAAATTCCCGGACCCCTAGAAAAATCGGAAATCGTCTCACGAATCCAATGGCGCCAGCCAAATTGTCCTAGGTATGATATTTCCAGAGATATGGAAGAAAACATGTGATCCCAAACCCAGGCCCTTTTTTCTCTAGGAGGCCCAGGAGCCGAGAAAATCGCGAAAAACGAAAAAATCGACTTTAGAAAATTCCCGGACCCCTAGAAAAATCGGAAATCGTCTCACGAATCCAATGGCGACAGCAAAATTGTCCTAGCTATGATATTTCCAAAGATATGGGCGAAAAACGGTGTGATCCCAAATTCGGGCCCGTTATGCCGTAGGAGGCCCAGGAGCCGAGAAAAACGCGAAAAACGAAAAAATCGACTTGAGAAAAGTCCCGGACCCCTAGAAAAATCGGAAATCGTCTCACGAATCCAATGGCGCTAGCCAAAGTGTTCTAGCTATGATATTTAAAAAGATATGGGCGAAGAACTGTGTGATCCCAAATCCGGGCCCGTTTTGCTCTAGGAGTCATAGGAGCCGAGAAAACCGCGAAAAACGAAAAAAATCAATTTTAAAATATTCCCGGACCCCTAGAAAAATCGGAAATCGTCTCACGAATCCAATGGCGCCAGCCAAATTGCCCTAGGTATGATATTTCCAGGGATATGGAAGAAAACATGTGATCCCAAACCCAGGCCCTTTTTTCTCTAGGAGGCCCAGGAGCCGAGAAAATCGCGAAAAACGAAGAAATCGACTTTAGAAAATTCCCGGCCCCCTAGAAAAATCGGAAATCGTCTCACGAATCCAATGGCGCCAGCCAAATTGTCCTAGCTATGATATTTCCAAAGATATGGGCGAAAAACGGTGTGATCCCAAATCCGGGCCCGTTTTGCTCTAGGAGGCCCAGGAGCCGAGAAAAACGCGAAAAACAAAAAAATCGACCTTAGAAAATTCCCGGACCCCTAGAAAAATCGGAAATCGTCTGAAGAATCCAATGGCGCCAGCCAAATTGTCCTAGCTATGATATTTCCAAAGATATGGGCGAAAAACGGTGTGATCCCAAATTCGGGCCCGTTATGCCCTAGGAGGCCCAGGAGCCGAGAAAAACGCGAAAAACGAAAAAATCGACTTTAGAAAATTCCCGGACCCCTAGAAAATTCGGAAATCGTCTCACGGATCCAGTGGCGCCGGCCAAATGGCCCTAGCTATTATATTGCCAAAGATATGGAGGAAAAACGGTCGGATCCCAAATCCAGGCCCTTTTTACTCTAGGAGTCATAGGAGCCGAGAAAACCGCTAAAAACGAAAAAAATCAAATTTAAAATATTCCCGGACCCCTAGAAAAATCGGAAATCGTCTCACGAATCCAATGGCGCCAGCCAAATTGTCCTAGCTATGATATTTCCAAAGATATGGGCGAAAAACGGTGTGATCCCAAATCCGGGCCCGTTATGCCCTAGGAGGCCCAGGAGCCGAGAAAAACGCGAAAAACGAAAAAAACGACTTTAGAAAATTCCCGGACCCCTAGAAAAATCGGAAATCGTCTCACGAATGCAATGGCGCCAGCCAGATTGTCGTAGCTATGATATTTCCAAAGATATGGGCATAAGACTGTGTGATCCCAAATCCAGGCCCGTTTTGCTCTAGGAGGCCCAGAAGCCGAGAAAAACGCGAAAAACGAAAAAATCGACTTTAGAAAATTCCCGGACCCCTAGAAAAATCGGAAATCGTCTCACGAATCCAATGGCCCCAGCCAAATTGTCCTAGGTATGATATTTCCAGGGATATGGAAGAAAACATGTGATCCCAAACCCAGGCCCTTTTTTCTCTAGGAGGCCCAGGAGCCGAGAAAATCGCGAAAAACGAAAAAATCGACTTTAGAAAATTCCCGGACCCCTAGAAAAATCGGAAATCGTCTCACGAATCCAATGGCGACAGCAAAATTGTCCTAGCTATGATATTTCCAAAGATATGGGCGAAAAACGGTGTGATCGCAAATCCAGGCCCGTTTTGCTCTAGGAGGCCCAGAAGCCGAGAAAAACGCGAAAAACGAAAAAATCGACTTTAGAAAATTCCCGGACCCCTAGAAAAATCGGAAATCGTCTCACGAATCCAGTGGCGCCGGCCAAATTGTCCTAGCTATGATATTTCCAAAGATATGGGCGAAAAACGGTGTGATCCCAAATTCGGGCCCGTTATGCCGTAGGAGGCCCAGGAGCCGAGAAAAACGCGAAAAACGTAAAAATCGACTTTAGAAAATTCCCGGACCCCTAGAAAAATCGGAAAGCATCTCACCAATCCAATGGCGCTACCGAAAGTGTTCTAGCTATGATATTTCCAAAGATATGGGCGAAAAACGGTGTGATGACATATTCGGGCCCGTTTTGCTCTAGGAGGCCCAGGAGCCGAGAAAATCGCGAAAAACGAAAAAATCGACTTTAGAAAATTCCCGAACCCCTAGAAAAATCGGAAATCGTCTCACGAACCCAATGGGGCCAGCCAAATTGTCCTGGCTGATATTTCCAAAGATATGGGCGAAGAACTGAGTGATGCCAAATCCGGGCCCGTTTTGCTCTAGGAGGCCCAGGAGCCGAGAAAATCGCGAAAAACGAAAAAATCGACTTTAGAAAATTCCCGGACCCCTAGAAAAATCGGAAATCGTCTCACGAATCCAATGGCGACAGCAAAATTGTCCTAGCTATGATATTTCCAAAGATATGGGCGAAAAACGGTGTGATGCCCAATCCGGGCCCGTTTTGCTCTAGGAGGCCCAGAAGCCCAGAAAAACGAAAAAATCGACTTTAGAAAATTCCCGGACCCCTAGAAAAATCGGAAATCGTCTCACGAATGCAATGTCGCCAGCCAGATTGTCGTAGCTATGATATTTCCAAAGATATGGGCATAAGACTGTGTGATCCCAAATCCAGACCCGTTTTGCTCTAGGAGGCCCAGAAGCCGAGAAAATCGCGAAAAACGAAAAAATCGACTTTAGAAAATTCCCGGACCCCTAGAAAAATCGGAAATCGTCTCACGAATCCAATGGCGCCAGCCAAATTGTCCTAGGTATGATATTTCCAGGGATATGGAAGAAAACATGTGATCCCAAACCCAGGCCCTTTTTTCTCTAGGAGGCCCAGGAGCCGAGAAAATCGCGAAAAACGAAAAAATCGACTTTAGAAAATTCCCGGACCCCTAGAAAAATCGGAAATCGTCTCACGAATACAATGGCGCCAGCCAGATTGTCGTAGCAATGATATTTCCAAAATATGGGCGAAAAACGGTGTGATCCCAAATCCGGGCCGGTTATGCCCTAGGAGGCCCAGGAGCCGAGAAAAACGCGAAAAACGAAAAAATCGACTTTAGAAAATTCCCGGACCCCTAGAAAAATCGGAAATCGTCTCACGAATGCAATGTCGCCAGCCAGATTGTCGTAGCTATGATATTTCCAAAGATATGGGCATAAGACTGTGTGATCCCAAATCCAGACCCGTTTTGCTCTAGGAGGCCCAGAAGCCGAGAAAATCGCGAAAAACGAAAAAATCGACTTTAGAAAATTCCCGGACCCCTAGAAAAATCGGAAATCGTCTCACGAATCCAATGGCGCCAGCCAAATTGTCCTAGGTATGATATTTCCAGGGATATGGAAGAAAACATGTGATCCCAAACCCAGGCCCTTTTTTCTCTAGGAGGCCCAGGAGCCGAGAAAATCGCGAAAAACGAAAAAATCGACTTTAGAAAATTCCCGGACCCCTAGAAAAATCGGAAATCGTCTCACGAATACAATGGCGCCAGCCAGATTGTCGTAGCAATGATATTTCCAAAATATGGGCGAAAAACGGTGTGATCCCAAATCCGGGCCGGTTATGCCCTAGGAGGCCCAGGAGCCGAGAAAAACGCGAAAAACGAAAAAATCGACTTTAGAAAATTCCCGGACCCCTAGAAAATTCGGAAATCGTCTCACGAATCCAATGGCGCCCGCCAAATTGTCCTAGCTATGATATTTCCAAAGATATGGGCGAAAAACGGTGTGATCCCAAATTCGGGCCCGTTATGCCCTAGGAGGCCCAGGAGCCGAGAAAAACGCGAAAAACGAAAAAATCGACTTTAGAAAATTCCCGGCCCCCTAGAAAAATCGGAAATCGTCTCACGAATCCAATGGCGACAGCCTAATTGTCCTAGCTATGATATTTCCAAAGATATGGGCGAAAAACGGTGTGATCCCAAATTCGGGCCCGTTATGCCGTAGGAGGCCCAGGAGCCGAGAAAAACGCGAAAAACGTAAAAATCGACTTTAGAAAATTCCCGGACCCCTACAAAAATCGGAAATCGTCTCACGAATCCAATGGCGCCAGCCAAATTGTCCTAGCTATGATATTTCCAAAGATATGGGCGAAAAACGGTGTGATCCCAAATCCGGGCCCGTTTTGCTCTAGGAGACCCAGGAGCCGAGAAAAACGCGAAAAACGAAAAAATCGTCTTTAGAAAATTCCCGGCCCCCTAGAAAAATCGGAAATCGTCTCACGAATCCAATGGCGCCAGCCAAATTGTCCTAGCTATGATATTTCCAAAGATATGGGCGAAAAACAGTGTGATCCCAAACCCAGGCCCTTTTTTCTCTAGGAGGCCCAGGAGCCGAGAAAATCGCGAAAAACGAAAAAATCGACTTTAGAAAATCCCCGGACCCCTAGAAAAATTGGAAATCGTCTCACGAATCCAATGGCGCCAGCCAGATTGTCGTAGCAATGATATTTCCAAAGATATGGGCGAAAAACGGTGTGATCCCAAATTCGGGCCGGTTATGCCCTAGGAGGCCCAGGCGCCGAGAAAATCGCGAAAAACGAAAAAATCGACTTCAGAAATTTCCCGGACCCTTAGAAAAATGGGAAATCGTCTCACGAATCCAATGGCGCCAGCCAAATTGTCCTAGCTATGATATTTCCAAAGATATGGGCGAAAAACGGTGTGATCCCAAATCCGGGCCCGTTATGCCCTAGGAGGCCCAGGAGCCGAGAAAAACGCGAAAAACGAAAAAATCGACTTTAGAAAATTCCCGGACCCCTAGAAAAATCGGAAATCGTCTCACGAATGCAATGGCGCCAGCCAGATTGTCGTAGCTATGATATTTCCAAAGATATGGGCATAAGACTGTGTGATCCCAAATCCAGGCCCGTTTTGCTCTAGGAGGCCCAGAAGCCGAGAAAAACGCGAAAAACGAAAAAATCGACTTTAGAAAATTCCCGGACCCCTAGAAAAATCGGAAATCGTCTCACGAATCCAATGGCCCCAGCCAAATTGTCCTAGGTATGATATTTCCAGGGATATGGAAGAAAACATGTGATCCCAAACCCAGGCCCTTTTTTCTCTAGGAGGCCCAGGAGCCGAGAAAATCGCGAAAAACGAAAAAATCGACTTTAGAAAATTCCCGGACCCCTAGAAAAATCGGAAATCGTCTCACGAATCCAATGGCGACAGCAAAATTGTCCTAGGTATGATATTTCCAGGGATATGGAAGAAAACATGTGATCCCAAAACCAGGCCCTTTTTTCTCTAGGAGGCCCAGGAGCCGAGAAAATCGCGAAAAACGAAAAAATCGACTTGAGAAAAGTCCCGGACCCCTAGAAAAATCGGAAATCGTCTCACGAATCCAATGGCGCTAGCCAAAGTGTTCTAGCTATGATATTTAAAAAGATATGGGCGAAGAACTGTGTGATCCCAAATCCGGGCCCGTTTTGCTCTAGGAGTCATAGGAGCCGAGAAAACCGCGAAAAACGAAAAAAATCAATTTTAAAATATTCCCGGACCCCTAGAAAAATCGGAAATCGTCTCACGAATCCAATGGCGCCAGCCAAATTGCCCTAGGTATGATATTTCCAGGGATATGGAAGAAAACATGTGATCCCAAACCCAGGCCCTTTTTTCTCTAGGAGGCCCAGGAGCCGAGAAAATCGCGAAAAACGAAGAAATCGACTTTAGAAAATTCCCGGCCCCCTAGAAAAATCGGAAATCGTCTCACGAATCCAATGGCGCCTGCCAAATTGTCCTAGCTATGATATTTCCAAAGATATGGGCGAAAAACGGTGTGATCCCAAATCCGGGCCCGTTTTGCTCTAGGAGGCCCAGGAGCCGAGAAAAACGCGAAAAACAAAAAAATCGACCTTAGAAAATTCCCGGACCCCTAGAAAAATCGGAAATCGTCTCAAGAATCCAATGGCGCCAGCCAAATTGTCCTAGCTATGATATTTCCAAAGATATGGGCGAAAAACGGTGTGATCCCAAATTCGGGCCCGTTATGCCCTAGGAGGCCCAGGAGCCGAGAAAAACGCGAAAAACGAAAAAATCGACTTTAGAAAATTCCCGGACCCCTAGAAAATTCGGAAATCGTCTCACGGATCCAGTGGCGCCGGCCAAATGGCCCTAGCTATTATATTGCCAAAGATATGGAGGAAAAACGGTCGGATCCCAAATCCAGGCCCTTTTTACTCTAGGAGTCATAGGAGCCGAGAAAACCGCTAAAAACGAAAAAAATCAAATTTAAAATATTCCCGGACCCCTAGAAAAATCGGAAATCGTCTCACGAATCCAATGGCGCCAGCCAAATTGTCCTAGCTATGATATTTCCAAAGATATGGGCGAAAAACGGTGTGATCCCAAATCCGGGCCCGTTTTGCTCTAGGAGACCCAGGAGCCGAGAAAAACGCGAAAAACGAAAAAATCGTCTTTAGAAAATTCCCGGACCCCTAGAAAAATTGGAAATCGTCTCACGAATCCAATGGCGCCAGCCAGATTGTCGTAGCAATGATATTTCCAAAGATATGGGCGAAAAACGGTGTGATCCCAAATCCGGGCCCGTTTTGCTCTAGGAGGCCCAGGCGCCGAGAAAATCGCGAAAAACGAAAAAATCGACTTCAGAAATTTCCCGGACCCTTAGAAAAATGGGAAATCGTCTCACGAATCCAATGGCGCCAGCCAAATTGTCCTAGCTATGATATTTCCAAAGATATGGGCGAAAAACGGTGTGATCCCAAATCCGGGCCCGTTATGCCCTAGGAGGCCCAGGAGCCGAGAAAAACGCGAAAAACGAAAAAAACGACTTTAGAAAATTCCCGGACCCCTAGAAAAATCGGAAATCGTCTCACGAATGCAATGGCGCCAGCCAGATTGTCGTAGCTATGATATTTCCAAAGATATGGGCATAAGACTGTGTGATCCCAAATCCAGGCCCGTTTTGCTCTAGGAGGCCCAGAAGCCGAGAAAAACGCGAAAAACGAAAAAATCGACTTTAGAAAATTCCCGGACCCCTAGAAAAATCGGAAATCGTCTCACGAATCCAATGGCCCCAGCCAAATTGTCCTAGGTATGATATTTCCAGGGATATGGAAGAAAACATGTGATCCCAAACCCAGGCCCTTTTTTCTCTAGGAGGCCCAGGAGCCGAGAAAATCGCGAAAAACGAAAAAATCGACTTTAGAAAATTCCCGGACCCCTAGAAAAATCGGAAATCGTCTCACGAATCCAATGGCGACAGCAAAATTGTCCTAGCTATGATATTTCCAAAGATATGGGCGAAAAACGGTGTGATCCCAAATTCGGGCCCATTATGCCGTAGGAGGCCCAGGAGCCGATAAAAACGCGAAAAACGAAAAAATCGACTTGAGAAAAGTCCCGGACCCCTAGAAAAATCGGAAATCGTCTCACGAATCCAATGGCGCCAGCCAAATTGTCCTAGCTATGATATTTCCAAAGATATGGGCGAAAAACGGTGTGATGCCCAATCCGGGCCCGTTTTGCTCTAGGAGGCCCAGTAGCCGAGAAAAACGAAAAAATCGACTTTAGAAAATTCCCGGACCCCTAGAAAATTCGGAAATCGTCTCACGGATCCAGTGGCGCCGGCCAAATGGCTCTAGCTATTATATTGCCAAAGATATGGAGGAAAAACGGTCGGATCCCAAATCCAGGCCCTTTTTACTCTAGCAGTCATAGGAGCCGAGAAAACCGCTAAAAACGAAAAAAATCAAATTTAAAATATTCCCGGACCCCTAGAAAAATCGGAAATCGTCTCACGAATCCAATGGCGCCAGCCAAATTGTCCTAGCTATGATATTTCCAAAGATATGGGCGAAAAACAGTGTGATCCCAAACCCAGGCCCTTTTTTCTCTAGGAGGCCCAGGAGCCGAGAAAATCGCGAAAAACGAAAAAATCGACTTTAGAAAATCCCCGGACCCCTAGAAAAGTTGGAAATCGTCTCACGAATCCAATGGCGCCAGCCAGATTGTCGTAGCAATGATATTTCCAAAGATATGGGCGAAAAACGGTGTGATCCCAAATCCGGGCCCGTTTTGCTCTAGGAGGCCCAGGAGCCGAGAAAAACGCGAAAAACAAAAAAATCGACCTTAGAAAATTCCCGGACCCCTAGAAAAATCGGAAATCGTCTCAAGAATCCAATGGCGCCAGCCAAATTGTCCTAGCTATGATATTTCCAAAGATATGGGCGAAAAACGGTGTGATCCCAAATTCGGGCCCGTTATGCCCTAGGAGGCCCAGGAGCCGAGAAAAACGCGAAAAACGAAAAAATCGACTTTAGAAAATTCCCGGACCCCTAGAAAATTCGGAAATCGTCTCACGGATCCAGTGGCGCCGGCCAAATGGCCCTAGCTATTATATTGCCAAAGATATGGAGGAAAAACGGTCGGATCCCAAATCCAGGCCCTTTTTACTCTAGGAGTCATAGGAGCCGAGAAAACCGCTAAAAACGAAAAAAATCAAATTTAAAATATTCCCGGACCCCTAGAAAAATCGGAAATCGTCTCACGAATCCAATGGCGCCAGCCAAATTGTCCTAGCTATGATATTTCCAAAGATATGGGCGAAAAACGGTGTGATCCCAAATCCGGGCCCGTTTTGCTCTAGGAGACCCAGGAGCCGAGAAAAACGCGAAAAACGAAAAAATCGTCTTTAGAAAATTCCCGGACCCCTAGAAAAATTGGAAATCGTCTCACGAATCCAATGGCGCCAGCCAGATTGTCGTAGCAATGATATTTCCAAAGATATGGGCGAAAAACGGTGTGATCCCAAATCCGGGCCCGTTTTGCTCTAGGAGGCCCAGGCGCCGAGAAAATCGCGAAAAACGAAAAAATCGACTTCAGAAATTTCCCGGACCCTTAGAAAAATGGGAAATCGTCTCACGAATCCAATGGCGCCAGCCAAATTGTCCTAGCTATGATATTTCCAAAGATATGGGCGAAAAACGGTGTGATCCCAAATCCGGGCCCGTTATGCCCTAGGAGGCCCAGGAGCCGAGAAAAACGCGAAAAACGAAAAAAACGACTTTAGAAAATTCCCGGACCCCTAGAAAAATCGGAAATCGTCTCACGAATGCAATGGCGCCAGCCAGATTGTCGTAGCTATGATATTTCCAAAGATATGGGCATAAGACTGTGTGATCCCAAATCCAGGCCCGTTTTGCTCTAGGAGGCCCAGAAGCCGAGAAAAACGCGAAAAACGAAAAAATCGACTTTAGAAAATTCCCGGACCCCTAGAAAAATCGGAAATCGTCTCACGAATCCAATGGCCCCAGCCAAATTGTCCTAGGTATGATATTTCCAGGGATATGGAAGAAAACATGTGATCCCAAACCCAGGCCCTTTTTTCTCTAGGAGGCCCAGGAGCCGAGAAAATCGCGAAAAACGAAAAAATCGACTTTAGAAAATTCCCGGACCCCTAGAAAAATCGGAAATCGTCTCACGAATCCAATGGCGACAGCAAAATTGTCCTAGCTATGATATTTCCAAAGATATGGGCGAAAAACGGTGTGATCGCAAATCCAGGCCCGTTTTGCTCTAGGAGGCCCAGAAGCCGAGAAAAACGCGAAAAACGAAAAAATCGACTTTAGAAAATTCCCGGACCCCTAGAAAAATCGGAAATCGTCTCACGAATCCAATGGCGCCAGCCAAATTGTCCTAGGTATGATATTTCCAGGGATATGGAAGAAAACATGTGATCCCAAACCCAGGCCCTTTTTTCTCTAGGAGGCCCAGGAGCCGAGAAAATCGCGAAAAAAGAAAAAATCGACTTTAGAAAATTCCCGGACCCCTAGAAAAATCGGAAATCGTCTCACGAATCCAATGGCGACAGCAAAATTGTCCTAGCTATGATATTTCCAAAGATATGGGCGAAAAACGGTGTGATCCCAAATTCGGGCCCGTTATGCCGTAGGAGGCCCAGGAGCCGATAAAAACGCGAAAAACGAAAAAATCGACTTGAGAAAAGTCCCGGACCCCTAGAAAAATCGGAAATCGTCTCACGAATCCAATGGCGCCAGCCAAATTGTCCTAGCTATGATATTTCCAAAGATATGGGCGAAAAACGGTGTGATGCCCAATCCGGGCCCGTTTTGCTCTAGGAGGCCCAGTAGCCGAGAAAAACGAAAAAATCGACTTTAGAAAATTCCCGGACCCCTAGAAAATTCGGAAATCGTCTCACGGATCCAGTGGCGCCGGCCAAATGGCTCTAGCTATTATATTGCCAAAGATATGGAGGAAAAACGGTCGGATCCCAAATCCAGGCCCTTTTTACTCTAGCAGTCATAGGAGCCGAGAAAACCGCTAAAAACGAAAAAAATCAAATTTAAAATATTCCCGGACCCCTAGAAAAATCGGAAATCGTCTCACGAATCCAATGGCGCCAGCCAAATTGTCCTAGCTATGATATTTCCAAAGATATGGGCGAAAAACAGTGTGATCCCAAACCCAGGCCCTTTTTTCTCTAGGAGGCCCAGGAGCCGAGAAAATCGCGAAAAACGAAAAAATCGACTTTAGAAAATCCCCGGACCCCTAGAAAAGTTGGAAATCGTCTCACGAATCCAATGGCGCCAGCCAGATTGTCGTAGCAATGATATTTCCAAAGATATGGGCGAAAAACGGTGTGATCCCAAATTCGGGCCGGTTATGCCCTAGGAGGCCCAGGAGCCGAGAAAAACGCGAAAAACGAAAAAATCTACTTTAGAAAATTCCTGGACCCCTGGAAAAATCGGAAATCGTCTCACGAATCCAATGGCGCCAGCCAAATTGTCCTAGCTATGCTATTTCCAAAGATATGGGCGAAAAACGGTGTGATCCCAAATCCGGGCCCGTTTTGCTCTAGGAGGCCCAGGCGCCGAGAAAATCGCGAAAAACGAAAAAATCGACTTCAGAAATTTCCCGGACCCTTAGAAAAATGGGAAATCGTCTCACGAATCCAATGGCGCCAGCCAAATTGTCCTAGCTATGATATTTCCAAAGATATGGGCGAAAAACGGTGTGATCCCAAATCCGGGCCCGTTATGCCCTAGGAGGCCCAGGAGCCGAGAAAAACGCGAAAAACGAAAAAATCGACTTTAGAAAATTCCCGGACCCCTAGAAAAATCGGAAATCGTCTCACGAATGCAATGGCGCCAGCCAGATTGTCGTAGCTATGATAGTTCCAAAGATATGGGCATAAGACTGTGTGATCCCAAATCCAGGCCCGTTTTGCTCTAGGAGGCCCAGAAGCCGAGAAAAACGCGAAAAACGAAAAAATCGACTTTAGAAAATTCCCGGACCCCTAGAAAAATCGGAAATCGTCTCACGAATCCAATGGCCCCAGCCAAATTGTCCTAGGTATGATATTTCCAGGGATATGGAAGAAAACATGTGATCCCAAACCCAGGCCCTTTTTTCTCTAGGAGGCCCAGGAGCCGAGAAAATCGCGAAAAACGAAAAAATCGACTTTAGAAAATTCCCGGACCCCTAGAAAATTCGGAAATCGTCTCACGGATCCAGTGGCGCCGGCCAAATGGCTCTAGCTATTATATTGCCAAAGATATGGAGGAAAAACGGTCGGATCCCAAATCCAGGCCCTTTTTACTCTAGGAGTCATAGGAGCCGAGAAAACCGCTAAAAACGAAAAAAATCAAATTTAAAATATTCCCGGACCCCTAGAAAAATCGGAAATCGTCTCACGAATCCAGTGGCGCCGGCCAAATTGTCCTAGCTATGATATTTCCAAAGATATGGGCGAAAAACGGTGTGATCCCAAATTCGGGCCCGTTATGCCCTAGGAGGCCCAGGAGCCGAGAAAAACGCGAAAAACGAAAAAATCGACTTTAGAAAATTCCCGGCCCCCTAGAAAAATCGGAAATCGTCTCGGTAATCCAATGGCGACAGCCAAATTGTCCTAGCTATGATATTTCCAAAGATATGGGCGAAAAACGGTGTGATCCCAAATTCGGGCCCGTTATGCCGTAGGAGGCCCAGGAGCCGAGAAAATCACGAAAAAGGAAAAAATCGACTTTAGAAAATTCCCGGACCCCTAGAAAAATCGGAAATCGTCTCATGAATCCAATGGCGCTAGGCAAAGTGTTCTAGCTATGATATTTCCAAAGATATGGGCGAAAAACGGTGTGATGCCCAATCCGGGCCCGTTTTGCTCTAGGAGGCCCAGTAGCCGAGAAAAACGCGAATAACGAAAAAATCGACTTTAGAAAATTCCCGGACCCCTAGAAAAATCGGAAAGCATCTCACCAATCCAATGGCGCTACCGAAAGTGTTCTAGCTATGATATTTCCAAAGATATGGGCGAAAAACGGTGTGATGACATATTCGGGCCCGTTTTGCTCTAGGAGGCCCAGGAGCCGAGAAAATCGCGAAAAACGAAAAAATCGACTTTAGAAAATTCCCGAACCCCTAGAAAAATCGGAAATCGTCTCACGAACCCAATGGGGCCAGCCAAATTGTCCTGGCTGATATTTCCAAAGATATGGGCGAAAAACGGTGTGATCGCAAATCCAGGCCCGTTTTGCTCTAGGAGGCCCAGAAGCCGAGAAAAACGCGAAAAACGAAAAAATCGACTTTAGAAAATTCCCGGACCCCTAGAAAAATCGGAAATCGTCTCACGAATCCAATGGCGCCAGCCAAATTGTCCTAGGTATGATATTTCCAGGGATATGGAAGAAAACATGTGATCCCAAACCCAGGCCCTTTTTTCTCTAGGAGGCCCAGGAGCCGAGAAAATCGCGAAAAACGAAAAAATCGACTTTAGAAAATTCCCGGACCCCTAGAAAAATCGGAAATCGTCTCACGAATCCAATGGCGACAGCAAAATTGTCCTAGCTATGATATTTCCAAAGATATGGGCGAAAAACGGTGTGATCCCAAATTCGGGCCCGTTATGCCGTAGGAGGCCCAGGAGCCGAGAAAAACGCGAAAAACGAAAAAATCGACTTGAGAAAAGTCCCGGACCCCTAGAAAAATCGGAAATCGTCTCACGAATCCAATGGCGCCAGCCAAATTGTCCTAGCTATGATATTTCCAAAGATATGGGCGAAAAACGGTGTGATGCCCAATCCGGGCCCGTTTTGCTCTAGGAGGCCCAGTAGCCGAGAAAAACGAAAAAATCGACTTTAGAAAATTCCCGGACCCCTAGAAAATTCGGAAATCGTCTCACGGATCCAGTGGCGCCGGCCAAATGGCTCTAGCTATTATATTGCCAAAGATATGGAGGAAAAACGGTCGGATCCCAAATCCAGGCCCTTTTTACTCTAGGAGTCATAGGAGCCGAGAAAACCGCTAAAAACGAAAAAAATCAAATTTAAAATATTCCCGGACCCCTAGAAAAATCGGAAATCGTCTCACGAATCCCGTGGCGCCGGCCAAATTGTCCTAGCTATGATATTTCCAAAGATATGGGCGAAAAACGGTGTGATCCCAAATTCGGGCCCGTTATGCCCTAGGAGGCCCAGGAGCCGAGAAAAACGCGAAAAACGAAAAAATCGACTTTAGAAAGTGCCCGGCCCCCTAGAAAAATCGGAAATCGTCTCACGAATCCAATGGCGCCAGCCAAATTGTCCTAGCTATGCTATTTCCAAAGATATGGGCGAAAAACGGTGTGATCCCAAATCCGGGCCCGTTTTGCTCTAGGAGACCCAGGAGCCGAGAAAAACGCGAAAAACGAAAAAATCGTCTTTAGAAAATTCCCGGCCCCCTAGAAAAATCGGAAATCGTCTCACGAATCCAATGGCGCCAGTCAAATTGTCCTAGCTATTATATTTCCAAAGATATGGGCGAAAAACGGTGTGATCCCAAATTCGGGCCCGTTATGCCCTAGGAGGCCCAGGAGCCGAGAAAAACGCGAAAAACGAAAAAATCGACTTTAGCAAATTCCCGGCCCCCTAGAAAAATCGGAAATCATCTCACGATTTCAATGGCGACAGCAAAATTGTCCTAGCTATGATATTTCCAAAGATATGGGCGAAAAACGGTGTGATCCCAAATTCGGGCCCGTTATGCCGTAGGAGGCCCAGGAGCCGAGAAAAACGCGAAAAACGAAAAAATCGACTTTAGAAAAGTCTCGGACCCCTATAAAAATCGGAAATCGTCTCACGAATCCAATGGCGCCAGCCAAATTGTCCTAGCTATGATATTTCCAAAGATATGGGCGAAAAACGGTGTGATGCCCAATCCGGGCCCGTTTTGCTCTAGGAGGCCCAGTAGCCGAGAAAAACGAAAAAATCGACTTTAGAAAATTCCCGGACCCCTAGAAAAATCGGAAATCGTCTCACGAATCCAATGACGCTAGTCAAAGTGTTCTAGCTATGATATTTCCAAAGATATGGGCGAAGAACTGTGTGATCCCAAATCCGGGCCCGGTTTGCTCTAGGAGGCCCAGGGGCCGAGAAAAACGCGAAAAACGAAAAAATCGACTTTGGAAAATTCCCGGCCCCCTAGAAAAATCGGAAATCGTCTCACGAATGCAATGGCGCCAGCCAAATTGTCCTAGCTATTATATTTCCAAAGATATGGGCGAAAAACGGTGTGATCCCAAATTCGGGCCCGTTATGCCCTAGGAGGCCCAGGAGCCGAGAAAAACGCGAAAAACGAAAGAATCGACTTTAGAAAATGCCTGGCCCCCTAGAAAAATCGGAAATCGTCTCACGAATCCAATGGCGACAGCAAAATTGTCCTAGCTATGATATTTCCAAAGATATGGGCGAAAAACGGTGTGATCCCAAATTCGGGCCCGTTATGCCGTAGGAGGCCCAGGAGCCGAGAAAAACGCGAAAAACGAAAAAATCGACTTTAGAAAATTCCTGGACCCCTGGAAAAATCGGAAATCGTCTCACGAATCCAATGGCGCCAGCCAAATTGTCCTAGGTATGATATTTCCAGGGATATGGAAGAAAACATGTGATCCCAAACCCAGGCCCTTTTTTCTCTAGGAGGCCCAGGAGCCGAGAAAATCGCGAAAAACGAAAAAATCGACTTTAGAAAATTCCCGGACCCCTAGAAAAATCGGAAATCGTCTCACGAATTCAATGGCGACAGCAAAATTGTCCTAGCTATGATATTTCCAAAGATATGGGCGAAAAACGGTGTGATCCCAAATTCGGGCCCGTTATGCCGTAGGAGGCCCAGGAGCCGAGAAAAACGCGAAAAACGAAAAAATCGACTTGAGAAAAGTCCCGGACCCCTAGAAAAATCGGAAATCGTCTCACGAATCCAATGGCGCCAGCCAGATTGTCGTAGCAATGATATTTCCAAAGATATGGGCGAAAAACGGTGTGATCCCAAATCCGGGCCCGTTTTGCTCTAGGAGGCCCAGGAGCCGAGAAAAACGCGAAAAACGAAAAAAATCGACTTTAGAAAAATCCCGGCCCCCTAGAAAAATCGGAAATCGTCTCACGAATCCAATGGCGCCAGTCAAATTGTCCAAGCTATTATATTTCCAAAGATATGGGCGAAAAACGGTGTGATCCCAAATTCGGGCCCGTTATGCCCTAGGAGGCCGAGGAGCCGAGAAAAACGCGAAAAACGAAAAAATCGACTTTAGAAAATTCCCGGCCCCCTAGAAAAATCGGAAATCGTCTCACGAATCCAATGACGCTAGTCAAAGTGTTCTAGCTATGATATTTCCAAAGATATGGGCGAAGAACTGTGTGATCCCAAATCCGGGCCCGTTATGCCGTAGGAGGCCCAGGGGCCGAGAAAAACGCGAAAAACGAAAAAATCGACTTTAGAAAATTCCCGGACCCCTAGAAAAATCGGAAATCGTCTCACGAATCCAATGGCGCCAGCCAAATTGCCCTAGGTATGATATTTCCAGGGATATGGAAAAAAACGATGTCATCCCAAACCCAGGCCCTTTTTTTTCTAGGAGCCAGAGGAGCCGAGAAAAAGGCAAAAAACTAAAAAATCGAGTTTAGAATATTCCCGCACCCCTAGAAAAGTCGGAAATCGTCTCACGAATCCAGTGCCGCCAGCCGAATTGCCCTAGGTATGTTATTTCCAGGGATATGGAAGAAAACATGTGATCCCAAACCCAGGCCCTTTTTTCTCTAGGAGGCCCAGGAGCCGAGAAAATCGCGAAAAACGAAAAAATCGACTTTAGAAAATTCCCGGACCCCTAGAAAAATCGGAAATCGTCTCACGAATCCAATGGCGCCAGCCAAATTATCCTAGCAATGATATTTCCAAAGATATGGGCGAAAAACGGTGTGATCCCAAATCCGGGCCCGTTTTGCTCTAGGAGGCCCAGGAGCCGAGAAAAACGCGAAAAACGAAAAAATCGACCTTAGAAAATTCCCGGACCCCTAGAAAAATCGGAAATCGTCTCAAGAATCCAATGGCGCCAGCCAAATAGTCCTAGCTATGATATTTCCAAAGATATGGGCGAAAAACGGTGTGATCCCAAATCCGGGCCCGTTTTGCTCTAGGAGACCCAGGAGCCGAGGAAATCGCGAAAAACGAAAAAATCGACTTTAGAAAATTCCCGGACCCCTAGAAAAATCGGAAATCGACTCACGAGGCCAATGGCGCCGGCGAAATTCCCCTAGCTAAGATATTTCCAAAGATATGGAGGAAAAACGGTCAGATCCCATATCCAGGCCCTTTTTACTCTAGGAGTCATAGGAGCCGAGAAAACCGCGAACAACGAAAAAAATCAATTTTCAAATATTCCCGGACCCCTAGAAAAATCGGAAATCGTCTCACGAATCCAATGGCGCCAGCCAAATTGCCCTAGGTATGACATTTCCAGGGATATGGAAGAAAACATGTGATCCCAAACCCAGGCCCTTTTTCCTCTAGGAGTCCCAGGAGCCGAGAAAAACGCGAAAAACGAAAAAATCGACTTTAGAAAATTCCCGGCCCCCTAGAAAAATCGGAAATCGTCTCACGAATCCAATGGCGACAACAAAATTGTCCTAGCTATGATATTTCCAAAGATATGGGCGAAAAACGGTGTGATCCCAAATTCGGGCCCGTTATGCCGTAGGAGGCCCAGGAGCCGAGAAAAACGCGAAAAACGAAAAAATCGACTTTAGAAAAGTCCCGGCCCCCTAGAAAAATCGGAAATCGTCTCACGAATCCAATGGCGACAGCAAAATTGTCCTAGCTATGATATTTCCAAAGATATGGGCGAAAAACGGTGTGATCCCAAATCCGGGCCCGTTTTGCTCTAGGAGGCCCAGGAGCCGAGAAAAACGCGAAAAACGAAAAAATCGACCTTAGAAAATTCCCGGACCCCTAGAAAAATCGGAAATCGTCTCACGAATCCAATGGCGGCAGCCAAATTGCCCTAGGTATGACATTTCCAGGGATATGGAAGAAAACATGTGATCCCAAACCCAGGCCCGTTTTCCTCTAGGAGGCCCAGGAGCCGAGAAAAACGCGAAAAACGAAAAAATCGACTTTAGAAAATTCCCGGCCCCCTAGAAAAATCGGAAATCGTCTCACGAATCCAATGGCGACAGCAAAATTGTCCTAGCTATGATATTTCCAAAGATATGGGCGAAAAACGGTGTGATCCCAAATCCGGGCCGTTTTGCTCTAGGAGGCCCAGTAGCCGAGAAAAACGAAAAAATCGACTTTAGCAAATTCCCGGACCCCTAGAAAATTCGGAAATCGTCTCACGGATCCAGTGGCGCCGGCCAAATGGCCCTAGCTATTATATTGCCAAAGATATGGAGGAAAAACGGTCGGATCCCAAATCCAGGCCCTTTTTACTCTAGGAGTCATAGGAGCCGAGAAAACCGCTAAAAACGAAAAAAATAAAATTTAAAATATTCCCGGACCCCTAGAAAAATCGGGAATCGTCTCACGAATCCAGTGGCGCCGGCCAAATTGTCCTAGCTATGATATTTCCAAAGATATGGGCGAAAAACGGTGTGATCCCAAATTCGGGCCCGTTATGCCCTAGGAGGCCCAGGAGCCGAGAAAAACGCGAAAAACGAAAAAATCGACTTTAGAAAATTCCCGGCCCCCTAGAAAAATCGGAAATCGTCTCACGAATCCAATGGCGACAGCCAAATTGTCCTAGCTATGATATTTCCAAAGATATGGGCGAAAAACGGTGTGATCCCAAATTCGGGCCCGTTATGCTGTAGGAGGCCCGGGAGCCGAGAAAAATGCGAAAAACGTAAAAATCGACTTTAGAAAATTCCCGGACCCCTACAAAAATCGGAAATCGTCTCACGAATCCAATGGCGCCAGCCAAATTGTCCTAGGTATGACATTTCCAGGGATATGGAAGAAAACATGTGATCCCAAACCCAGGCCCTTTTTCCTCTAGGAGTCCCAGGAGCCGAGAAAAACGCGAAAAACGAAAAAATCGACTTTAGAAAATTCCCGGCCCCCTAGAAAAATCGGAAATCGTCTCACGAATCCAATGACGCTAGTCAAAGTGTTCTAGCTATGATATTTCCAAAGATATGGGCGAAGAACTGTGTGATCCCAAATCCGGGCCCGTTATGCCGTAGGAGGCCCAGGGGCCGAGAAAAACGCGAAAAACGAAAAAATCGACTTTAGAAAATTCCCGGGCCCCTAGAAAAATCGGAAATCGTCTCACGAATCCAATGGTGCCAGCCAAATTATCCTAGCAATGATATTTCCAAAGATATGGGCGAAAAACGGTGTGATCCCAAATCCGGGCCCGTTTTGCTCTAGGAGGCCCAGGAGCCGAGAAAAACGCGAAAAACGAAAAAATCGACTTTAGAAAATTCCCGGACCCCTAGAAAAATCGGAAATCGTCTCACGAATCCAATGGCGCCAGCCAAATTGCCCTAGGTATGATATTTCCAGGGATATGGAAAAAAACGATGTCATCCCAAACCCAGGCCCTTTTTTTTCTAGGAGCCAGAGGAGCCGAGAAAAAGGCAAAAAACTAAAAAATCGAGTTTAGAATATTCCCGGACCCCTAGAAAAATCGGAAATCGTCTCACGAATCCAATGGCGCCAGCCAAATTGCCCTAGGTATGATATTTCCAGGGATATGGAAAAAAACGATGTCATCCCAAACCCAGGCCCTTTTTTTTCTAGGAGCCAGAGGAGCCGAGAAAAAGGCAAAAAACTAAAAAATCGAGTTTAGAATATTCCCGGACCCCTAGAAAAATCGGAAATCGTCTCACGAATCCAATGGCGCCAGCCAAATTGCCCTAGGTATGACATTTCCAGGGATATGGAAGAAAACATGTGATCCCAAACCCAGGCCCTTTTTCCTCTAGGAGTCCCAGGAGCCGCGAAAAACGCGAAAAACGAAAAAATCGACTTTAGAAAATTCCCGGCCCCCTAGAAAAATCGGAAATCGTCTCACGAATCCAATGGCGACAACAAAATTGTCCTAGCTATGATATTTCCAAAGATATGGGCGAAAAACGGTGTGATCCCAAATTCGGGCCCGTTATGCCGTAGGAGGCCCAGGAGCCGAGAAAAACGCGAAAAACGAAAAAATCGACTTTAGAAAAGTCCCGGCCCCCTAGAAAAATCGGAAATCGTCTCACGAATCCAATGGCGACAGCAAAATTGTCCTAGCTATGATATTTCCAAAGATATGGGCGAAAAACGGTGTGATCCCAAATCCGGGCCCGTTTTGCTCTAGGAGGCCCAGGAGCCGAGAAAAACGCGAAAAACGAAAAAATCGACCTTAGAAAATTCCCGGACCCCTAGAAAAATCGGAAATCGTCTCAAGAATCCAATGGCGCCGGCGAAATTCCCCTAGCTAAGATATTTCCAAAGATATGGAGGAAAAACGGTCAGATCCCATATCCAGGCCCTTTTTACTCTAGGAGTCATAGGAGCCGAGAAAACCGCGAAAAACGAAAAAAATCAATTTTAAAATATTCCCGGACCCCTAGAAAAATCGGAAATCGTCTCACGAATCCAATGGCGGCAGCCAAATTGCCCTAGGTATGACATTTCCAGGGATATGGAAGAAAACATGTGATCCCAAACCCAGGCCCGTTTTCCTCTAGGAGGCCCAGGAGCCGAGAAAAACGCGAAAAACGAAAAAATCGACTTTAGAAAATTCCCGGCCCCCTAGAAAAATCGGAAATCGTCTCACGAATCCAATGGCGACAGCAAAATTGTCCTAGCTATGATATTTCCAAAGATATGGGCGAAAAACGGTGTGATCCCAAATCCGGGCCGTTTTGCTCTAGGAGGCCCAGTAGCCGAGAAAAACGAAAAAATCGACTTTAGCAAATTCCCGGACCCCTAGAAAATTCGGAAATCGTCTCACGGATCCAGTGGCGCCGGCCAAATGGCCCTAGCTATTATATTGCCAAAGATATGGAGGAAAAACGGTCGGATCCCAAATCCAGGCCCTTTTTACTCTAGGAGTCATAGGAGCCGAGAAAACCGCTAAAAACGAAAAAAATAAAATTTAAAATATTCCCGGACCCCTAGAAAAATCGGAAATCGTCTCACGAATCCAGTGGCGCCGGCCAAATTGTCCTAGCTATGATATTTCCAAAGATATGGGCGAAAAACGGTGTGATCCCAAATTCGGGCCCGTTATGCCCTAGGAGGCCCAGGAGCCGAGAAAAACGCGAAAAACGAAAAAATCGACTTTAGAAAATTCCCGGCCCCCTAGA
Organism: Diachasmimorpha longicaudata; assembly: GCF_034640455.1. NCBI lineage: Eukaryota > Metazoa > Arthropoda > Insecta > Hymenoptera > Braconidae > Diachasmimorpha > Diachasmimorpha longicaudata. The sequence continues at coordinate 409,943 of NW_026973902.1, read as the reverse complement.
AAAATCGGAAATCGTCTCACGAATCCAATGGCGACAGCCAAATTGTCCTAGCTATGATATTTCCAAAGATATGGGCGAAAAACGGTGTGATCCCAAATTCGGGCCCGTTATGCTGTAGGAGGCCCGGGAGCCGAGAAAAACGCGAAAAACGTAAAAATCGACTTTAGAAAATTCCCGGACCCCTACAAAAATCGGAAATCGTCTCACGAATCCAATGGCGCCAGCCAAATTGTCCTAGCTATGATATTTCCAAAGATATGGGGGAAAAACGGTGTGATGCCAAATCCGGGCCCGTTTTGCTCTAGGAGGCCCAGGAGCCGAGAAAAACGCGAAAAAAGAAAAAATCGACTTTAGAAAATTCCCGGAATCCTAGAAAAATCGGAAATCGTCTCACGAATCCAATGGCGCTAGCCAAAGTGTTCTAGCTATGATATTTAAACAGATATGGGCGAAGAACTGTGTGATCCCAAATCCGGGCCCGTTTTGCTTTAGGAGGCCCAGGAGCCGAGAAAAACGCGAAAAACGAAAAAATCGGCTTTAGAACATTCCGGGACCCCTAGAAAAATGGGAAATCGTCTCACGAATCCAATGGCGCCAGCCAGATTGTCGTAGCAATGATATTTCTAAAGATATGGGCGAAAAACGGTGTGATCCCCAATCCGGGCCGGTTATGCCCTAGGAGGCCCAGGAGCCGAGAAAAACGCGAAAAACGAAAAAATCTACTTTAGAAAATTCCTGGACCCCTGGAAAAATCGGAAATTGTCTCACGAATCCAATGGCGCCAGCCAAATTGTCCTAGCTATGCTATTTCCAAAGATATGGGCGAAAAACGGTGTGATCCCAAATCCGGGCCCGTTTTGCTCTAGGAGGCCCAGGCGCCGAGAAAATCGCGAAAAACGAAAAAATCGACTTTAGAAAATTCCCGGACCCCTAGAAAAATCGGAAATCGTCTCACGAATGCAATGGCGCCAGCCAGATTGTCGTAGCTATGATATTTCCAAAGATATGGGCAAAAGACTGTGTGATCCCAAATCCAGGCCCGTTTTGCTCTAGGAGGCCCAGGAGCCGAGAAAAACGCGAAAAACGAAAAAATCGACTTTAGAAAATTCCCGGACCCCTAGAAAAATCGGAAATCGTCTCACGAATCCAATGGCGCCAGCCAAATTGTCCTAGGTATGATATTTCCAGGGATATGGAAGAAAACATGTGATCCCAAACCCAGGCCCTTTTTTCTCTAGGAGGCCCAGGAGCCGAGAAAATCGCGAAAAACGAAAAAATCGACTTTAGAAAATTCCCGGCCCCCTACAAAAATCGGAAATCGTCTCACGAATCCAATGGCGCCAGCCAAATTGTCCTAGCTATGATATTTCCAAAGATATGGGCGAAAAACGGTGTGATCCCAAATCCGGGGCCGTTTTGCTCTAGGAGGCCCAGGAGCCGAGAAAAACGCGAAAAACGAAAAAATCGACCTTAGAAAATTCCCGGACCCCTATAAAAATCGGAACTCGTCTCAAGAATCCAATGGCGCCAGCCAAATTGTCCTAGCTATGATATTTCCAAAGATATGGGCGAAAAACGGTGTGATCCCAAATCCGGGCCCGTTTTGCTCTAGGAGACCCAGGAGCCGAGGAAATCGCGAAAAACGAAAAAAATCAATTTTAAAATATTCCCGGACCCCTAGAAAAATCGGAAATCGTCTCACGAATCCAATAGCGCCAGCCAAATTGCCCTAGGTATGACATTTCCAGGGATATGGAAGAAAACATGTGATCCCAAACCCAGGCCCTTTTTTCTCTAGGAGGCCCAGGAGCCGAGAAAATCGCGAAAAACGAAAAAATCGACTTTAGAACATTCCCGGACCCCTAGAGAAATCGGAAATCGTCTCACGAATCCAATGGCGCCAGCCAGATTGTCGTAGCAATGATATTTCCAAAGATATGGGCGAAAAACGGTGTGATCCCAAATCCGGGCCGGTTATGCCCTAGGAGGCCCAGGAGCCGAGAAAAACGCGAAAAACGAAAAAATCTACTTTAGAAAATTCCCGGACCCCTAGAAAAATCGGAAATCGTCTCACGAATCCAATGGCGCCAGCCAAATTGTCCTAGGTATGATATTTCCAGGGATATGGAAGAAAACATGTGATCCCAAACCCAGGCCCTTTTTTCTCTAGGAGGCCCAGGAGCCGAGAAAATCGCGAAAAACGAAAAAATCGACTTTAGAAAATTCCCGGCCCCCTACAAAAATCGGAAATCGTCTCACGAATCCAATGGCGCCAGCCAAATTGTCCTAGCTATGATATTTCCAAAGATATGGGCGAAAAACGGTGTGATCCCAAATCCGGGGCCGTTTTGCTCTAGGAGGCCCAGGAGCCGAGAAAAACGCGAAAAACGAAAAAATCGACCTTAGAAAATTCCCGGACCCCTAGAAAAATCGGAAATCGACTCACGAGGCCAATGGCGCCGGCGAAATTCCCCTAGCTAAGATATTTCCAAAGATATGGAGGAAAAACGGTCAGATCCCATATCCAGGCCCTTTTTACTCTAGGAGTCATAGGAGCCGAGAAAACCGCGAAAAACGAAAAAAATCAATTTTAAAATATTCCCGGACCCCTAGAAAAATCGGAAATCGTCTCACGAATCCAATAGCGCCAGCCAAATTGCCCTAGGTATGACATTTCCAGGGATATGGAAGAAAACATGTGATCCCAAACCCAGGCCCTTTTTTCTCTAGGATGCCCAGGAGCCGAGAAAATCGCGAAAAACGAAAAAATCGACTTTAGAACATTCCCGGACCCCTAGAAAAATCGGAAATCGTCTCACGAATCCAATGGCGCCAGCCAGATTGTCGTAGCAATGATATTTCCAAAGATATGGGCGAAAAACGGTGTGATCCCAAATCCGGGCCGGTTATGCCCTAGGAGGCCCAGGAGCCGAGAAAAACGCGAAAAACGAAAAAATCTACTTTAGAAAATTCCTGGACCCCTGGAAAAATCGGAAATCGTCTCACGAATCCAATGGCGCCAGCCAAATTGTCCTAAGTAGTAAGTGGGCACGATTGGCGAATTTTCTTCCAGGAATCGCCCCCCTTCCCCCCTTTTTCCAGACGTGTCCGAACACGTTTTCTCCATTGTCCTTTGAGGAGGACGTCGCCGCTCTAGGGCCCCCTGGGGTGAGGGTCCCCAAAAGAATGTCTTTGTTCGACAGGAAGTGGGTGGTGGGTGGGTGGCAAGGGCCACGCGCTTCAAAAGGGTTGGGAGGGGGGGGTGGTAACGGTCACGTGATCCAAACGGGAGGGTGGGTGGAAAATGGGTGGTAAGGGTCACGTGATCCAAACGGGAGAGTGGGTGGGAAATGGGTGGTAAGGGTCACGTGATTCAAAAGGGCGGGAGTGGGGGGAAAGTGGATGGCGTGGGAAATGTGGGTATATATGGGGAAAATGAAATAAATATGGAATACATAATTTATTGAGTATATAAATCATTTATTCAGAAATTATACTTTTATGAGGGGTGGTACATAATATTAGGGATTTAAAAAATAGTAGTAATCAAAATTATTGATATTATTATTATTATTAAATTAATGCAAATGGAATATATTTTTTAAAGACCGCTGGTTACAATGCAAACTACCTTTACCAGACAAGTTCTGAAAAGGCTTACTTAAATTCCTACGATTACAATTGCGTTTTTGAATAATTTTGTTGAACATTTTCATAACAATGCGATCGTTACGTTTTGTGTCTGAAGTAAATAGTTTATGAAAGGACTGTAAAGACCGATCATTGAACAACCAGTGAAGCACAACAATGCAGTACTGCCCACAAACATCAGACGATATATCTTGGAGTCTCTTCTGGCTCCATTCATAAACATTGCAATTTCGCTTAAGGTGCTGAGAGATTCTTGTATCGAAGGGTGGCATTCCGAAGCTGTCGAAATAGATTCCTCGCCTATTTGAACCGAGGTAAACGGCAACCCAGTGACTTCCTGCCTGATTGTGGTTGTCGGTGTTGATGATGATAGCACAGGGCCGGGGCCATGTCCAGGGGACACGGTCGGCAGGGTAGACACCTCCAATGCATGCATCTGTATGCGGTAATATCTCTAGGAGCTCAAGGGTATTCATAGAACATCGGTAATCCGGGAAATGAGCGTTGGTCTCGTTCAGCAGGTTGAATGCAACTAATGCAATCTTATGCTGCGCTTCCATTAAGTAGTCCTCCATTTTCATCCACTGTAGTCGACAATAACCTGCCTTGTGGAATCAATTTCTAGCAAATTGTCATATTCGGCGTACAACAGACAATTTACATTCTGCTCTGTTGCTCTATTGAAGCGAACTTCAATGCGAATACTTCCACTTTTCACCAGATTCCAATGGCCAGCGGAACTTGCAGATAAATCAGGAGTCAGATCGAACGCGAACAAGCAAAATCCATCGGAATAGGCCGGACGAGAGATGCTATTTCCATGGTCGCTGAAATGTGTTCCAGTACCAGCAAATAGGGTGTTGAATGCCTCCACATCTAGGCAGACACCAGAGGTGAAACTTGGCTGCAGAGGTTTTGTAGGTACTTGGCGTCCATCGACATTCAGGCATAAAAAGTTTATCCCAAAATTTTGAAAGTTGAAGGGATTCTTCTTTCTCGATCCGTTGAAACTGACATTGTCAACAAATCCCAGTATGATTCTTTTAGGTAGTTGACCCAAAATGGCATTGTCTATTGTCTCCCCCATAATCCCCCGATGGAGAACAAAAGATTTGACCTCCACCCGTGTCAAAGGATATTTCGCAGTTGTCTTTGCAAGCGTTTTAGCGTGAGCTATCAAAATTCCAGGGCTGAGTTTCACACGGCGAACTATCAAGGAGGCTTCTTCTATATGCACCTTATAATGCAGGGGAGTGGAGTCCATAAGGCAAAAGTCGTCCTTTGCACGGATAAGACGAACGCGTAGCTCTACGCCATTCATCAAAAACTTGTCTTGATTGAACACGTCACAATGTAAATGTCCCAGTAGATCAAATGCTTTTCCACCTTTAGTAATTGCCTGACGTACGGCTAGTCCATCGTTGTTTCTTGCATCACCCGCCGCTACAGCAATAGAATCCATTGCACCATAGCTATCCGTAGCCCAAAGAGACATTCCAAGATGTGAGGACTTTACATCGGTTCCATAGTTTAGCAATGTTTCAATGTATGCTCTATAAGCGTACAGGTTATTTGGAGGCGTAACAACTTTTTGGTTGAAATATACATCCACTTGGTTAAACATTGAATGTAAAAAGTTATTCACAGGCCCAACAGAGTCGTCTATACCAGCAGAGCCATCGGGTATCAGGATTCTGGCGCGAACTTTGATCATGGTATGTGCCAAATCAATATATTCTTCTCCATGGCCTGGTACGATGAATTCAATTGGGGCATCGTTCGACAGCGTAGATACAGGATTATAATAAACAAATTGAGAATTTTCAATACTTGTTTGGGTAGGTGGTATGGTAAATAGGTCCAGCTCCGACTTCACACACTCAGAAGAGTGCGAATGTAGAAACGACATGATGATTAGTTGAAAATATCGTACAAATCACGAGTCTTCCACTTTGATTTATGTCTCGGTACTTTTTTCACTTTCTTGCTTCTTTTGTTTGCAACGGGTCTTTTCTTTTTATTCTTCCGAGTTTTGGATGTCTTGGCAGATCCACGGCCAGTGAGCTTATGAGAGGCGAGGCGTTTACGCTTCCTCTTATATCCTGAGCCACGCATCATGGTCCCAATTTTGTCCTGGGCCCTCCTTTTCAATTTCAGCCCAGACTCGGCTAATCGGTTTTCCAGCGCCACCTTTAAGGGCTTGCCATTTGTCACTACATCCCCAACAACGTTAATACCCGCATTGAGAGCTTCTTTACCGACAGCTCGGGCTGCGCTTCCCAGATAGGGCAGAATGCGTCGAAACAGACCTCCAAGGAAAGCACCAATTCCATGACCTCGTTGATAAGGACTTCCAACGAATATCCTTCCAAAATCATTATATCGGTCCACTGTTCCTCCACCAGCTTGGTTTGCGTAATATGCAATGTACGGGCTCATTTTTTAGTCAATCAATCCTCTTGAAATGAAGTGTCACGTTCAAAGGACCATACTCGAATGGAATCATATCACCCTGATTGCATCTTATATCTATTTCAATTGTGCGAAATGAATACCTCATCAACGGAATATAATGAGGAGTGGAAAACGTAGTACAGTGCATGGCCCCATAGGTATACGTAGAAGCGCTGAATGGTACCACTCGTAACAGAGATGACTGCACGTCACCTGTTACGGAGGGTACACAAAGATCGCTGTAGATGAACAAATTCGCAGGTAAACCTCTGGCCAAACTTGCTGGTGAAGATCCTTGACAATACGGCCTGGCGTTTGTGAGGCTGTGTATACCTCTCTCAAATCCCAACATATCGGATACTTTATCGGAAAAGTCTATTGCATGAACTGTGCTAGTGCAGTTCCTGGAGTTGCAGTGTTTTACAATTTTCACAAAACCTTGTTGCGCTAAATATTCAAATCGGATATGAGTACTCAAAGACGGAAAAGTATTCATGAACCCCACTAAATCTGTTATATCTTTGAAAACTGCAGTAGGTAGAAAAAATGTTTGTAGTGCGTTTACCTTACTCTTATTGGGGATTGGATTACTAACTAAATTGATTGGAGAATCTTTTCCATTACGTATATGTAAAAAATTGCAAGGAAACTGTATTTCACTCAGACCCACTACCCATTCTCCTTCCAGTTCAACTTGTTTTGGAAGCAAGGTCGTGAATTTCGATGCTGTATTATCAGGATGATAGCTCATGCTGCTGTTGCTGGGGAGCACCATATAAAATTCGTTTCTCTTCATTTTTTCCCAATTGCATGCAGTTCTGCAGCAGGTATCCAAGAATCAAACTTATCAGGATATCCTTCCCAATGAACAAGAACCTGCTTATTTTTTCCTTTTCCCTTGGAGCGTATGACACGTTCCACTATGAACTCGTCCTTGTCCGTTGGTTTATTGACAAGCACCAATTCTGGTTCGTAGAAAAATCCCTCAATTGGTTCGTCAGCAAAATCCATCAACTCGTATATCGGCAATGATTGTTTGAAAACGGCTTTCGTTATTTTGAATATTTCTTTACTCCAATTAGTTTCATATCCTTTCTCAAAGATGCCTTTCGTTCGACTGATGCGTACATAGTCACCAACTTTATATTTAAAGGATTCTTTACGTGGTTTCTTCGTCTTGAATCGACTTTGTATATTACGCCATACGTATGGTGCATTATCCATAGTCACAGCCGCAGGCGCCATCTTTATTGAAGAATGTCGCGAGTTGTTATAAGACTCGACAATTTGTTTCAAAACATCTGTATACTTATATGTTCCACTATGTGTAAAGTAACGCCACATACGTTCCTTCAATGTCCGATTGAAGCGCTCCACAACTGCAGCTTTTATGTCGGGATTACGTGCAACACGAAATTTTATTTTCTTATCAGAAAAAAACTTTTGGACACTGTTGGCCATAAATTCTTTTCCCTTGTCCGTTTGTATCGAAACAGGAATGCGCCCTCCATTTGTATCCATTATACGTTTGAAAGCTTCAAGAACCTGTGATGCTGATTTGTCTTTCAATGGCTCTACCCAGGCAAATTTACTCAAGACATCAATAACTACAAGTAAATATGAAACCCCATCATTATATGTTTTTAATGATCTCAATTCAACTAAGTCAGCCTCCCACACATCATCAATGTTGGTTACTGTATAATGAAGACGCGGAAATTTACGCTTAATGGGTCTATGAAGGGTATAAGTGTTCTGAGCATTAAGCCAATTTTTTATTTCACTTTCAGGTATTTCTTTCTTATATTTTGACAAAATATTTCGAGCCCCTGTGTATGCCTCAGGCTCTGGAAGGTCAAAATATGTCCTCGAGAGTTTTTCATTGTTCAAAACGGAAGCCATGATGTAACTTTGTCGGTTTTCGCAGTGTAGGGAGAACTAAGCCGGGGTTTTTTCGAGTTTTTACGGGGGCGATGAACAGGAGGAGTGCGTGATCTATAGCTTTTCCTTCTTCTATCTTCGTCTACGGAACTCTCGTCCTCTGAAATTTCAGGTTCTCTTCGATTCCTAATGTCTGGCAATGCTGGTGGAGGCTGATGAAACTTGGGATTACCCAGAAACTCCCGAGGGGTGTTCAGGCTTTGGAGATAAACGGCAAAATGCTCCCATCCTTTAGCTGAATATGTTTTCCGTGCTCTGACAACATCTTGTATGAGATCCACAATATTGACACCAGGAAATGTCTGTCCATCCAAAGTCACTTGTCCTTTTGAATTCCATTTGAGTCTGTTAGCAGTATCAATGGCGTCAATGTATTCTAGTATACCAGCGGCTTTTCGCTGATATACTTTAGGTACAGTAGCAACAATAGCTTTTGGGTCGTATCGTTCAGCGGTTTCAGTTTCGACGTGGGCCTCCGTTTCTAACACCGGCGTTTTAGTTTGTTCTGTATAAAACAAATATCGCCTCAGAACGTCGTTATACAACTTCCATTTTTCATGGTCATCTCTAGGGCTTTTCGAATTTAAAATTTCCAATAGCTGGGTATCTAATCTGCTTGTAACAGTGCCTGGAGTTTGCGCTGATGGCTGAATTTCTTTAGCCAATTCCGTTAAAACATGGTGAGCATCAACATGTGAAGAATTTTTTTTTTTTAGACGCTCCACACTCTCCTCTGGTACAAGAATCATTTTACGTGCATGTTCCATCCTTATACAATGGCTGAGATAAGTGCGCTTATCAGAGGACCCAGTAGCATCGGCAAAATTGAACCACCTTTCTGATTAATGATTTTTTTCTTGCTGCTTAAACTTTGTTTTTTATCGGCAAGTTTTCTCAATAGTTTTTTATGTTTGCACAGTTTTGATTTCTCACAATTTTTCAAAGGAATATTTCCGTGTAACAAATTTAAAGCACACTCGCAAATGCAGCGAATTAAATCTTTATTAGCGTGTTGTATTATTACCCGGCGTAGCCTGGGTGGTGCGTAGATGAGAGCGTGTAATAAGGCTGTATTTTTTTCTCCCAGCGACTTGCGAACAGAGCCGCTTTCAGAACGACTTCTCGTTGCCATCACACATGAACGACTGGTACACTCCGTGATGCCCCTCCTCCTTTTATGTTGCGATCCTTGCGCGGAATATAAACATAATGATGGGGATCACTGGGGAATACATTGGTTCGAAACCTACAGTTTTCAGGAGTCGATTGTTTCAAATCTAACAACAAATAGCCATGAGCTGCCGACGTTGCATCAAAATAGGCTTCTTGCAGAAATTTTGGATCTTCTGGATATATTTGACGAGCCAAATGGGCAATTTGTGCACGATCTCTGGGATTTTTAAATACGACGATGTAATTTGTATTCAATGAAATGTCTCTCTGTCCTTTTCCTTGGTGGAATAAATTTTGAGATAGAAACATTACACTGAGATTTTTATGATGGCTTCCTTTTGTAAATAAATCAACTATTGCACCATTCGAAGATTCCCGCATCAAATCGTCCACGACAACCAATTTTGGCTTATTATCATCAAAATCTCCAGATCTTGGTAGGCCTTCACGAAATTCGACAAAATTATTATCATAATCCGAATATCCATTCTGCCACTCAGCGTAATAAAAGATCACTTTTTCAATTTGTGTATCGCACATTTGCTTAATTTCCTTCAAAAACCTTTTAACAAAAAATGTTTTTCCACAACCCGTGGGACCACAAATCATTGCAGTAAAGGGATGTTTCCACCTCGTGTCCATATTGCCTTCTGATTAATCATGCCTAAAATCTCATCATTTTATACAATTTTACGATATCCGAAAATATGGATTTGAAAATGCTAGAGAGGGGCGTAACGTAATGCACCTGTATTGGGGTCAAGTGGCCTTGCCTATGACTAGGACAAGGACAATGCGCGTAGGCGGGGGCAGGTAAAAAAGGCGAAGAAGTGCAGTAGCCCCCCTGTGGCGCCAACAGTAAAACCCCTGACTTTTCCCAATATAGCCCGAATTTTCTCGCACTAACTGCAGTCGTCCAAGGGACATTCACAATGTCGGACCCAAACGATTTAGCGGGGCCCAGTGACCCGTCCGAAGAAAATACTACACCTCCACAGGGAGATTTTGATTGGATAAATAATTTTGATCTTGAGTTATTCGGTGATTTTGCCATTGAAAATAATTTTGATGGAGATTTATTCGAAAATTTTAATTCTGCGCTCTTTGATATTCAATGTGGTGGTGGTGAAAATGTTGTGAGTGACCCTAAGGTTTTGGAAGCTGTTGAAGAGTTTAATCTAGATTTACTAGATCAGCAGAATGGTAAGTATCTAGCTTCATACCTTTTTATAATACCGAGAAAAAATTTTAGGCATATTTTTTTATTGAAAAATACTAAACCCAATTTCAGATCAACAAAATGGCCGCGAAGAAGAGATTGAAAATCGATTGCCGGCCTTAAGGACAATACGACGATCCCGCCAGAGACTTCCACGTTTCAAACTCGACACACATGTGATGGAGTTTGCAATCAACCCTTTACCTGAAAGTCGTGACCCTGCCGACTGGGTTGAAGAAGCTTTTCGTGATGTCTATAATAAAATTATTGAGGCTGGAGGGCGTGGTATGAATCGAATGTGCCTTACATTCAATTTTGCAAATATGCAAAGAGACAATGCCTGGATAAGTCCACGTGCGATCAAAGGATATGAGTTTCAAGATCTATGGAATCTTGTTAGCTCTATCACGCAGAGCGCAAACGGTTTCGGATGTGCCGATAAGTTTTGGATCAAACTTCACGTGGCTGAAGCCCCGGTAGGTCAAGGTTTCCTTGAAAACGGCATGAAAAGAGGGTTTAGTAGAAAATGTATCCTTCAGATTTCGAATGAAGATGGCTTGTGTCTAGCCCGATCACTTGTTGTGGCCAAAGCACATGCAGAAAAATTAAAAACCAGAGCTGATAAGGGCAAGATCCACGAGGTATGGCAGGCAATCCGGCAATGCAAGGGAAAAATGCAACGTAAGGAGGCCGAAAGACTAACTCGAAGGGCAGGAGTCATTGCTCCTGACGAAGGCTGTGGTCTACAGGAAGTTGCTCAATATCAGCGATACTTGGCTGAAGAAGGATGCCTTATCAAGGTCTATTCCCTCATGAGAAACGGAAAAGATCACCCTGTGCTCTACGATGGTACACCTGAATTGATTAGCAGAAAGATGGCCGTCCGATATACCTTACCGATTGTGTATTATCCTGAAGAGAACCACTATGAGCCAATCCAAAATTTACCTTCATTCTTTGGCGTGAAGTATTATTGCGAGCATTGTAACAAACCTTACACTACGCAAGGACATGTTTGTGATAGGACTTGTGATAGGTGTTTGAAGAATCCTCCGTGTGACTCTACGATTGTTGATAAAATAGTGTGTGACGATTGTAATCGAGAGTTTCACGGGCAATTGTGCTTCGATCAACATAAGAAACCAGGATCTTTCAGCGGAAATAACCCTACCGTCTGTGACTATATAAAATTGTGTGGCCAATGTAATACGAAAATTGATCATCGCAAAATTCAGAATCATGTGTGCCATAAATATTATTGCAACGTATGTCAAAAGGACGAAGATATTTCTCATCTCTGCTATATGCCCACCTTAAAAAGTAAGAAAAAATTGACTTTGAAACGCGTGGCGTTTGTTTTCTACGACTTTGAAACCAGACAGGATGAGCTTCTGCAAGGAACTACAGATGTCAACGTACACATTCCTAATCTTTGCGTTGCCCAAACTGTGTGTGATCGTTGTGCAGATATGACCGACGATGACATTGTGAACGCCAACGATAATCACGGAAATCCGTGTGGCGTGTGTAAACATCGGGAAAATGTTTTCGATGGTGAGGATCCTGTGCGAGGATTTGTTGATTACATCACGTCGATGGGTAAGACGTATAAAAAAGTAGTTTGTATTGCACATAACGTGAAAGGCTATGATTCACAATTCGTTTTGAGAGACGTCATGAAACGCATTAACAGTCAAATTAAAGCGATAATTAACGGAACAAACATTATCTTGATGGATTTTGGGGATAATAAATTTATAGACAGTTTAAATTATTTTCACATGGCTCTTGCAAGTTTACCGAAAGCTTTTGGATTGGGGAATATAGCGAAAGGCTATTTTCCACATTTTTTTCAATACAAGAGACAATCAAAACTACGTAGGGCCTATACCTGATAGAAAATATTATGGTGCTGACACTATGGGAGTACAAGATCGTGAAAAATTCTTATCCTGGTATAATGATCGTGTCGAAGAAGATTATGAATTTGATTTTCGTAAAGAAATTCTTCATTATTGCAGACTTGATGTTACAATTTTGAGACGAGCCTGTGTTGAATTTCGAAAACGGATTATGAATGCTGGAAATGTCTGTCCTTTTACAGAATGTGTAACGATTGCTTCTACATGCATGCGTATTTTTCAAACAAATTTCTTAAAAGACAAGCAGATAGGCATTATACCTCAGGGAGGATATCGGTTAGGGAAAACGCAGTCGAAAATCGCAATTGAATGGCTCTTGTGGCGCGAACATTGCGAGAATCATCGAATAATACATGCCGGACGAACTCGTGAACACAGAACAACTTCAGGCCTGCGTCTAGATGGTTTTTGGGAGGATACCGCGAATAATAATAAGAAATATGCATATCAGTTCCACGGGTGTTATTGGCACGGATGCCCACGGTGTTTCAAATTCAATAGAGATAAAGAGTTGAGTCACAAGGATACACTAGAGAGTCGATATGAGAGAACAGGGGCGATTACACGGGAATTGCGACACTCGGGTTATGAAGTCGTTGAAATGTGGGAATGCGATTTTATTCGTCAAAAAAAGACAGATCATGTGTTGGCGAATTTTGTAGAAAACGTTGATCAGCAAATGTTTATAGCGCTGGATCCGCGCGATGCATTTTTCGGGGGACGAACAGGAAATACCGTAACACATTATGACGTAAAAGATAATGAGAAAATTCGCTATGTTGATGTTTGTTCGTTATACCCATACGTTTTAAAGACAGGGGTTTTCCCGATTGGACATCCCACTGTCCATGTGGGGCGTGATTGTCAGCTTAAATGCCCTAATAATAATATTTCGCGGATAGAAGGTCTCGTGAAATGTCGCGTTTTACCCCCTCGTCAATTATTTCACCCTGTTTTACCAGTAAAAGCCCATGGAAAGTTACTGTTCCCTCTCTGTCGATCATGCTGCGATGATCTTGTACAAGACAATTGCCCTCATGATGATCCCGCTGATCGCGAATTTTTGGGAACTTGGGTCGCTCCAGAACTTCGTAAAGCCGTAGAAATGGGGTACAAAATATTAGAAATCAGTGAGCTTTGGGAGTATAAGAGTACTACGCGTTATAATCCTGTGACGCGAACAGGTGGATTATTTGCCGAATACATTAACACTTTTTTGAAAATACAACAAGAGGCTTCAGATTGGCCTGCTGAGTGTGTAGATGATGAATCAAAGAATAGATATATTGCTGAATATGAGGCGCGAGAAGGTATAAAACTTGACAAAGATAAAATTCAAAAGAATGCCGGATTAAGAGCCGTAGCAAAACTTTGTTTAAGCTGTCTCTGGGGTAAATTTGGGGAGAGGGAGAACTTGACAAAAAAAGCTATTATTCGAACACATGAGGAATTTGCAAATATAATGTTTAATCCTGAAATTGAAGTAACAGGACTTGTTCCTGTCGATAACGACACTCTCTTCATGTCCTGGAAACATTTAAACGAAGCCGCGGAAATGTCCACTAAGGCTAATGTCGTTATTGCGGCTTATACAACCGCTCACGCGCGTCTAAAGTTATATTCTTATCTAGAAAAACAACAAGAACGTGTTTTATATTATGATACAGATTCGGTCATTTACGTTAGCGATGGATCAGATGAATTACCGCTAGGGAATTTTCTAGGGGATTTGACCGACGAAGTAGAGGGCTACGGAGAAGGTAGTTTCATTACTTCTTTTGTCTCTGGGGGACCTAAATTTTACACTTATCGCGTAAAAAAACCGGACGGCAGTATCGCGGAAGTTAGTAAAATAAAAGGGGTTGGACTGAATTATGAATCGCGTAAACAAATTCATTACGACTCGATTCGCGCGCTCGTTGTCGATAAAGCAGATCCCTACCAGATCGACTATCATGATATTCGCCGGACAGTGTATCATGACGTCATCACGAAACCTGAGAGTAAGATCGTACGTGCGACAGGCCCAAAACGGCGGCTTGATGGTTTCGCGACACTGCCCTATGGTTTCAAAAAACCGCGACTGAACCGCTGATAGTTGGCGCGCACTGTTTTTTTAAAAATTAAGTATTTTATGCATTTAGATTGATTGTAGTAGTTTTGTATAATATTGTTATGCACGAAAAACGTTTGTAGGTCTTCATTATTTAATAATTAATTAAACAATTTAATGAGTAGGGGCTATTCCTCCACTCGCTTAATATTTATTTGTAGACTCGAATAGTTATTATTAATGGATAGGGAATCGTTTGTTGATGATAAATAACCAAATTCCATATTTTTAAGTTAATTTGTTCACTAGATATTCATTATTTAAAAAATGGGGCCTACAGTGTTTACATTTGCGCAGAGCCTCCTGGTGTCAGGAGGCGGCCCTACGGTTTTACCGACACTGTGGAATTCTGGGAATGTACGTTTCTGGGAGGGGTTACCGACTGTCAGGGGGGCGCCACCGTCAACTTTGACGGGGCGGGTTTTCAGCCGTTCGTATTTCGAATTGAAATACGAAGTTTCAAAAAATCCGCGGCCCGCGAAAATGAAAATTAGCTGTAAGAAAAATGTAATTCATGGAAAAAAATAAACAAATATATAAATAAAAATGAAAAAATGCTCCCTTCAAATTTTCCCCCCACCCAATTCCTATTTAATTATAATTTAAAAATACAAGAAGTAGACATTTAAAAAAAAGGACCGCAAATATTTATTTTTAGAAAAAAAATTTTTTTCTTATTAAATAACTTAAAACTAAATACAATTTTTTAAAAATAATAATCTTAAATCTAAAATATTTTTTAATATTTAAACTTAAAACTAAGGGAAATAAATTGAGGGAAATAAATAAAAAAAATAGAAAAAAGAAAATATTTATTTAAAAAAAAAATTTTATTTAAAAAAAAACTTAAAACTAAAATACAAATTTTTTTTTTTGTTTTGTTTTCTAATTTAATACTAAGGGAAATAAATAAATGAATAAACAAGAAAATATTGATGTAAAAAAAAATTTAATTTTATTCAAAAAAAATCTTAGAACTAAAATACAATTAAAAAAAAAATTTTTTTTTTTCAAATTTATTATTAGGGCGGGGGGCGGAGGGGGGGGGATCTCAGTCCCACTGCTCCAGGGACCAGTCCTCCTCCGTCAGGTCAGGCTGGGTGGACTCCTCCCCGAAGAGGATCCTGAGGGCCCAGGCATCCTCGACATCGTAGAGGGCGAGCACCTGCTCGCCCTCGGCCTCGAACTGGCGCGACTCGCGCCTCACAGCGCGGACCCACCGCGCTCTCGGGGTGTCCGGTCCAACACCTCCCTCCCAACGGGCTCCGGCCTGAAACAAAAGGAAAATAAAAATACATTAATATGCAATAATTATAGGAAAATAAGGAGAGGAAGGGGTGTATTTTAGGAGAGGACTGATGGGAATGGCAGGAAGGGGTTAAAGGGAATAAAGGGGGTTGAAAAGAGAGAGGGAGAGAGAGAGAGAGAGCGAGACAGAGAGACAAAACTCACCATGAAGGCCTCGTCCTCGGCATCCGCCAACCATTTGGCGGCCCGGTTATGGAGATCCTGGATGGCGAAAATGTTCTCGCCATCCAGGATTTCACCCTCCGCATCCTCCCACCGCAGCCACTCCTTGGCCTCCCGCAGGTAGGCCCGCTCCCTCCTGGTGGCCTGCATCTGTAAAATAAAAAAAAACAATGAATTAAAAATTAGAAACAAAAACAACAAAATTAATTTAAAAACTAAAACTAAAAAGAACAAAATGAATTTAAAAACTAAAACAAACGCAAAACAAAAATCAAAAAACTAATACAAAAACACGAAAACGAAAAAACATCAAAAAACTAAAACAAGCAAAATTAATTTGAAAACTAAAAACTAAAACAAACGAAAATCAAAAAAACTAAAACAAACGAAAAAATCAAAACTATAACACCAAAAATTTAAATAAAAAAAAACACGGATTTGAAATTTTAAAACGCGAAACGTATACCCACGACGGGTCGACATTTAAACAATATAAAAATACGCGATACAAAAAACATCAAGAATACGTGACCGTGAAATCCCAAATCCCCAAAATCAAGCCGCGGACGCAAAAACACAAAAAATTGAAAACCGCGAAACACATATCAAAACCGCGAAACACCACGAAAAACATGCAAAAGATATGGAAAAAACTTACCTCGCGGGCTAAGTGCTCTTGGCACGCTCCTGCACATGTCACTTTCACCATGGCTATTTTTTTTTTTTTTTTTAATAAAAAACCACGAAAAACACTAAAACAGGACAAGACGCTAGTCCTCGGGGATGTCGGTGGTGAAAGAGGGCGAATAGTGGAACCTCACGGTTTATATAACTTTTGCCCCACTATTCGCCCTCAACCCTCTAAGCTGTAAGTTAGAGGGAGATGAGGGTAAGGATATATGCGGGAAAGACGAGGAAAAAGTCAAAATTGTTCTCTACACCCTCTAAACAACGAGAAGGAAAGAGACAATAAACGAAAGCCTACAGGACGCCGACGAAGAAGAAGCGAGAGAAATTTCTCCTCGCTTCTACGAGTAAAAAAAAAGGGCTGGGGACAGGAGAGGGGAATATTGGGTCTTGCCTAGCAATAAAAAAAAAAGTCAAGACTCACAGGTAATGCAATAAAATGTATGACTTTTATTTCAGCTATCCAAAAAAATACAAAAATGTTTCATGAATTTTTAGCCCGAACGGTTACTGGGTGATAACGGGGTGAAATCAAGACTCTGGATGACCAATCCTTCATCATCATCATCCCCGCTTTGATCCAATTGCATCGCAATTTGATCAAGCTCTTTTTGGCGCTGCGTTGGAGCCCATCGCCCTTCGTAATCGTCCTCGCGATTCCTTTGTTCTAGATTCGCGCCCAACGCGACTAGAACGGCCTCGATTTCCTCGATAGTTTTTCGCGGTTCTGAAATGAAAAAAATACAAGATTAGCTTAAATCAATCTAATCTCAAAATTCATATGATTGATTGATTGAATATTTACTTTTCGGGGTTGAGGTCGCGAAATTCAATGATCCATGCTGAGCATCTTCACCCTCGCGTTCCAGGATTAAATTGATGACTGATGGAGTGCTGGGAATGATCTCGATCGATGAATCCAATTCCATCATGGGCTCAGGGATGATATCCTTCGATGTGTTGTCCTTGGATCGATTTTTTTCTGATTCGCGAGCTCTAAATTGTCTTTGTTTTTCCTTAGCTAGTTCGCGACGTTTTTCGCGAGCGATAAAGTCGGCCTTCTTTTTTTCCGCGAGTTTTCAACGTTTTTCGCGAGCCTGTATTTTTTTCAGATCCTTTTTCTTATCAATGTAGTTCACTTGATTGAATAAATCAAGATCTTTTTCTAACATATTAATCCATAACTTTTTTTCTTCTGTACTCACTTGCATGATTTCACTTGTTTTTTTATTATTGACTTTCAGGATTTTAGAGTCACTTTGAGTGCTACCGGGTGATTTATGGCCCAATCGTCTGGTTGAGTTTTTCTTCTTCTTTTCAACCTTTTGAAGGTCAAAGTCAATATTTATGACAGGACCTGTCCTGGAAATCTCATGTCTTTGGAGTTTCACTTTTTTCACTATTTTTTCAATTGATCTTTTCTCATCACTGTTATATTGCACTACACGATCACTTATTATTTTAATTCCGTTTTGATTGGCCTTGTTTCCACCATATTTAGATTTTTTAGGTTTAAAAGTTCCAGGCTGATAACCTGATTGATAACTGGATTTTGGAGATGCGTCCACTTGACTTGATGTCATTTTGACGTAAAAAACGTAAATGCAGTAAAAGGAGCTCCCTGGGGTCCTTGATGCATCCCTAGTTTAGAGGAGGGGCTATGTTTTCCACACTTTTTTGAAGATTTGCCCTTGGTGGGGGGTCCTTTGCATACCTGATGGGGGCGGATGCTCGAGTTTTCCTTTTTTTCGCCCCCCCACTTGTTTTGCATTTGTTGGCTATTGAAAGGAAAGGTCAATGATTGGCCCATTTCCTTTCTTGTAGACCAATGTCTCCTCCCCCGCAGGGAGATAATATTCTTCCTCACACGCCCTAAAAAAGTAGTACCAATAGAGTTTTTCCCCCACTCCTGCTTTGCATAATCTTGTGTGTTCTATGCAGTCGAAAAAACCATTTGACTTCGACATTTTATGTAATAATACATCACTATTATGCACAATTGCTTTAGTAACCACAGCCAAAGTTTTTGCATTTTTCGCATATTTCCTTTCATTTAATAAATTCGCGATTGCAATGCTTCTCAGTGATGGAGGATTATATCTCATTTGAAAATTTGATTCGATTTCTCTATTAGATTCTGCAGGTTCTTCATTGTAACACACTTTAAATGTCGTACACATTGTCTATGCTCTCATCTTGAGAGTGTAATTTATCCCTGCGATATCTGATATGGATTTTATTCCATGTCTCACCGAGGAATTTATATTTACATACGCAAGAAGGATCAACAAGGAAATCTTCCACTTCGCATTCCAATCCTGACCCTATCGCGATTTTCCGCGCTTTTGTTGGACTGCACATGTCATCACTATCTTCACTGTCTAGGTAATCATCATCAGTATATTTATCAACACATACGCGTACTCTTTTCTGGCGAAATTGAGGCTTTTGTCGTCCCTCATACGATTCGCGACCCGCGAGATATTTTTTAAGGGACTCTAAATCGTAACTTTCAAAGTTTTTAGACATTTTTACTATTGCAATGCCTTTTAACGAATGACAACAAACGCGTCACTCGATTTAACAAAAAAAATCGGTATAGGAAGGTTCCATGGTAAGAGTGGGGGGTGCCGCGCAACATACAAAAACCGCGAAAGTGGGGCGCATGTGTGACGCCGCCGCCGCAGAACTCCCTGCGGTGGGGGATAATGTGTGACGGTTATAGGTCTGTCATGCATATAGTGGGGGATTCTGTCCCCTCCACTCTCATACGTAGCGCTATAAAACGCGGGTGCTCGCGGTGGATTTGATTCAGTCGTCCTGATTTCATCCATTCATTTTTTCAACATGGAGAGCAACAAACAAAAGGGATTCAGTGATGCTGAACAGCATGTGGTCTTGTCTCAAGTTATATCTTTGAATAGATCAGAGACAAAACAAATTCGTGTCGGCTTAAAAGTTACGTGTTTCGGTCAATTCGTCCCGGTTGTGCAATTTATGGGCGTACGCCCGAAACGCGCCATATTGTCAATGACACGAGAAGAATGGACCCTTTTTTTCAACGATTTGGATGCTGTAACCGATTACTTTGACCCTGAGAAGTTCCACCCAAAGATCAACCACAATCTACCTGCAAAGGAATTTGGGGCCATAAACGTGAAATTCCACCGCAGTTTTGAAAATCCCTGCGTGACCTTTGTTCGCAATGATGATGCAAATCAGACTTCCATAATGATGATGGGACAGAGCATCATTACATTGAAAAACAAGGCTGCATGGATTAATCAGTGGCTGGATTTCTTGGAGACATTGCCTCTCAAGGAATATAAGGAATCGCTTGTACAATCAATTAAAGGAATTGCTATGAATTATATGGATTATAATAGAATGCCTGCCACGGAGGATCTTCATCATCGCATACGCGTAAATTTCGAGGAAATTTATCTCATGGCTCGCGATGATCTCCGAAGTACAATACTCCACGAAAATCTCGGATATTTATATCAATTATTTGGAGAATTATTCTATAATTGTTTCAATTATTTGGATAAATTCGCGGGAGGGGCTTACAGAATGCCCTCATATTGAAAAAAACCATACACAAATGATTTTATGTAAATGATTTGTAAAATGGAACCTACTATTTTTATGAAATATAAAAAAAGATAAAATGTAAAGCCTATGTTTAATTATGTATTACAAAAACCCTCAACATCTTTTCAGGTATAAAAAAGACGGAAGGCAAAAAAAAAGCTATTGACTTTTAGATAAAAACTTTTGGAAGGAAAAAACATGCAATAAAAGAGAGAGAGAAAAACTTAGTCAAAAAAAAAGGAGACAGCGTTGAGAATTTTTCCAACGGTCTTCCATAGAAAGGGAAAATTTATTACCCTAAAAAACCTGTAAAAAAAAGCATCCATTTACTGCGCCATTCATGCCAGGGCATTGCGCAAACCTCCATCTAAAAAAAAAAATTATGGGCCCAGTTTCCCTTAACACGTGAACGACATTCCATTGCATAACAACGGAATGCTTTCAGGCGTTTTGGGACCTGCCCGCATTCCTTCGTCACCCACCCACCACCCACTTCCTGTCGAACAATGACATTTTTTGGGGACCCTCACCCCAGGGGGCCCTAGAGCGGCGACGTCCTCCTCAAAGGACAATGGGGAAAACGTGTTCGGACACGTCTGGAAAAAGGGGGGAAGGGGGGCGATTCCTGGAAGAAAATTCGCCAATCGTGCCCACTTACTACTGTCCTAGCTATGCTATTTCCAAAGATATGGGCGAAAAACGGTGTGATCCCAAATCCGGGCCCGTTTTGCTCTAGGAGGCCCAGGCGCCGAGAAAATCGCGAAAAACTAAAAAATCGACTTTAGAAATTTCCCGGACCCTTAGAAAAATGGGAAATCGTCTCACGAATCCAATGGCGCCAGCCAAATTGTCCTAGCTATGATATTTCCAAAGATATGGGCAAAAAACGGTGTGATCCCAAATCCGGGCCCGTTATGCCCTAGGAGGCCCAGGAGCCGAGAAAAACGCGAAAAACGAAAAAATCGACTTTAGAAAATTCCCGGACCCCTAGAAAAATCGGAAATCGACTCACGAGGCCAATGGCGCCGGCGAAATTCCCCTAGCTAAGATATTTCCAAAGATATGGAGGAAAAACGGTCAGATCCCATATCCAGGCCCTTTTTACTCTAGGAGTCATAGGAGCCGAGAAAACCGCGAAAAACGAAAAAATCAATTTTAAAATATTCCCGGACCCCTAGAAAAATCGGAAATCGTCTCACGAATGCAATGGCGCCAGCCAGATTGTCGTAGCCATGATATTTCCAAAGATATGGGCAAAAGACTGTGTGATCCCAAATCCAGGCCCGTTTTGCTCTAGGAGGCCCAGGAGCCGAGAAAAACGCGAAAAACGAAAAAATCGACTTTAGAAAATTCCCGGACCCCTAGAAAAATCGGAAATCGTCTCACGAATCCAATGGCGCCAGCCAAATTGTCCTAGCTATGATATTTCCAAAGTTATGGGCGAAAAACGGTGTGATCCCAAATCCGGGCCCGTTTTGCTCTAGGAGACCCAGGAGCCGAGGAAAACGCGAAAAACGAAAAAATCTACTTTAGAAAATTCCTGGACAGCTGGAAAAATCGGAAATTGTCTCACGAATCCAATGGCGCCAGCCAAATTGTCCTAGCTATGCTATTTCCAAAGATATGGGCGAAAAACGGTGTGATCCCAAATCCGGGCCCGTTTTGCTCTAGGAGACCCAGGAGCCGAGAAAAACGCGAAAAACGAAAAAATCGTCTTTAGAAAATTCCCGGCCCCCTAGAAAAATCGGAAATCGTCTCACGAATCCAATGGCGCCAGTCAAATTGTCCTAGCTATTATATTTCCAAAGATATGGGCGAAAAACGGTGTGATCCCAAATTCGGGCCCGTTATGCCCTAGGAGGCCCAGGAGCCGAGAAAAACGCGAAAAACGAAAAAATCGACTTTAGAAAATTCCCGGCCCCCTAGAAAAATCGGAAATCGTCTCATGAATCCAATGGCGACAGCAAAATTGTCCTAGCTATGATATTTCCAAAGATATGGGCGAAAAACGGTGTGATCCCAAATTCGGGCCCGTTATGCCGTAGGAGGCCCAGGAGCCAAGAAAAACGCGAAAAACGAAAAAATCGACTTTAGAAAAGTCCCGGACCCCTAGAAAAATCGGAAATCGTCTCACGAATCCAATGGCGCCAGCCAAATTGTCCTAGCTATGATATTTCCAAAGATATGGGCGAAAAACGGTGTGATGCCCAATCCGGGCCCGTTTTCCTCTAGGAGGCCCAGTAGCCGAGAAAAACGAAAAAATCGACTTTAGAAAATTCCCGGACCCCTAGAAAAATCGGAAATCGTCTCACGAATCCAATGACGATAGTCAAAGTGTTCTAGCTATGATATTTCCAAAGATATGGGCGAAGAACTGTGTGATCCCAAATCCGGGCCCGGTTTGCTCTAGGAGGCCCAGGGGCCGAGAAAAACGCGAAAAACGAAAAAATCGACTTTAGGAAATTCCCGGGCCCCTAGAAAAATCGGAAATCGTCTCACGAATCCAATGGTGCCAGCCAAATTATCCTAGCAATGATATTTCCAAAGATATGGGCGAAAAACGGTGTGATCCCAAATCCGGGCCCGTTTTGCTCTAGGAGGCCCAGGAGCCGAGAAAAACGCGAAAAACGAAAAAATCGACTTTAGAACATTCCGGAACCCCTAGAAAAATCGGAAATCGTCTTACGAATCCAATGGCGCCAGCCAAATTGTCCTAGCAATGATATTTCCAAAGATATGGGCGAAAAACGGTGTGATCCCAAATCCGGGCCCGTTTTGCTCTAGGAGGCCCAGGAGCCGAGAAAAACGCGAAAAACGAAAAAATCGACTTTAGAAAATTCCCGGACCCCTAGAAAAATCGGAAATCGTCTCACGAATCCAATGGCGCCAGCCAAATTGCCCTAGGTATATTTCCAGGGATATGGAAAAAAAACGATGTCATGCCAAACCCAGGCCCTTTTTTTTCTAGGAGCCAGAGGAGCCGAGAAAAAGGCAAAAAACTAAAAAATCGAGTTTAGAATATTCCCGCACCCCTAGAAAAGTCGGAAATCGTCTCACGAATCCAGTGCCGCCAGCCAAATAGCCCTAGCTATTATATTTCCAAAGATATGGAAGAAAAACCTCGGGAGCCCGTATCCAGGCCCTTTTTTCTCTGGGAGCTGCAGGTGCCAAGCAAAAGGCGAAAAACTAAAAAATCGAGTTTAGAATTATCCTGCACCCCTAGAAAAATCGGAAATCGTCTCACGAGGCCAATGGCGCCGGCGAAATTCCCCTAGCTAAGATATTTCCAAAGATATGGAGGAAAAACGGTCAGATCCCATATCCAGGCCCTTTTTACTCTAGGAGTCATAGGAGCCGAGAAAACCGCGAAAAACGAAAAAAATCAATTTTAAAATATTTCCGGACCCCTAGAAAAATCGGAAATCGTCTCACGAATCCAATGGCGCCAGCCAAATTGCCCTAGGTATGATATTTCCAGGGATATGGAAGAAAACATGTGATCCCAAACCCAGGCCCTTTTTTCTCTAGGAGGCCCAGGAGCCGAGAAAATCGCGAAAAACGAAAAAATCGACTTTAGAAAATTCCCGGACCCCTAGAAAAATCGGAAATCGTCTCACGAATCCAATGGCGCCAGCCAGATTGTCGTAGCAATGATATTTCCAAAGATATGGGCGAAAAACGGTGTGATCCCAAATCCGGGCCGGTTATGCCCTAGGAGGCCCAGGAGCCGAGAAAAACGCGAAAAACGAAAAAATCTACTTTAGAAAATTCCTGGACCCCTGGCAAAATCGGAAATCGTCTCACGAATCCAATGGCGCCATCCAAATTGTCCTAGCTATGCTATTTCCAAAGATATGGGCGAAAAACGGTGTGATCCCAAATCCGGGCCCGTTTTGCTCTAGGAGGCCCAGGCGCCGAGAAAATCGCGAAAAACGAAAAAATCGACTTTAGAAAATTCCCGGACCCCTAGAAAAATCGGAAATCGTCTCACGAATGCAATGGCGCCAGCCAGATTGTCGTAGCCATGATATTTCCAAAGATATGGGCAAAAGACTGTGTGATCCCAAATCCAGGCCCGTTTTGCTCTAGGAGGCCCAGGAGCCGAGAAAAACGCGAAAAACGAAAAAATCGACTTTAGAAAATTCCCGGACCCCTAGAAAAATCGGAAATCGTCTCACGAATCCAATGGCGCCAGCCAAATTGTCCTAGCTATGATATTTCCAAAGTTATGGGCGAAAAACGGTGTGATCCCAAATCCGGGCCCGTTTTGCTCTAGGAGACCCAGGAGCCGAGGAAAACGCGAAAAACGAAAAAATCTACTTTAGAAAATTCCTGGACAGCTGGAAAAATCGGAAATTGTCTCACGAATCCAATGGCGCCAGCCAAATTGTCCTAGCTATGCTATTTCCAAAGATATGGGCGAAAAACGGTGTGATCCCAAATCCGGGCCCGTTTTGCTCTAGGAGACCCAGGAGCCGAGAAAAACGCGAAAAACGAAAAAATCGTCTTTAGAAAATTCCCGGCCCCCTAGAAAAATCGGAAATCGTCTCACGAATCCAATGGCGCCAGTCAAATTGTCCTAGCTATTATATTTCCAAAGATATGGGCGAAAAACGGTGTGATCCCAAATTCGGGCCCGTTATGCCCTAGGAGGCCCAGGAGCCGAGAAAAACGCGAAAAACGAAAAAATCGACTTTAGAAAATTCCCGGCCCCCTAGAAAAATCGGAAATCGTCTCATGAATCCAATGGCGACAGCAAAATTGTCCTAGCTATGATATTTCCAAAGATATGGGCGAAAAACGGTGTGATCCCAAATTCGGGCCCGTTATGCCGTAGGAGGCCCAGGAGCCAAGAAAAACGCGAAAAACGAAAAAATCGACTTTAGAAAAGTCCCGGACCCCTAGAAAAATCGGAAATCGTCTCACGAATCCAATGGCGCCAGCCAAATTGTCCTAGCTATGATATTTCCAAAGATATGGGCGAAAAACGGTGTGATGCCCAATCCGGGCCCGTTTTCCTCTAGGAGGCCCAGTAGCCGAGAAAAACGAAAAAATCGACTTTAGAAAATTCCCGGACCCCTAGAAAAATCGGAAATCGTCTCACGAATCCAATGACGCTAGTCAAAGTGTTCTAGCTATGATATTTCCAAAGATATGGGCGAAGAACTGTGTGATCCCAAATCCGGGCCCGGTTTGCTCTAGGAGGCCCAGGGGCCGAGAAAAACGCGAAAAACGAAAAAATCGACTTTAGAAAATTCCCGGGCCCCTAGAAAAATCGGAAATTGTCTCACGAATCCAATGGTGCCAGCCAAATTATCCTAGCAATGATATTTCCAAAGATATGGGCGAAAAACGGTGTGATCCCAAATCCGGGCCCGTTTTGCTCTAGGAGGCCCAGGAGCCGAGAAAAACGCGAAAAACGAAAAAATCGACTTTAGAAAATTCCCGGACCCCTAGAAAAATCGGAAATCGTCTCACGAATCCAATGGCGCCAGCCAAATTGCCCTAGGTATGATATTTCCAGGGATATGGAAAAAAAACGATGTCATCCCAAACCCAGGCCCTTTTTTTTCTAGGAGCCAGAGGAGCCGAGAAAAAGGCAAAAAACTAAAAAATCGAGTTTAGAATATTCCCGCACCCCTAGAAAAGTCGGAAATCGTCTCACGAATCCACTGCCGCCAGCCAAATAGCCCTAGCTATTATATTTCCAAAGATATGGAAGAAAAACCCCGGGAGCCCGTATCCAGGCCCTTTTTTCTCTGGGAGCTGCAGGAGCCGAGCACAAGGCGAAAAACTAAAAAATCGAGTTTAGAATTATCCTGCACCCCTAGAAAAATCGGAAATCGTCTCACGAGGCCAATGGCGCCGGCGAAATTCCCCTAGCTAAGATATTTCCAAAGATATGGAGGAAAAACGGTGTGATGCCCAATCCGGGCCCGTTTTGCTCTAGGAGGCCCAGTAGCCGAGAAAAACGAAAAAATCGACTTTAGAAAATTCCCGGACCCCTAGAAAAATCGGAAATCGTCTCACGAATCCAATGGCGCCAGCCAGATTGTCGTAGCAATGATATTTCCAAAGATATGGGCGAAAAACGGTGTGATCTCAAATCCGGGCCGGTTATGCCCTAGGAGGCCCAGGAGCCGAGAAAAACGCGAAAAACGAAAAAATCTACTTTAGAAAATTCCTGGACCCCTGGAAAAATCGGAAATCGTCTCACGAATCCAATGGCGCCAGCCAAATTGTCCTAGCTATGCTATTTCCAAAGATATGGGCGAAAAACGGCGTGATCCCAAATCCGGGCCCGTTTTGCTCTAGGAGACCCAGGAGCCGAGAAAAACGCGAAAAACGAAAAAATCGACTTTAGAAAATTCCCGGACCCCTAGAAAAATCGGAAATCGTCTCACGAATCCAATGGCGCCAGCCAAATTGCCCTAGGTATGATATTTCCAGGGATATGGAAGAAAACATGTGATCCCAAACCCTGGCCCTTTTTTCTCTAGGAGGCCCAGGAGCCGAGCAAATCGCGAAAAACGAAAAAATGGACTTTAGAAAATTCCCGGCCCCCTAGAAAAATCGGAAATCGTCTCACGAATCCAATGGCGACAGCCTAATTGTCCTAGCTATGATATTTCCAAAGATATGGGCGAAAAACGGTGTGATCCCAAATTCGGGCCCGTTATGCCGTAGGAGGCCCAGGAGCCGAGAAAAACGAAAAAATCGACTTTAGAAAATTCCCGGACCCCTAGAAAAATCGGAAATCGTCTCACCAATCCAATGACGCTAGTCAAAGTGTTCTAGCTATGATATTTCCAAAGATATGGGCGAAGAACTGTGTGATCCCAAATCCGGGCCCGGTTTGCTCTAGGAGGCCCAGGGGCCGAGAAAAACGCGAAAAACGAAAAAATCGACTTTAGAAAATTCCCGGGCCCCTAGAAAAATCGGAAATCGTCTCACGAATCCAATGGTGCCAGCCAAATTATCCTAGCAATGATATTTCCAAAGATATGGGCGAAAAACGGTGTGATCCCAAATCCGGGCCCATTTTGCTCTAGGAGGCCCAGGAGCCGAGAAAAACGCGAAAAACGAAAAAATCGACTTTAGAAAATTCCCGGGACCCTAGAAAAATCGGAAATCGTCTTACGAATCCAATGGCGCCAGCCAAATTGTCCTAGCAATGATATTTCCAAAGATATGGGCGAAAAACGGTGTGATCCCAAATTCGGGCCCGTTATGCCGTAGGAGGCCCAGGAGCCGAGAAAAACGCGAAAAACGTAAAAATCGACTTTAGAAAATTCCCGGACCCCTAGAAAAATCGGAAATCGTCTCACGAATCCAATGGCGCCAGCCAAATTGTCCTAGCTATGATATTTCCAAAGATATGGGCGAAAAACGGTGTGATCCCAAATCCGGGCCCGTTTTGCTCTAGGAGACCCAGGAGCCGAGAAAAACGCGAAAAACGAAAAAATCGTCTTTAGAAAATTCCCGGCCCCCTAGAAAAATCGGAAATCGTCTCACGAATCCAATGGCGCCAGCCAAATTGTCCTAGCTATGATATTTCCAAAGATATGGGCGAAAAACGGTGTGATCCCAAATCCGGGGCCGTTTTGCTCTAGGAGGCCCAGGAGCCGAGAAAAACGCGAAAAACGAAAAAATCGACTTTAGAAAATTCCCGGACCCCTAGAAAAATCGGAAATCGTCTCAAGAATCCAATGGCGCCAGCCAAATTGTCCTAGCTATGATATTTCCAAAGATATGGGCGAAAAACGGTGTGATCCCAAATCCGGGCCCGTTTTGCTCTAGGAGACCCAGGAGCCGAGGAAATCGCGAAAAACGAAAAAATCGACTTTAGAAAATTCCCGGGACCCTAGAAAAATCGGAAATCGTCTTACGAATCCAATGGCGCCAGCCAAATTGTCCTAGCAATGATATTTCCAAAGATATGGGCGAAAAACGGTGTGATCCCAAATTCGGGCCCGTTATGCCGTAGGAGGCCCAGGAGCCGAGAAAAACGCGAAAAACGTAAAAATCGACTTTAGAAAATTCCCGGACCCCTAGAAAAATCGGAAATCGTCTCACGAATCCAATGGCGCCAGCCAAATTGTCCTAGCTATGATATTTCCAAAGATATGGGCGAAAAACGGTGTGATCCCAAATCCGGGCCCGTTTTGCTCTAGGAGACCCAGGAGCCGAGGAAATCGCGAAAAACGAAAAAATCGACTTTAGAAAATTCCCGGACCCCTAGAAAAATCGGAAATCGACTCACGAGGCCAATGGCGCCGGCGAAATTCCCCTAGCTAAGATATTTCCAAAGATATGGAGGAAAAACGGTCAGATCCCATATCCAGGCCCTTTTTACTCTAGGAGTCATAGGAGCCGAGAAAACCGCGAAAAACGAAAAAAATCAATTTTAAAATATTCTCGGACCCCTAGAAAAATCGGAAATCGTCTCACGAATCCAATGGCGCCAGCCAAATTGCCCTAGGTATGACATTTCCAGGGATATGGAAGAAAACATGTGATCCCAAACCCAGGCCCTTTTTCCTCTAGGAGGCCCAGGAGCCGAGAAAAACGCGAAAAACGAAAAAATCGACTTTAGAAAATTCCCGGCCCCCTAGAAAAATCGGAAATCGTCTCACGAATCCAATGGCGACAGCAAAATTGTCCTAGCTATGATATTTCCAAAGATATGGGCGAAAAACGGTGTGATGCCCAATCCGGGCCCGTTTTGCTCTAGGAGGCCCAGTAGCCGAGAAAAACGAAAAAATCGAATTTAGAAAATTCCCGGACCCCTAGAAAAATCGGAAATCGTCTCACGAATCCAACGGCGCCAGCCAAATTGCCCTAGGTATGATATTTCCAGGGATATGGAAAAAAAACGATGTCATCCCAAACCCAGGCCCTTTTTTTTCTAGGAGCCAGAGGAGCCGAGAAAAAGGCAAAAAACTAAAAAATCGAGTTTAGAATATTCCCGCACCCCTAGAAAAGTCGGAAATCGTCTCACGAATTCAGTGCCGCCAGCCAAATAGCCCTAGCTATTATATTTCCAAAGATATGGAAGAAAAACCTCGGGAGCCCGTATCCAGGCCCTTTTTTCTCTGGGAGCTGCAGGAGCCGAGCAAAAGGCGAAAAACTAAAAAATCGAGTTTAGAATTATCCTGCACCCCTAGAAAAATCGGAAATCGTCTCACGAGGCCAATGGCGCCGGCGAAATTCCCCTAGCTAAGATATTTCCAAAGATATGGAGGAAAAACGGTGTGATGCCCAATCCGGGCCCGTTTTGCTCTAGGAGGCCCAGTAGCCGAGAAAAACGAAAAAATCGACTTTA
The DNA here is from genome assembly GCF_034640455.1 of Diachasmimorpha longicaudata. Lineage (NCBI taxonomy): Eukaryota > Metazoa > Arthropoda > Insecta > Hymenoptera > Braconidae > Diachasmimorpha > Diachasmimorpha longicaudata. The sequence continues at coordinate 380,394 of NW_026973902.1, read as the reverse complement.
GAAAATTCCCGGACCCCTAGAAAAATCGGAAATCGTCTCACGAATCCAATGGCGCCAGCCAAATTGCCCTAGGTATGATATTTCCAGGGATATGGAAGAAAACATGTGATCCCAAACCCAGGCCCTTTTTTCTCTAGGAGGCCCAGGAGCCGAGAAAAACGCGAAAAACGAAAAAATCGACTTTAGAACATTCCGGGACCCCTAGAAAAATCGGAAATCGTCTCACGAATCCAATGGCGCCAGCCAAATTGTCCTAGCTATGATATTTCCAAAGATATGGGCGAAAAACGGTGTGATCCCAAATCCGGGCCCGTTTTGCTCTAGGAGACCCAGGAGCCGAGAAAAACGCGAAAAACGAAAAAATCGTCTTTAGAAAATTCCCGGCCCCCTAGAAAAATCGGAAATCGTCTCACGAATCCAATGGCGCCAGCCAAATTGTCCTAGCTATGATATTTCCAAAGATATGGGCGAAAAACGGTGTGATCCCAAATCCGGGGCAGTTTTGCTCTAGGAGGCCCAGGAGCCGAGAAAAACGCGAAAAACGAAAAAATCGACCTTAGAAAATTCCCGGACCCCTAGAAAAATCGGAAATCGTCTCAAGAATCCAATGGCGCCAGCCAAATTGTCCTAGCTATGATATTTCCAAAGATATGGGCGAAAAACGGTGTGATCCCAAATCCGGGCCCGTCTTGCTCTAGGAGACCCAGGAGCCGAGGAAATCGCGAAAAACGAAAAAATCGACTTTAGAAAATTCCCGGACCCCTAGAAAAATCGGAAATCGTCTCACGAATCCAATGGCGCCAGCCAGATTGTCGTAGCAATGATATTTCCAAAGATATGGGCGAAAAACGGTGTGATCCCAAATCCGGGCCGGTTATGCCCTAGGAGGCCCAGGAGCCGAGAAAAACGCGAAAAACGAAAAAATCTACTTTAGAAAATTCCTGGACCCCTGGCAAAATCGGAAATCGTCTCACGAATCCAATGGCGCCATCCAAATTGTCCTAGCTATGCTATTTCCAAAGATATGGGCGAAAAACGGTGTGATCCCAAATCCGGGCCCGTTTTGCTCTAGGAGGCCCAGGCGCCGAGAAAATCGCGAAAAACGAAAAAATCGACTTTAGAAAATTCCCGGACCCCTAGAAAAATCGGAAATCGTCTCACGAATGCAATGGCGCCAGCCAGATTGTCGTAGCCATGATATTTCCAAAGATATGGGCAAAAGACTGTGTGATCCCAAATCCAGGCCCGTTTTGCTCTAGGAGGCCCAGGAGCCGAGAAAAACGCGAAAAACGAAAAAATCGACTTTAGAAAATTCCCGGACCCCTAGAAAAATCGGAAATCGTCTCACGAATCCAATGGCGCCAGCCAAATTGTCCTAGCTATGATATTTCCAAAGTTATGGGCGAAAAACGGTGTGATCCCAAATCCGGGCCCGTTTTGCTCTAGGAGACCCAGGAGCCGAGGAAAACGCGAAAAACGAAAAAATCTACTTTAGAAAATTCCTGGACAGCTGGAAAAATCGGAAATTGTCTCACGAATCCAATGGCGCCAGCCAAATTGTCCTAGCTATGCTATTTCCAAAGATATGGGCGAAAAACGGTGTGATCCCAAATCCGGGCCCGTTTTGCTCTAGGAGACCCAGGAGCCGAGAAAAACGCGAAAAACGAAAAAATCGTCTTTAGAAAATTCCCGGCCCCCTAGAAAAATCGGAAATCGTCTCACGAATCCAATGGCGCCAGTCAAATTGTCCTAGCTATTATATTTCCAAAGATATGGGCGAAAAACGGTGTGATCCCAAATTCGGGCCCGTTATGCCCTAGGAGGCCCAGGAGCCGAGAAAAACGCGAAAAACGAAAAAATCGACTTTAGAAAATTCCCGGCCCCCTAGAAAAATCGGAAATCGTCTCATGAATCCAATGGCGACAGCAAAATTGTCCTAGCTATGATATTTCCAAAGATATGGGCGAAAAACGGTGTGATCCCAAATTCGGGCCCGTTATGCCGTAGGAGGCCCAGGAGCCAAGAAAAACGCGAAAAACGAAAAAATCGACTTTAGAAAAGTCCCGGACCCCTAGAAAAATCGGAAATCGTCTCACGAATCCAATGGCGCCAGCCAAATTGTCCTAGCTATGATATTTCCAAAGATATGGGCGAAAAACGGTGTGATGCCCAATCCGGGCCCGTTTTCCTCTAGGAGGCCCAGTAGCCGAGAAAAACGAAAAAATCGACTTTAGAAAATTCCCGGACCCCTAGAAAAATCGGAAATCGTCTCACGAATCCAATGACGCTAGTCAAAGTGTTCTAGCTATGATATTTCCAAAGATATGGGCGAAGAACTGTGTGATCCCAAATCCGGGCCCGGTTTGCTCTAGGAGGCCCAGGGGCCGAGAAAAACGCGAAAAACGAAAAAATCGACTTTAGAAAATTCCCGGGCCCCTAGAAAAATCGGAAATTGTCTCACGAATCCAATGGTGCCAGCCAAATTATCCTAGCAATGATATTTCCAAAGATATGGGCGAAAAACGGTGTGATCCCAAATCCGGGCCCGTTTTGCTCTAGGAGGCCCAGGAGCCGAGAAAAACGCGAAAAACGAAAAAATCGACTTTAGAAAATTCCCGGACCCCTAGAAAAATCGGAAATCGTCTCACGAATCCAATGGCGCCAGCCAAATTGCCCTAGGTATGATATTTCCAGGGATATGGAAAAAAAACGATGTCATCCCAAACCCAGGCCCTTTTTTTTCTAGGAGCCAGAGGAGCCGAGAAAAAGGCAAAAAACTAAAAAATCGAGTTTAGAATATTCCCGCACCCCTAGAAAAGTCGGAAATCGTCTCACGAATCCACTGCCGCCAGCCAAATAGCCCTAGCTATTATATTTCCAAAGATATGGAAGAAAAACCCCGGGAGCCCGTATCCAGGCCCTTTTTTCTCTGGGAGCTGCAGGAGCCGAGCACAAGGCGAAAAACTAAAAAATCGAGTTTAGAATTATCCTGCACCCCTAGAAAAATCGGAAATCGTCTCACGAGGCCAATGGCGCCGGCGAAATTCCCCTAGCTAAGATATTTCCAAAGATATGGAGGAAAAACGGTGTGATGCCCAATCCGGGCCCGTTTTGCTCTAGGAGGCCCAGTAGCCGAGAAAAACGAAAAAATCGACTTTAGAAAATTCCCGGACCCCTAGAAAAATCGGAAATCGTCTCACGAATCCAATGGCGCCAGCCAGATTGTCGTAGCAATGATATTTCCAAAGATATGGGCGAAAAACGGTGTGATCTCAAATCCGGGCCGGTTATGCCCTAGGAGGCCCAGGAGCCGAGAAAAACGCGAAAAACGAAAAAATCTACTTTAGAAAATTCCTGGACCCCTGGAAAAATCGGAAATCGTCTCACGAATCCAATGGCGCCAGCCAAATTGTCCTAGCTATGCTATTTCCAAAGATATGGGCGAAAAACGGCGTGATCCCAAATCCGGGCCCGTTTTGCTCTAGGAGACCCAGGAGCCGAGAAAAACGCGAAAAACGAAAAAATCGACTTTAGAAAATTCCCGGACCCCTAGAAAAATCGGAAATCGTCTCACGAATCCAATGGCGCCAGCCAAATTGCCCTAGGTATGATATTTCCAGGGATATGGAAGAAAACATGTGATCCCAAACCCTGGCCCTTTTTTCTCTAGGAGGCCCAGGAGCCGAGCAAATCGCGAAAAACGAAAAAATGGACTTTAGAAAATTCCCGGCCCCCTAGAAAAATCGGAAATCGTCTCACGAATCCAATGGCGACAGCCTAATTGTCCTAGCTATGATATTTCCAAAGATATGGGCGAAAAACGGTGTGATCCCAAATTCGGGCCCGTTATGCCGTAGGAGGCCCAGGAGCCGAGAAAAACGAAAAAATCGACTTTAGAAAATTCCCGGACCCCTAGAAAAATCGGAAATCGTCTCACCAATCCAATGACGCTAGTCAAAGTGTTCTAGCTATGATATTTCCAAAGATATGGGCGAAGAACTGTGTGATCCCAAATCCGGGCCCGGTTTGCTCTAGGAGGCCCAGGGGCCGAGAAAAACGCGAAAAACGAAAAAATCGACTTTAGAAAATTCCCGGGCCCCTAGAAAAATCGGAAATCGTCTCACGAATCCAATGGTGCCAGCCAAATTATCCTAGCAATGATATTTCCAAAGATATGGGCGAAAAACGGTGTGATCCCAAATCCGGGCCCATTTTGCTCTAGGAGGCCCAGGAGCCGAGAAAAACGCGAAAAACGAAAAAATCGACTTTAGAAAATTCCCGGGACCCTAGAAAAATCGGAAATCGTCTTACGAATCCAATGGCGCCAGCCAAATTGTCCTAGCAATGATATTTCCAAAGATATGGGCGAAAAACGGTGTGATCCCAAATTCGGGCCCGTTATGCCGTAGGAGGCCCAGGAGCCGAGAAAAACGCGAAAAACGTAAAAATCGACTTTAGAAAATTCCCGGACCCCTAGAAAAATCGGAAATCGTCTCACGAATCCAATGGCGCCAGCCAAATTGTCCTAGCTATGATATTTCCAAAGATATGGGCGAAAAACGGTGTGATCCCAAATCCGGGCCCGTTTTGCTCTAGGAGACCCAGGAGCCGAGAAAAACGCGAAAAACGAAAAAATCGTCTTTAGAAAATTCCCGGCCCCCTAGAAAAATCGGAAATCGTCTCACGAATCCAATGGCGCCAGCCAAATTGCCCTAGGTATGACATTTCCAGGTATATGGAAGAAAACATGTGATCCCAAACCCAGGCCCTTTTTTCTCTAGGAGGCCCAGGAGCCGAGAAAATCGCGAAAAACGAAAAAATCGACTTTCAGAAAATTCCCGGACCCCTAGAAAAATCGGAAATCGTCTCACGAATCCAATGGCGCCAGCCAGATTGTCGTAGCAATGATATTTCCAAAGATATGGGCGAAAAACGGTGTGATCTCAAATCCGGGCCGGTTATGCCCTAGGAGGCCCAGGAGCCGAGAAAAACGCGAAAAACGAAAAAATCTACTTTAGAAAATTCCTGGACCCCTGGAAAAATCGGAAATCGTCTCACGAATCCAATGGCGCCAGCCAAATTGTCCTAGCTATGCTATTTCCAAAGATATGGGCGAAAAACGGTGTGATGCCCAATCCGGGCCCGTTTTGCTCTAGGAGGCCCAGTAGCCGAGAAAAACGAAAAAATCGACTTTAGAAAATTCCCGGACCCCTAGAAAAATCGGAAATCGTCTCAAGAATCCAATGGCGCCAGCCAAATTGTCCTAGCTATGATATTTCCAAAGATATGGGCGAAAAACGGTGTGATCCCAAATCCGGGCCCGTTTTGCTCTAGGAGACCCAGGAGCCGAGGAAATCGCGAAAAACGAAAAAATCGACTTTAGAAAATTCCCGGACCCCTAGAAAAATCGGAAATCGACTCACGAGGCCAATGGCGCCGGCGAAATTCCCCTAGCTAAGATATTTCCAAAGATATGGAGGAAAAACGGTCAGATCCCATATCCAGGCCCTTTTTACTCTAGGAGTCATAGGAGCCGAGAAAACCGCGAAAAACGAAAAAAATCAATTTTAAAATATTCCCGGACCCCTAGAAAAATCGGAAATCGTCTCACGAATCCAATGGCGCCAGCCAAATTGCCCTAGGTATGACATTTCCAGGGATATGGAAGAAAACATGTGATCCCAAACCCAGGCCCTTTTTCCTCTAGGAGGCCCAGGAGCCGAGAAAAACGCGAAAAACGAAAAAATCGACTTTAGAAAATTCCCGGCCCCCTAGAAAAATCGGAAATCGTCTCACGAATCCAATGGCGACAGCAAAATTGTCCTAGCTATGATATTTCCAAAGATATGGGCGAAAAACGGTGTGATGCCCAATCCGGGCCCGTTTTGCTCTAGGAGGCCCAGTAGCCGAGAAAAACGAAAAAATCGAATTTAGAAAATTCCCGGACCCCTAGAAAAATCGGAAATCGTCTCACGAATCCAACGGCGCCAGCCAAATTGCCCTAGGTATGATATTTCCAGGGATATGGAAAAAAAACGATGTCATCCCAAACCCAGGCCCTTTTTTTTCTAGGAGCCAGAGGAGCCGAGAAAAAGGCAAAAAACTAAAAAATCGAGTTTAGAATATTCCCGCACCCCTAGAAAAGTCGGAAATCGTCTCACGAATTCAGTGCCGCCAGCCAAATAGCCCTAGCTATTATATTTCCAAAGATATGGAAGAAAAACCTCGGGAGCCCGTATCCAGGCCCTTTTTTCTCTGGGAGCTGCAGGAGCCGAGCAAAAGGCGAAAAACTAAAAAATCGAGTTTAGAATTATCCTGCACCCCTAGAAAAATCGGAAATCGTCTCACGAGGCCAATGGCGCCGGCGAAATTCCCCTAGCTAAGATATTTCCAAAGATATGGAGGAAAAACGGTGTGATGCCCAATCCGGGCCCGTTTTGCTCTAGGAGGCCCAGTAGCCGAGAAAAACGAAAAAATCGACTTTAGAAAATTCCCGGACCCCTAGAAAAATCGGAAATCGTCTCACGAATCCAATGGCGCCAGCCAAATTGCCCTAGGTATGATATTTCCAGGGATATGGAAGAAAACATGTGATCCCAAACCCAGGCCCTTTTTTCTCTAGGAGGCCCAGGAGCCGAGAAAAACGCGAAAAACGAAAAAATCGACTTTAGAACATTCCGGGACCCCTAGAAAAATCGGAAATCGTCTCACGAATCCAATGGCGCCAGCCAAATTGTCCTAGCTATGATATTTCCAAAGATATGGGCGAAAAACGGTGTGATCCCAAATCCGGGCCCGTTTTGCTCTAGGAGACCCAGGAGCCGAGAAAAACGCGAAAAACGAAAAAATCGTCTTTAGAAAATTCCCGGCCCCCTAGAAAAATCGGAAATCGTCTCACGAATCCAATGGCGCCAGCCAAATTGTCCTAGCTATGATATTTCCAAAGATATGGGCGAAAAACGGTGTGATCCCAAATCCGGGGCAGTTTTGCTCTAGGAGGCCCAGGAGCCGAGAAAAACGCGAAAAACGAAAAAATCGACCTTAGAAAATTCCCGGACCCCTAGAAAAATCGGAAATCGTCTCAAGAATCCAATGGCGCCAGCCAAATTGTCCTAGCTATGATATTTCCAAAGATATGGGCGAAAAACGGTGTGATCCCAAATCCGGGCCCGTCTTGCTCTAGGAGACCCAGGAGCCGAGGAAATCGCGAAAAACGAAAAAATCGACTTTAGAAAATTCCCGGACCCCTAGAAAAATCGGAAATCGACTCACGAGGCCAATGGCGCCGGCGAAATTCCCCTAGCTAAGATATTTCCAACGATATGGGGGAAAAACGGTCAGATCCCATATCCAGGCCCTTTTTACTCTAGGAGTCATAGGAGCCGAGAAAACCGCGAAAAACGAAAAAAATCAATTTTAAAATATTCCCGGACCCCTAGAAAAATCGGAAATCGTCTCACGAATCCAATGGCGCCAGCCAAATTGCCCTAGGTATGATATTTCCAGGGATATGGAAGAAAACATGTGATCCCAAACCCAGGCCCTTTTTTCTCTAGGAGGCCCAGGAGCCGAGAAAAACGCGAAAAACGAAAAAATCGACTTTAGAACATTCCGGGACCCCTAGAAAAATCGGAAATCGTCTTACGAATCCAATGGCGCCAGCCAAATTGTCCTAGCAATGATATTTCCAAAGATATGGGCGAAAAACGGTGTGATCCCAAATTCGGGCCCGTTATGCCGTAGGAGGCCCAGGAGCCGAGAAAAACGCGAAAAACGTAAAAATCGACTTTAGAAAATTCCCGGACCCCTAGAAAAATCGGAAATCGTCTCACGAATCCAATGGCGCCAGCCAAATTGTCCTAGCTATGATATTTCCAAAGATATGGGCGAAAAACGGTGTGATCCCAAATCCGGGCCCGTTTTGCTCTAGGAGACCCAGGAGCCGAGAAAAACGCGAAAAACGAAAAAATCGTCTTTAGAAAATTCCCGGCCCCCTAGAAAAATCGGAAATCGTCTCACGAATCCAATGGCGCCAGCCAAATTGTCCTAGCTATGATATTTCCAAAGATATGGGCGAAAAACGGTGTGATCCCAAATCCGGGGCAGTTTTGCTATAGGAGGCCCAGGAGCCGAGAAAAACGCGAAAAACGAAAAAATCGACCTTAGAAAATTCCCGGACCCCTAGAAAAATCGGAAATCGTCTCAAGAATCCAATGGCGCCAGGCAAATTGTCCTAGCTATGATATTTCCAAAGATATGGGCGAAAAACGGTGTGATCCCAAATCCGGGCCCGTCTTGCTCTAGGAGACCCAGGAGCCGAGGAAATCGCGAAAAACGAAAAAATCGACTTTAGAAAATTCCCGGACCCCTAGAAAAATCGGAAATCGACTCACGAGGCCAATGGCGCCGGCGAAATTCCCCTAGCTAAGATATTTCCAACGATATGGGGGAAAAACGGTCAGATCCCATATCCAGGCCCTTTTTACTCTAGGAGTCATAGGAGCCGAGAAAACCGCGAAAAACGAAAAAAATCAATTTTAAAATATTCCCGGACCCCTAGAAAAATCGGAAATCGTCTCACGAATCCAATGGCGCCAGCCAAATTGCCCTAGGTATGACATTTCCAGGTATATGGAAGAAAACATGTGATCCCAAACCCAGGCCCTTTTTTCTCTAGGAGGCCCAGGAGCCGAGAAAATCGCGAAAAACGAAAAAATCGACTTTCAGAAAATTCCCGGACCCCTAGAAAAATCGGAAATCGTCTCACGAATCCAATGGCGCCAGCCAGATTGTCGTAGCAATGATATTTCCAAAGATATGGGCGAAAAACGGTGTGATCTCAAATCCGGGCCGGTTATGCCCTAGGAGGCCCAGGAGCCGAGAAAAACGCGAAAAACGAAAAAATCTACTTTAGAAAATTCCTGGACCCCTGGAAAAATCGGAAATCGTCTCACGAATCCAATGGCGCCAGCCAAATTGTCCTAGCTATGCTATTTCCAAAGATATGGGCGAAAAACGGTGTGATGCCCAATCCGGGCCCGTTTTGCTCTAGGAGGCCCAGTAGCCGAGAAAAACGAAAAAATCGACTTTAGAAAATTCCCGGACCCCTAGAAAAATCGGAAATCGTCTCACGAATCCAATGGCGCCAGCCAAATTGTCCTAGCTATGATATTTCCAAAGATATGGGCGAAAAACGGTGTGATCCCAAATCCGGGCCCGTTTTGCTCTAGGAGACCCAGGAGCCGAGGAAATCGCGAAAAACGAAAAAATCGACTTTAGAAAATTCCCGGACCCCTAGAAAAATCGGAAATCGACTCACGAGGCCAATGGCGCCGGCGAAATTCCCCTAGCTAAGATATTTCCAAAGATATGGAGGAAAAACGGTCAGATCCCATATCCAGGCCCTTTTTACTCTAGGAGTCATAGGAGCCGAGAAAACCGCGAAAAACGAAAAAAATCAATTTTAAAATATTCCCGGACCCCTAGAAAAATCGGAAATCGTCTCACGAATCCAATGGCGCCAGCCAAATTGCCCTAGGTATGACATTTCCAGGGATATGGAAGAAAACATGTGATCCCAAACCCAGGCCCTTTTTCCTCTAGGAGGCCCAGGAGCCGAGAAAAACGCGAAAAACGAAAAAATCGACTTTAGAAAATTCCCGGCCCCCTAGAAAAATCGGAAATCGTCTCACGAATCCAATGGCGACAGCAAAATTGTCCTAGCTATGATATTTCCAAAGATATGGGCGAAAAACGGTGTGATGCCCAATCCGGGCCCGTTTTGCTCTAGGAGGCCCAGTAGCCGAGAAAAACGAAAAAATCGAATTTAGAAAATTCCCGGACCCCTAGAAAAATCGGAAATCGTCTCACGAATCCAACGGCGCCAGCCAAATTGCCCTAGGTATGATATTTCCAGGGATATGGAAAAAAAACGATGTCATCCCAAACCCAGGCCCTTTTTTTTCTAGGAGCCAGAGGAGCCGAGAAAAAGGCAAAAAACTAAAAAATCGAGTTTAGAATATTCCCGCACCCCTAGAAAAGTCGGAAATCGTCTCACGAATTCAGTGCCGCCAGCCAAATAGCCCTAGCTATTATATTTCCAAAGATATGGAAGAAAAACCTCGGGAGCCCGTATCCAGGCCCTTTTTTCTCTGGGAGCTGCAGGAGCCGAGCAAAAGGCGAAAAACTAAAAAATCGAGTTTAGAATTATCCTGCACCCCTAGAAAAATCGGAAATCGTCTCACGAGGCCAATGGCGCCGGCGAAATTCCCCTAGCTAAGATATTTCCAAAGATATGGGCGAAAAACGGTGTGATCTAAAATCCGGGCCGGTTATGCCCTAGGAGGCCCAGGAGCCGAGAAAAACGCGAAAAACGAAAAAATCTACTTTAGAAAATTCCTGGACCCCTGGAAAAATCGGAAATCGTCTCACGAATCCAATGGCGCCAGCCAAATTGTCCTAGCTATGCTATTTCCAAAGATATGGGCGAAAAACGGTGTGATCCCAAATCCGGGCCCGTTTTGCTCTAGGAGACCCAGGAGCCGAGAAAAACGCGAAAAACGAAAAAATCGACTTTAGAAAATTCCCGGACCCCTAGAAAAATCGGAAATCGTCTCACGAATCCAATGGCGCCAGCCAAATTGCCCTAGGTATGATATTTCCAGGGATATGGAAGAAAACATGTGATCCCAAACCCAGGCCCTTTTTTCTCTAGGAGGCCCAGGAGCCGAGAAAATCGCGAAAAACGAAAAAATGGACTTTAGAAAATTCCGGGCCCCATAGAAAAATCGGAAATCGTCTCACGAATCCAATGGCGACAGCCAAATTGTCCTAGCTATGATATTTCCAAAGATATGGGCGAAAAACGGTGTGATCCCAAATTCGGGCCCGTTATGCCGTGGGAGGCCCAGGAGCCGAGAAAAACGCGAAAAACGAAAAAATCGACTTTAGAAAAGTCCCGGACCCCTAGAAAAATCGGAAATCGTCTCACGAATCCAATGGCGCCAGCCAAATTGTCCTAGCTATGATATTTCCAAAGATATGGGCGAAAAACGGTGTAATGCCCAATCCGGGCCCGTTTTGCTCTAGGAGGCCCAGGAGCCGAGAAAAACGCGAAAAACGAAAAAATCGACCTTAGAAAATTCCCGGACCCCTAGAAAAATCGGAAATCGTCTCAAGAATCCAATGGCGCCAGCCAAATTGTCCTAGCTATGATATTTCCAAAGATATGGGCGAAAAACGGTGTGATCCCAAATCCGGGCCCGTTTTGCTCTAGGAGACCCAGGAGCCGAGGAAATCGCGAAAAACGAAAATATCGACTTTAGAAAATTCCCGGACCCTTAGAAAAATCGGAAATCGACTCACGAGGCCAATGGCGCCGGCGAAATTCCCCTAGCTAAGATATTTCCAAAGATATGGGGGAAAAACGGTCAGATCCCATATCCAGGCCCTTTTTACTCTAGGAGTCATAGGAGCCGAGAAAACCGCGAAAAACGAAAAAAATCAATTTTAAAATATTCCCGGACCCCTAGAAAAATCGGAAATCGTCTCACGAATCCAATGGCGCCAGCCAAATTGCCCTAGGTATGACATTTCCAGGGATATGGAAGAAAACATGCGATCCCAAACCCAGGCCCTTTTTTCTCTAGGCGGCCCAGGAGCCGAGAAAATCGCGAAAAACGAAAAAATCGACTTTCAGAAAATTCCCGGACCCCTAGAAAAATCGGAAATCGTCTCACGAATCCAATGGCGCCAGCCAGATTGTCGTAGCAATGATATTTCCAAAGATATGGGCGAAAAACGGTGTGATCTCAAATCCGGGCCGGTTATGCCCTAGGAGGCCCAGGAGCCGAGAAAAACGCGAAAAACGAAAAAATCGTCTTTAGAAAATTCCCGGCCCCCTAGAAAAATCGGAAATCGTCTCACGAATCCAATGGCGCCAGCCAAATTGCCCTAGGTATAATATTTCCAGGGATATGGAAGAAAACATGTGATCCCAAACCCAGGCCCTTTTTTCTCTAGGAGGCCCAGGAGCCGAGAAAATCGCGAAAAACGAAAAAATGGACTTTAGAAAATTCCCGGCCCCATAGAAAAATCGGAAATCGTCTCACGAATCCAATGGCGACAGCCAAATTGTCCTAGCTATGATATTTCCAAAGATATGGGCGAAAAACGGTGTGATCCCAAATTCGGGCCCGTTATGCCGTGGGAGGCCCAGGAGCCCAGAAAAACGCGAAAAACGAAAAAATCGACTTTAGAAAATTCCCGGCCCCCTAAAAAAATCGGAAATCGTCTCACGAATCCAATGGCGACAGCAAAATTGTCCTAGCTATGATATTTCCAAAGATATGGGCGAAAAACGGTGTGATCCCAAATTCGGGCCCGTTATGCCGTAGGAGGCCCAGGAGCCGAGAAAAACGCGAAAAACGAAAAAATCGACTTTAGAAAAGTCCCGGACCCCTAGAAAAATCGGAAATCGTCTCACGAATCCAATGGCGCCAGCCAAATTGTCGTAGCAATGATATTTCCAAAGATATGGGCGAAAAACGGTGTGATCTAAAATCCGGGCCGGTTATGCCCTAGGAGGCCCAGGAGCCGAGAAAAACGCGAAAAACGAAAAAATCTACTTTAGAAAATTCCTGGACCCCTGGAAAAATCGGAAATCGTCTCACGAATCCAATGGCGCCAGCCAAATTGTCCTAGCTATGCTATTTCCAAAGATATGGGCGAAAAACGGTGTGATCCCAAATCCGGGCCCGTTTTGCTCTAGGAGACCCAGGAGCCGAGAAAAACGCGAAAAACGAAAAAATCGACTTTAGAAAATTCCCGGACCCCTAGAAAAATCGGAAATCGTCTCACGAATCCAATGGCGCCAGCCAAATTGCCCTAGGTATAATATTTCCAGGGATATGGAAGAAAACATGTGATCCCAAACCCAGGCCCTTTTTTCTCTAGGAGGCCCAGGAGCCGAGAAAATCGCGAAAAACGAAAAAATGGACTTTAGAAAATTCCCGGCCCCATAGAAAAATCGGAAATCGTCTCACGAATCCAATGGCGACAGCCAAATTGTCCTAGCTATGATATTTCCAAAGATATGGGCGAAAAACGGTGTGATCCCAAATTCGGGCCCGTTATGCCGTGGGAGGCCCAGGAGCCGAGAAAAACGCGAAAAACGAAAAGATCGACTTTAGAAAAGTCCCGGACCCCTAGAAAAATCGGAAATCGTCTCACGAATCCATTGGCGCCAGCCAAATTGTCCTAGCTATGATATTTCCAAAGATATGGGCGAAAAACGGTGTGATGCCCAATCCGGGCCCGTTTTGCTCTAGGAGGCCCAGGAGCCGAGAAAAACGCGAAAAACGAAAAAATCGACCTTAGAAAATTCCCGGACCCCTAAAAAAATCGGAAATCGTCTCAAGAATCCAATGGCGCCAGCCAAATTGTCCTAGCTATGATATTTCCAAAGATATGGGCGAAAAACGGTGTGATCCCAAATCCGGGCCCGTTTTGCTCTAGGAGACCCAGGAGCCGAGGAAATCGCGAAAAACGAAAATATCGACTTTAGAAAATTCCCGGACCCTTAGAAAAATCGGAAATCGACTCACGAGGCCAATGGCGCCGGCGAAATTCCCCTAGCTAAGATATTTCCAAAGATATGGGGGAAAAACGGTCAGATCCCATATCCAGGCCCTTTTTACTCTAGGAGTCATAGGAGCCGAGAAAACCGCGAAAAACGAAAAAAATCAATTTTAAAATATTCCCGGACCCCTAGAAAAATCGGAAATCGTCTCACGAATCCAATGGCGCCAGCCAAATTGCCCTAGGTATGACATTTCCAGGTATATGGAAGAAAACATGTGATCCCAAACCCAGGCCCTTTTTTCTCTAGGAGGCCCAGGAGCCGAGAAAATCGCGAAAAACGAAAAAATCGACTTTCAGAAAATTCCCGGACCCCTAGAAAAATCGGAAATCGTCTCACGAATCCAATGGCGCCAGCCAGATTGTCGTAGCAATGATATTTCCAAAGATATGGGCGAAAAACGGTGTGATCTCAAATCCGGGCCGGTTATGCCCTAGGAGGCCCAGGAGCCGAGAAAAACGCGAAAAACGAAAAAATCTACTTTAGAAAATTCCTGGACCCCTGGAAAAATCGGAAATCGTCTCACGAATCCAATGGCGCCAGCCAAATTGTCCTAGCTATGCTATTTCCAAAGATATGGGCGAAAAACGGTGTGATGCCCAATCCGGGCCCGTTTTGCTCTAGGAGGCCCAGTAGCCGAGAAAAACGAAAAAATCGACTTTAGAAAATTCCCGGACCCCTAGAAAAATCGGAAATCGTCTCACGAATCCAATGGCGCCAGCCAAATTGCCCTAGGTATGATATTTCCAGGGATATGGAAGAAAACATGTGATCCCAAACCCAGGCCCTTTTTTCTCTAGGAGGCCCAGGAGCCGAGAAAAACGCGAAAAACGAAAAAATCGACTTTAGAACATTCCGGGACCCCTAGAAAAATCGGAAATCGTCTTACGAATCCAATGGCGCCAGCCAAATTGTCCTAGCAATGATATTTCCAAAGATATGGGCGAAAAACGGTGTGATCCCAAATTCGGGCCCGTTATGCCGTAGGAGGCCCAGGAGCCGAGAAAAACGCGAAAAACGTAAAAATCGACTTTAGAAAATTCCCGGACCCCTAGAAAAATCGGAAATCGTCTCACGAATCCAATGGCGCCAGCCAAATTGTCCTAGCTATGATATTTCCAAAGATATGGGCGAAAAACGGTGTGATCCCAAATCCGGGCCCGTTTTGCTCTAGGAGACCCAGGAGCCGAGAAAAACGCGAAAAACGAAAAAATCGTCTTTAGAAAATTCCCGGCCCCCTAGAAAAATCGGAAATCGTCTCACGAATCCAATGGCGCCAGCCAAATTGTCCTAGCTATGATATTTCCAAAGATATGGGCGAAAAACGGTGTGATCCCAAATCCGGGGCAGTTTTGCTATAGGAGGCCCAGGAGCCGAGAAAAACGCGAAAAACGAAAAAATCGACCTTAGAAAATTCCCGGACCCCTAGAAAAATCGGAAATCGTCTCAAGAATCCAATGGCGCCAGCCAAATTGTCCTAGCTATGATATTTCCAAAGATATGGGCGAAAAACGGTGTGATCCCAAATCCGGGCCCGTCTTGCTCTAGGAGACCCAGGAGCCGAGGAAATCGCGAAAAACGAAAAAATCGACTTTAGAAAATTCCCGGACCCCTAGAAAAATCGGAAATCGACTCACGAGGCCAATGGCGCCGGCGAAATTCCCCTAGCTAAGATATTTCCAACGATATGGGGGAAAAACGGTCAGATCCCATATCCAGGCCCTTTTTACTCTAGGAGTCATAGGAGCCGAGAAAACCGCGAAAAACGAAAAAAATCAATTTTAAAATATTCCCGGACCCCTAGAAAAATCGGAAATCGTCTCACGAATCCAATGGCGCCAGCCAAATTGCCCTAGGTATGACATTTCCAGGTATATGGAAGAAAACATGTGATCCCAAACCCAGGCCCTTTTTTCTCTAGGAGGCCCAGGAGCCGAGAAAATCGCGAAAAACGAAAAAATCGACTTTCAGAAAATTCCCGGACCCCTAGAAAAATCGGAAATCGTCTCACGAATCCAATGGCGCCAGCCAGATTGTCGTAGCAATGATATTTCCAAAGATATGGGCGAAAAACGGTGTGATCTCAAATCCGGGCCGGTTATGCCCTAGGAGGCCCAGGAGCCGAGAAAAACGCGAAAAACGAAAAAATCTACTTTAGAAAATTCCTGGACCCCTGGAAAAATCGGAAATCGTCTCACGAATCCAATGGCGCCAGCCAAATTGTCCTAGCTATGCTATTTCCAAAGATATGGGCGAAAAACGGTGTGATGCCCAATCCGGGCCCGTTTTGCTCTAGGAGGCCCAGTAGCCGAGAAAAACGAAAAAATCGACTTTAGAAAATTCCCGGACCCCTAGAAAAATCGGAAATCGTCTCAAGAATCCAATGGCGCCAGCCAAATTGTCCTAGCTATGATATTTCCAAAGATATGGGCGAAAAACGGTGTGATCCCAAATCCGGGCCCGTTTTGCTCTAGGAGACCCAGGAGCCGAGGAAATCGCGAAAAACGAAAAAATCGACTTTAGAAAATTCCCGGACCCCTAGAAAAATCGGAAATCGACTCACGAGGCCAATGGCGCCGGCGAAATTCCCCTAGCTAAGATATTTCCAAAGATATGGAGGAAAAACGGTCAGATCCCATATCCAGGCCCTTTTTACTCTAGGAGTCATAGGAGCCGAGAAAACCGCGAAAAACGAAAAAAATCAATTTTAAAATATTCCCGGACCCCTAGAAAAATCGGAAATCGTCTCACGAATCCAATGGCGCCAGCCAAATTGCCCTAGGTATGACATTTCCAGGGATATGGAAGGAAACATGTGATCCCAAACCCAGGCCCTTTTTCCTCTAGGAGGCCCAGGAGCCGAGAAAAACGCGAAAAACGAAAAAATCGACTTTAGAAAATTCCCGGCCCCCTAGAAAAATCGGAAATCGTCTCACGAATCCAATGGCGACAGCAAAATTGTCCTAGCTATGATATTTCCAAAGATATGGGCGAAAAACGGTGTGATCCCAAATTCGGGCCCGTTATGCCGTAGGAGGCCCAGGAGCCGAGAAAAACGCGAAAAACGAAAAAATCGACTTTAGAAAAGTCCCGGACCCCTAGAAAAATCGGAAATCGTCTCACGAATCCAATGGCGCCAGCCAAATTGTCCTAGCTATGATATTTCCAAAGATATGGGCGAAAAACGGTGTGATCTAAAATCCGGGCCGGTTATGCCCTAGGAGGCCCAGGAGCCGAGAAAAACGCGAAAAACGAAAAAATCTACTTTAGAAAATTCCTGGACCCCTGGAAAAATCGGAAATCGTCTCACGAATCCAATGGCGCCAGCCAAATTGTCCTAGCTATGCTATTTCCAAAGATATGGGCGAAAAACGGTGTGATCCCAAATCCGGGCCCGTTTTGCTCTAGGAGACCCAGGAGCCGAGAAAAACGCGAAAAACGAAAAAATCGACTTTAGAAAATTCCCGGACCCCTAGAAAAATCGGAAATCGTCTCACGAATCCAATGGCGCCAGCCAAATTGCCCTAGGTATGATATTTCCAGGGATATGGAAGAAAACATGTGATCCCAAACCCAGGCCCTTTTTTCTCTAGGAGGCCCAGGAGCCGAGAAAATCGCGAAAAACGAAAAAATGGACTTTAGAAAATTCCCGGCCCCATAGAAAAATCGGAAATCGTCTCACGAATCCAATGGCGACAGCCAAATTGTCCTAGCTATGATATTTCCAAAGATATGGGCGAAAAACGGTGTGATCCCAAATTCGGGCCCGTTATGCCGTGGGAGGCCCAGGAGCCGAGAAAAACGCGAAAAACGAAAAAATCGACTTTAGAAAAGTCCCGGACCCCTAGAAAAATCGGAAATCGTCTCACGAATCCAATGGCGCCAGCCAAATTGTCCTAGCTATGATATTTCCAAAGATATGGGCGAAAAACGGTGTAATGCCCAATCCGGGCCGGTTATGCCCTAGGAGGCCCAGGAGCCGAGAAAAACGCGAAAAACGAAAAAATCTACTTTAGAAAATTCCTGGACCCCTGGAAAAATCGGAAATCGTCTCACGAATCCAATGGCGCCAGCCAAATTGTCCTAGCTATGCTATTTCCAAAGATATGGGCGAAAAACGGTGTGATCCCAAATCCGGGCCCGTTTTGCTCTAGGAGACCCAGGAGCCGAGAAAAACGCGAAAAACGAAAAAATCGACTTTAGAAAATTCCCGGACCCCTAGAAAAATCGGAAATCGTCTCACGAATCCAATGGCGCCAGCAAAATTGCCCTAGGTATAATATTTCCAGGGATATGGAAGAAAACATGTGATCCCAAACCCAGGCCCTTTTTTCTCTAGGAGGCCCAGGAGCCGAGAAAATCGCGAAAAACGAAAAAATGGACTTTAGAAAATTCCCGGCCCCATAGAAAAATCGGAAATCGTCTCACGAATCCAATGGCGACAGCCAAATTGTCCTAGCTATGATATTTCCAAAGATATGGGCGAAAAACGGTGTGATCCCAAATTCGGGCCCGTTTTGCTCTAGGAGGCCCAGGAGCCGAGAAAAACGCGAAAAACGAAAAAATCGACCTTAGAAAATTCCCGGACCCCTAGAAAAATCGGAAATCGTCTCAAGAATCCAATGGCGCCAGCCAAATTGTCCTAGCTATGATATTTCCAAAGATATGGGCGAAAAACGGCGTGATCCCAAATCCGGGCCCGTTTTGCTCTAGGAGACCCAGGAGCCGAGGAAATCGCGAAAAACGAAAATATCGACTTTAGAAAATTCCCGGACCCTTAGAAAAATCGGAAATCGACTCACGAGGCCAATGGCGCCGGCGAAATTCCCCTAGCTAAGATATTTCCAAAGATATGGGGGAAAAACGGTCAGATCCCATATCCAGGCCCTTTTTACTCTAGGAGTCATAGGAGCCGAGAAAACCGCGAAAAACGAAAAAAATCAATTTTAAAATATTCCCGGACCCCTAGAAAAATCGGAAATCGTCTCACGAATCCAATGGCGCCAGCCAAATTGTCGTAGCAATGATATTTCCAAAGATCTGGGCGAAAAACGGTGTGATCTAAAATCCGGGCCGGTTATGCCCTAGGAGGCCCAGGAGCCGAGAAAAACGCGAAAAACGAAAAAATCTACTTTAGAAAATTCCTGGAACCCTGGAAAAAATCGGAAATCGTCTCACGAATCCAATGGCGCCAGCCAAATTGTCCTAGCTATGCTATTTCCAAAGATATGGGCGAAAAACGGTGTGATCCCAAATCCGGGCCCGTTTTGCTCTAGGAGACCCAGGAGCCGAGAAAAACGCGAAAAACGAAAAAATCGACTTTAGAAAATTCCCGGACCCCTAGAAAAATCGGAAATCGTCTCACGAATCCAATGGCGTCAGCCAAATTGCCCTAGGTATAATATTTCCAGGGATATGGAAGAAAACATGTGATCCCAAACCCAGGCCCTTTTTTCTCTAGGAGGCCCAGGAGCCGAGAAAATCGTGAAAAACGAAAAAATGGACTTTAGAAAATTCCCGGCCCCATAGAAAAATCGGAAATCGTCTCACGAATCCAATGGCGACAGCCAAATTGTCCTAGCTATGATATTTCCAAAGATATGGGCGAAAAACGGTGTGATCCCAAATTCGGGCCCGTTATGCCGTGGGAGGCCCAGGAGCCGAGAAAAACGCGAAAAACGAAAAAATCGACTTTAGAAAAGTCCCGGACCCCTAGAAAAATCGGAAATCGTCTCACGAATCCAATGGCGCCAGCCAAATTGTCCTAGCTATGATATTTCCAAAGATATGGGCGAAAAACGGTGTGATGCCCAATCCGGGCCCGTTTTGCTCTAGGAGGCCCAGGAGCCGAGAAAAACGCGAAAAAGGAAAAAATCGACCTTAGAAAATTCCCGGACCCCTAGAAAAATCGGAAATCGTCTCACGAATCCAATGGCGCCAGCCAAATTGTCCTAGCTATGCTATTTCCAAAGATATGGGCGAAAAACGGTGTGATCCCAAATCCGGGCCCGTTTTGCTCTAGGAGGCCCAGGAGCCGAGAAAAACGCGAAAAACGAAAAAATCGACTTTAGAAAATTCCCGGACCCCTAGAAAAATCGGAAATCGTCTCACGAATCCAATGGCGCCAGCCAAATTGCCCTAGGTATGATATTTCCAGGGATATGGAAAAAAAACGATGTCATCCAGAACCCAGGCCCTTTTTTTTCTAGGAGCCAGAGGAGCCGAGAAAAAGGCAAAAAACTAAAAAATCGAGTTTAGAATATTCCCGCACCCCTAGAAAAGTCGGAAATCGTCTCACGAATCCAGTGCCGCCAGCCAAATAGCCCTAGCTATTATATTTCCAAAGATATGGAAGAAAAACCTCGGGAGCCCGTATCCAGGCCCTTTTTTCTCTGGGAGCTGCAGGAGCCGAGCAAAAGGCGAAAAACTAAAAAATCGAGTTTAGAATTATCCTGCACCCCTAGAAAAATCGGAAATCGTCTCACGAATCCAATGGCGACAGCAAAATTGTCCTAGCTATGGTATTTCCAAAGATATGGGCGAAAAACGGTGTGATGCCCAATCCGGGCCCGTTTTGCTCTAGGAGGCCCAGTAGCCGAGAAAAACGCGAAAAACGAAAAAATCGACTTTAGAAAATTCCCGGACCCCTAGAAAAATCGGAAATCGTCTCACGAATCCAATGGCGCCAGCAAAATTGCCCTAGGTATAATATTTCCAGGGATATGGAAGAAAACATGTGATCCCAAACCCAGGCCCTTTTTTCTCTAGGAGGCCCAGGAGCCGAGAAAATCGCGAAAAACGAAAAAATGGACTTTAGAAAATTCCCGGCCCCATAGAAAAATCGGAAATCGTCTCACGAATCCAATGGCGACAGCCAAATTGTCCTAGCTATGATATTTCCAAAGATATGGGCGAAAAACGGTGTGATCCCAAATTCGGGCCCGTTTTGCTCTAGGAGGCCCAGGAGCCGAGAAAAACGCGAAAAACGAAAAAATCGACCTTAGAAAATTCCCGGACCCCTAGAAAAATCGGAAATCGTCTCAAGAATCCAATGGCGCCAGCCAAATTGTCCTAGCTATGATATTTCCAAAGATATGGGCGAAAAACGGCGTGATCCCAAATCCGGGCCCGTTTTGCTCTAGGAGACCCAGGAGCCGAGGAAATCGCGAAAAACGAAAATATCGACTTTAGAAAATTCCCGGACCCTTAGAAAAATCGGAAATCGACTCACGAGGCCAATGGCGCCGGCGAAATTCCCCTAGCTAAGATATTTCCAAAGATATGGGGGAAAAACGGTCAGATCCCATATCCAGGCCCTTTTTACTCTAGGAGTCATAGGAGCCGAGAAAACCGCGAAAAACGAAAAAAATCAATTTTAAAATATTCCCGGACCCCTAGAAAAATCGGAAATCGTCTCACGAATCCAATGGCGCCAGCCAAATTGTCGTAGCAATGATATTTCCAAAGATCTGGGCGAAAAACGGTGTGATCTAAAATCCGGGCCGGTTATGCCCTAGGAGGCCCAGGAGCCGAGAAAAACGCGAAAAACGAAAAAATCTACTTTAGAAAATTCCTGGAACCCTGGAAAAAATCGGAAATCGTCTCACGAATCCAATGGCGCCAGCCAAATTGTCCTAGCTATGCTATTTCCAAAGATATGGGCGAAAAACGGTGTGATCCCAAATCCGGGCCCGTTTTGCTCTAGGAGACCCAGGAGCCGAGAAAAACGCGAAAAACGAAAAAATCGACTTTAGAAAATTCCCGGACCCCTAGAAAAATCGGAAATCGTCTCACGAATCCAATGGCGTCAGCCAAATTGCCCTAGGTATAATATTTCCAGGGATATGGAAGAAAACATGTGATCCCAAACCCAGGCCCTTTTTTCTCTAGGAGGCCCAGGAGCCGAGAAAATCGTGAAAAACGAAAAAATGGACTTTAGAAAATTCCCGGCCCCATAGAAAAATCGGAAATCGTCTCACGAATCCAATGGCGACAGCCAAATTGTCCTAGCTATGATATTTCCAAAGATATGGGCGAAAAACGGTGTGATCCCAAATTCGGGCCCGTTATGCCGTGGGAGGCCCAGGAGCCGAGAAAAACGCGAAAAACGAAAAAATCGACTTTAGAAAAGTCCCGGACCCCTAGAAAAATCGGAAATCGTCTCACGAATCCAATGGCGCCAGCCAAATTGTCCTAGCTATGATATTTCCAAAGATATGGGCGAAAAACGGTGTGATGCCCAATCCGGGCCCGTTTTGCTCTAGGAGGCCCAGGAGCCGAGAAAAACGCGAAAAAGGAAAAAATCGACCTTAGAAAATTCCCGGACCCCTAGAAAAATCGGAAATCGTCTCACGAATCCAATGGCGCCAGCCAAATTGTCCTAGCTATGCTATTTCCAAAGATATGGGCGAAAAACGGTGTGATCCCAAATCCGGGCCCGTTTTGCTCTAGGAGGCCCAGGAGCCGAGAAAAACGCGAAAAACGAAAAAATCGACTTTAGAAAATTCCCGGACCCCTAGAAAAATCGGAAATCGTCTCACGAATCCAATGGCGCCAGCCAAATTGCCCTAGGTATGATATTTCCAGGGATATGGAAAAAAAACGATGTCATCCAGAACCCAGGCCCTTTTTTTTCTAGGAGCCAGAGGAGCCGAGAAAAAGGCAAAAAACTAAAAAATCGAGTTTAGAATATTCCCGCACCCCTAGAAAAGTCGGAAATCGTCTCACGAATCCAGTGCCGCCAGCCAAATAGCCCTAGCTATTATATTTCCAAAGATATGGAAGAAAAACCTCGGGAGCCCGTATCCAGGCCCTTTTTTCTCTGGGAGCTGCAGGAGCCGAGCAAAAGGCGAAAAACTAAAAAATCGAGTTTAGAATTATCCTGCACCCCTAGAAAAATCGGAAATCGTCTCACGAATCCAATGGCGACAGCAAAATTGTCCTAGCTATGGTATTTCCAAAGATATGGGCGAAAAACGGTGTGATGCCCAATCCGGGCCCGTTTTGCTCTAGGAGGCCCAGTAGCCGAGAAAAACGAAAAAATCGACTTTAGAAAATTCCCGGACCCCTAGAAAAATCGGAAATCGTCTCACGAATCCAATGGCGCCAGCCAAATTGTCGTAGCTATGATATTTCCAAAGATATGGGCGAAGAACTGTGTGATCCCAAATCCGGGCCCGGTTTGCTCTAGGAGGCCCAGGGGACGAGCAAAACGCGAAAAAGGAAAAAATCGACTTTAGAAAATTCCCGGGCCCCTGGAAAAATCGGAAATCGTCTCACGAATCCAATGGCGCCAGCCAAAATGTCCTAGCTATGCTATTTCCAAAGATATGGGCGAAAAACGGTGTGATCCCAAATCCGGGCCCGTTTTGCTCTAGGAGGCCCAGGAGCCGAGAAAAACGCGAAAAACGAAAAAATCGACTTTAGAAAATTCCCGGACCCCTAGAAAAATCGGAAATCGTCTCACGAATCCAATGGCG
Organism: Diachasmimorpha longicaudata; assembly: GCF_034640455.1. Lineage (NCBI taxonomy): Eukaryota > Metazoa > Arthropoda > Insecta > Hymenoptera > Braconidae > Diachasmimorpha > Diachasmimorpha longicaudata. Next base: position 357,276 of record NW_026973902.1, on the reverse strand, counting down.
CCAGCCAAATTGCCCTAGGTATGATATTTCCAGGGATATGGAAAAAAAACGATGTCATCCCAAACCCAGGCCCTTTTTTTTCTAGGAGCCAGAGGAGCCGAGAAAAAGGCAAAAAACTAAAAAATCGAGTTTAGAATATTCCCGCACCCCTAGAAAAGTCGGAAATCGTCTCACGAATCCAGTGCCGCCAGCCAAATAGCCCTAGCTATTATATTTCCAAAGATATGGAAGAAAAACCTCGGGAGCCCGTATCCAGACCCTTTTTTCTCTGGGAGCTGCAGGAGCCGAGCAAAAGGCGAAAAACTAAAAAATCGAGTTTAGAATTATCCTGCACCCCTAGAAAAATCGGAAATCGTCTCACGAATCCAATGGCGCCAGCCAAATTGCCCTAGGTATGATATTTCCAGGGATATGGAAGAAAACATGTGATCCCAAACCCAGGCCCTTTTTTCTCTAGGAGGCCCAGGAGCCGAGAAAATCGCGAAAAACGAAAAAATGGACTTTAGAAAATTCCCGGCCCCCTAGAAAAATCGGAAATCGTCTCACGAATCCAATGGCGACAGCCAAATTGTCCTAGCTATGCTATTTCCAAAGATATGGGCGAAAAACGGTGTGATCCCAAATCCGGGCCCGTTATGCCGTGGGAGGCCCAGGAGCCGAGAAAAACGCGAAAAACGAAAAAATCGACTTTAGAAAATTCCCGGACCCCTAGAAAAATCGGAAATCGTCTCACGAATCCAATGGCGCCAGCCAAATTGCCCTAGGTATGATATTTCCAGGGATATGGAAAAAAAACGATGTCATCCCAAACCCAGGCCCTTTTTTTTCTAGGAGCCAGAGGAGCCGAGAAAAAGGCAAAAAACTAAAAAATCGAGTTTAGAATGTTCCCGCACCCCTAGAAAAGTCGGAAATCGTCTCACGAATCCAGTGCCGCCAGCCAAATAGCCCTAGCTATTATATTTCCAAAGATATGGAAGAAAAACCTCGGGAGCCCGTATCCAGGCCCTTTTTTCTCTGGGAGCTGCAGGAGCCGAGCAAAAGGCGAAAAACTAAAAAATCGAGTTTAGAATTATCCTGCACCCCTAGAAAAATCGGAAATCGTCTCACGAATCCAATGGCGCCAGCCAAATTGCCCTAGGTATGATATTTCCAGGGATATGGAAGAAAACATGTGATCCCAAACCCAGGCCCTTTTTTCTCTAGGAGGCCCAGGAGCCGAGAAAATCGCGAAAAACGAAAAAATGGACTTTAGAAAATTCCCGGCCCCCTAGAAAAATCGGAAATCGTCTCACGAATCCAATGGCGACAGCCAAATTGTCCTAGCTATGATATTTCCAAAGATATGGGCGAAAAACGGTGTGATCCCAAATTCGGGCCCGTTATGCCGTGGGAGGCCCAGGAGCCGAGAAAAACGCGAAAAACGAAAAAATCGACTTTAGAAAAGTCCCGGACCCCTAGAAAAATCGGAAATCGTCTCACGAATCCAATGGCGCCAGCCAAATTGTCGTAGCAATGATATTTCCAAAGATATGGGCGAAAAACGGTGTGATCTAAAATCCGGGCCGGTTATGCCCTAGGAGGCCCAGGAGCCGAGAAAAACGCGAAAAACGAAAAAATCTACTTTAGAAAATTCCTGGACCCCTGGAAAAATCGGAAATCGTCTCACGAATCCAATGGCGCCAGCAAAATTGTCCTAGCTATGCTATTTCCAAAGATATGGGCGAAAAACGGTGTGATCCCAAATCCGGGCCCGTTTTGCTCTAGGAGACCCAGGAGCCGAGAAAAACGCGAAAAACGAAAAAATCGACTTTAGAAAATTCCCGGACCCCTAGAAAAATCGGAAATCGTCTCACGAATCCAATGGCGCCAGCCAAATTGCCCTAGGTATAATATTTCCAGGGATATGGAAGAAAACATGTGATCCCAAACCCAGGCCCTTTTTTCTCTAGGAGGCCCAGGAGCCGAGAAAATCGCGAAAAACGAAAAAATGGACTTTAGAAAATTCCCGGCCCCATAGAAAAATCGGAAATCGTCTCACGAATCCAATGGCGACAGCCAAATTGTCCTAGCTATGATATTTCCAAAGATATGGGCGAAAAACGGTGTGATCCCAAATTCGGGCCCGTTATGCCGTGGGAGGCCCAGGAGCCGAGAAAAACGCGAAAAACGAAAAAATCGACTTTAGAAAAGTCCCGGACCCCTAGAAAAATCGGAAATCGTCTCACGAATCCAATGGCGCCAGCCAAATTGTCCTAGCTATGATATTTCCAAAGATATGGGCGAAAAACGGTGTGATGCCCAATCCGGGCCCGTTTTGCTCTAGGAGGCCCAGGAGCCGAGAAAAACGCGAAAAACGAAAAAATCGACCTTAGAAAATTCCCGGACCCCTAGAAAAATCGGAAATCGTCTCAAGAATCCAATGGCGCCAGCCAAATTGTCCTAGCTATGATATTTCCAAAGATATGGGCGAAAAACGGTGTGATCCCAAATCCGGGCCCGTTTTGCTCTAGGAGACCCAGGAGCCGAGGAAATCGCGAAAAACGAAAATATCGACTTTAGAAAATTCCCGGACCCTTAGAAAAATCGGAAATCGACTCACGAGGCCAATGGCGCCGGCGAAATTCCCCTAGCTAAGATATTTCCAAAGATATGGGGGAAAAACGGTCAGATCCCATATCCAGGCCCTTTTTACTCTAGGAGTCATAGGAGCCGAGAAAACCGCGAAAAACGAAAAAAATCAATTTTAAAATATTCCCGGACCCCTAGAAAAATCGGAAATCGTCTCACGAATCCAATGGCGCCAGCCAAATTGCCCTAGGTATGACATTTCCAGGGATATGGAAGAAAACATGTGATCCCAAACCCAGGTCCTTTTTTCTCTAGGAGGCCCAGGAGCCGAGAAAATCGCGAAAAACGAAAAAATCGACTTTCAGAAAATTCCCGGACCCCTAGAAAAATCGGAAATCGTCTCACGAATCCAATGGCGCCAGCCAGATTGTCGTAGCAATGATATTTCCAAAGATATGGGCGAAAAACGCTGTGATCTCAAATCCGGGCCGGTTATGCCCTAGGAGGCCCAGGAGCCGAGAAAAACGCGAAAAACGAAAAAATCTACTTTAGAAAATTCCTGGACCCCTGGAAAAATCGGAAATCGTCTCACGAATCCAATGGCGCCAGCCAAATTGTCCTAGCTATGCTATTTCCAAAGATATGGGCGAAAAACGGTGGATCCCAAATCCGGGCCCGTTTTGCTCTAGGAGACCCAGGAGCCGAGAAAAACGCGAAAAACGAAAAAATCGTCTTTAGAAAATTCCCGGCCCCCTAGAAAAATCGGAAATCGTCTCACGAATCCAATGGCGCCAGTCAAATTGTCCTAGCTATTATATTTCCAAAGATAGGGGCGAAAAACGGTGTGATCCCAAATTCGGGCCCGTTATGCCCTAGGAGGCCCAGGAGCCGAGAAAAACGCGAAAAACGAAAAAATCGACTTTAGAAAATTCCCGGCCCCCTTGAAAAATCGGAAATCGTCTCACGAATCCAATGGCGACAGCAAAATTGTCCTAGCTATGATATTTCCAAAGATATGGGCGAAAAACGGTGTGATGCCCAATCCGGGCCCGTTTTGCTCTAGGAGGCCCAGTAGCCGAGAAAAACGAAAAAATCGACTTTAGAAAATTCCCGGACCCCTAGAAAAATCGGAAATCGTCTCACGAATCCAATGACGCTAGTCAAAGTGTTCTAGCTATGATATTTCCAAAGATATGGGCGAAGAACTGTGTGATCCCAAATCCGGGCCCGGTTTGCTCTAGGAGGCCCAGGGGACGAGAAAAACGCGAAAAACGAAAAAATCGACTTTAGAAAATTCCCGGGCCCCTGGAAAAATCGGAAATCGTCTCACGAATCCAATGGCGCCAGCCAAATTGTCCTAGCTATGCTATTTCCAAAGATATGGGCGAAAAACGGTGTGATCCCAAATCCGGGCCCGTTTTGCTCTAGGAGGCCCAGGAGCCGAGAAAAACGCGAAAAACGAAAAAATCGACTTTAGAAAATTCCCGGACCCCTAGAAAAATCGGAAATCGTCTCACGAATCCAATGGCGCCAGCCAAATTGCCCTAGGTATGATATTTCCAGGGATATGGAAAAAAAACGATGTCATCCCAAACCCAGGCCCTTTTTTTTCTAGGAGCCAGAGGAGCCGAGAAAAAGGCAAAAAACTAAAAAATCGAGTTTAGAATATTCCCGCACCCCTAGAAAAGTCGGAAATCGTCTCACGAATCCAGTGCCGCCAGCCAAATAGCCCTAGCTATTATATTTCCAAAGATATGGAAGAAAAACCTCGGGAGCCCGTATCCAGACCCTTTTTTCTCTGGGAGCTGCAGGAGCCGAGCAAAAGGCGAAAAACTAAAAAATCGAGTTTAGAATTATCCTGCACCCCTAGAAAAATCGGAAATCGTCTCACGAATCCAATGGCGCCAGCCAAATTGCCCTAGGTATAATATTTCCAGGGATATGGAAGAAAACATGTGATCCCAAACCCAGGCCCTTTTTTCTCTAGGAGGCCCAGGAGCCGAGAAAATCGCGAAAAACGAAAAAATGGACTTTAGAAAATTCCCGGCCCCATAGAAAAATCGGAAATCGTCTCACGAATCCAATGGCGACAGCCAAATTGTCCTAGCTATGATATTTCCAAAGATATGGGCGAAAAACGGTGTGATCCCAAATTCGGGCCCGTTATGCCGTGGGAGGCCCAGGAGCCGAGAAAAACGCGAAAAACGAAAAAATCGACTTTAGAAAAGTCCCGGACCCCTAGAAAAATCGGAAATCGTCTCACGAATCCAATGGCGCCAGCCAAATTGTCCTAGCTATGATATTTCCAAAGATATGGGCGAAAAACGGTGTGATGCCCAATCCGGGCCCGTTTTGCTCTAGGAGGCCCAGGAGCCGAGAAAAACGCGAAAAACGAAAAAATCGACCTTAGAAAATTCCCGGACCCCTAGAAAAATCGGAAATCGTCTCAAGAATCCAATGGCGCCAGCCAAATTGTCCTAGCTATGATATTTCCAAAGATATGGGCGAAAAACGGTGTGATCCCAAATCCGGGCCCGTTTTGCTCTAGGAGACCCAGGAGCCGAGGAAATCGCGAAAAACGAAAATATCGACTTTAGAAAATTCCCGGACCCTTAGAAAAATCGGAAATCGACTCACGAGGCCAATGGCGCCGGCGAAATTCCCCTAGCTAAGATATTTCCAAAGATATGGGGGAAAAACGGTCAGATCCCATATCCAGGCCCTTTTTACTCTAGGAGTCATAGGAGCCGAGAAAACCGCGAAAAACGAAAAAAATCAATTTTAAAATATTCCCGGACCCCTAGAAAAATCGGAAATCGTCTCACGAATCCAATGGCGCCAGCCAAATTGCCCTAGGTATGACATTTCCAGGGATATGGAAGAAAACATGTGATCCCAAACCCAGGTCCTTTTTTCTCTAGGAGGCCCAGGAGCCGAGAAAATCGCGAAAAACGAAAAAATCGACTTTCAGAAAATTCCCGGACCCCTAGAAAAATCGGAAATCGTCTCACGAATCCAATGGCGCCAGCCAGATTGTCGTAGCAATGATATTTCCAAAGATATGGGCGAAAAACGCTGTGATCTCAAATCCGGGCCGGTTATGCCCTAGGAGGCCCAGGAGCCGAGAAAAACGCGAAAAACGAAAAAATCTACTTTAGAAAATTCCTGGACCCCTGGAAAAATCGGAAATCGTCTCACGAATCCAATGGCGCCAGCCAAATTGTCCTAGCTATGCTATTTCCAAAGATATGGGCGAAAAACGGTGGATCCCAAATCCGGGCCCGTTTTGCTCTAGGAGACCCAGGAGCCGAGAAAAACGCGAAAAACGAAAAAATCGTCTTTAGAAAATTCCCGGCCCCCTAGAAAAATCGGAAATCGTCTCACGAATCCAATGGCGCCAGTCAAATTGTCCTAGCTATTATATTTCCAAAGATAGGGGCGAAAAACGGTGTGATCCCAAATTCGGGCCCGTTATGCCCTAGGAGGCCCAGGAGCCGAGAAAAACGCGAAAAACGAAAAAATCGACTTTAGAAAATTCCCGGCCCCCTTGAAAAATCGGAAATCGTCTCACGAATCCAATGGCGACAGCAAAATTGTCCTAGCTATGATATTTCCAAAGATATGGGCGAAAAACGGTGTGATGCCCAATCCGGGCCCGTTTTGCTCTAGGAGGCCCAGTAGCCGAGAAAAACGAAAAAATCGACTTTAGAAAATTCCCGGACCCCTAGAAAAATCGGAAATCGTCTCACGAATCCAATGACGCTAGTCAAAGTGTTCTAGCTATGATATTTCCAAAGATATGGGCGAAGAACTGTGTGATCCCAAATCCGGGCCCGGTTTGCTCTAGGAGGCCCAGGGGACGAGAAAAACGCGAAAAACGAAAAAATCGACTTTAGAAAATTCCCGGGCCCCTGGAAAAATCGGAAATCGTCTCACGAATCCAATGGCGCCAGCCAAATTGTCCTAGCTATGCTATTTCCAAAGATATGGGCGAAAAACGGTGTGATCCCAAATCCGGGCCCGTTTTGCTCTAGGAGGCCCAAGAGCCGAGAAAAACGCGAAAAACGAAAAAATCGACTTTAGAAAATTCCCGGACCCCTAGAAAAATCGGAAATCGTCTCACGAATCCAATGGCGCCAGCCAAATTGCCCTAGGTATGATATTTCCAGGGATATGGAAAAAAAACGATGTCATCCCAAACCCAGGCCCTTTTTTTTCTAGGAGCCAGAGGAGCCGAGAAAAAGGCAAAAAACTAAAAAATCGAGTTTAGAATATTCCCGCACCCCTAGAAAAGTCGGAAATCGTCTCACGAATCCAGTGCCGCCAGCCAAATAGCCCTAGCTATTATATTTCCAAAGATATGGAAGAAAAACCTCGGGAGCCCGTATCCAGGCCCTTTTTTCTCTGGGAGCTGCAGGAGCCGAGCAAAAGGCGAAAAACTAAAAAATCGAGTTTAGAATTATCCTGCACCCCTAGAAAAATCGGAAATCGTCTCACGAGGCCAATGGCGCCGGCGAAAATCCCCTAGCTAAGATATTTCCGAAGATATGGAGGAAAAACGGTGTGATGCCCAATCCGGGCCCGTTTTGCTCTAGGACGCCCAGGAGCCGAGAAAAACGAAAAAATCGACTTTAGAAAATTCCCGGACCCCTAGAAATATCGGAAATCGTCTCACGAATCCAGTGCCGCCGGCCAAATAGCCCTAGCTATTATATTTCCAAAGATATGGAAGAAAAACCTCGGGAGCCCGTATCCAGGCCCTTTTTTCGCTGGGAGCTGCAGGAGCCGAGCAAAAGGCGAAAAACTAAAAAATCGAGTTTAGAATTATCCTGCACCCCTAGAAAAATCGGAAATCGTCTCACGAGGCCAATGGCGCCGGCGAAATTCCCCTAGCTAAGATATTTCCAAAGATATGGAGGAAAAACGGTGTGATGCCCAATCCGGGCCCGTTTTGCTCTAGGAGGCCCAGTAGCCGAGAAAAACGAAAAAATCGACTTTAGAAAATTCCCGGACCCCTAGAAAAATCGGAAATCGTCTCACGAATCCAATGGCGCCAGCCAGATTGTCGTAGCAATGATATTTCCAAAGATATGGGCGAAAAACGGTGTGATCTCAAATCCGGGCCGGTTATGCCCTAGGAGGCCCAGGAGCGGAGAAAAACGCGAAAAACGAAAAAATCTACTTTAGAAAATTCCTGGACCCCTCGAAAAATCGGAAATCGTCTCACGAATCCAATGGCGCCAGCCAAATTGTCCTAGCTATGCTATTTCCAAAGATATGGGCGAAAAACGGTGTGATCCCAAATCCGGGCCCGTTTTGCTCTAGGAGGCCCAGGAGCCGAGAAAAACGCGAAAAACGAAAAAATCGACCTTAGAAAATTCCCGGACCCCTAGAAAAATCGGAAATCGTCTCAAGAATCCAATGGCGCCAGCCAAATTGTCCTAGCTATGATATTTCCAAAGATATGGGCGAAAAACGGTGTGATCCCAAATCCGTGCCCGTTTTGCTCTAGGAGACCCAGGAGCCGAGAAAAACGCGAAAAACGAAAAAATCGTCTTTAGAAAATTCCCGGCCCCCTAGAAAAATCGGAAATCGTCTCACGAATCCAATGGCGCCAGCCAAATTGTCCTAGCTATGATATTTCCAAAGATATGGGCGAAAAACGGTGTGATGCCCAATCCGGGCCCGTTTTGCTCTAGGAGGCCCAGTAGCCGAGAAAAACGAAAAAATCGACTTTAGAAAATTCCCGGACCCCTAGAAAAATCGGAAATCGTCTCACGAATCCAATGACGCTAGTCAAAGTGTTCTAGCTATGATATTTCCAAAGATATGGGCGAAAAACGGTGTGATCCCAAATCCGGGCCCGTTTTGCTCTAGGAGGCCCAGGCGCCGAGAAAATCGCGAAAAACTAAAAAATCGACTTTAGAAATTTCCCGGACCCTTAGAAAAATGGGAAATCGTCTCACGAATCCAATGGCGCCAGCCAAATTGTCCTAGCTATGATATTTCCAAAGATAGGGGCGAAAAACGATGTGATCCCAAATCCGGGCCCGTTATGCCCTAGGAGGCCCAGGAGCCGAGAAAAACGCGAAAAACGAAAAAATCGACTTTAGAAAATTCTCGGACCCCTAGAAAAATCGGAAATCGTCTCACGAATGCAATGGCGCCAGCCAGATTGTCGTAGCTATGATATTTCCAAAGATATGGGCAAAAGACTGTGTGATCCCAAATCCAGGCACGTTTTGCTCTAGGAGGCCCAGGAGCCGAGAAAAACGCGAAAAACGAAAAAATCGACTTTAGAAAATTCCCGGACCCCTAGAAACATCGGAAATCGTCTCACGAATCCAATGGCGCCAGCCAAATTGTCCTAGCTATGATATTTCCAAAGATATGGGCGAAAAACGGTGTGATGCCCAATCCGGGCCCGTTTTGCTCTAGGAGGCCCAGTAACCGAGAAAAACGAAAAAATCGACTTTAGCAAATTCCCGGACCCCTAGAAAAATCGGAAATCGTCTCACGAATCCAATGACGCTAGTCAAAGTGTTCTAGCTATGATATTTCCAAAGATATGGGCGAAAAACGGTGTGATCCCAAATCCGGGCCCGTTTTGCTCTAGGAGGCCCAGGCGCCGAGAAAATCGCGAAAAACTAAAAATTCGACTTTAGAAATTTCCCGGACCCTTAGAAAAATGGGAAATCGTCTCACGAATCCAATGGCGCCAGCCAAATTGTCCTAGCTATGATATTTCCAAAGATATGGGCGAAAAACGGTGTGATCCCAAATCCGGGCCCGTTATGCCCTAGGAGGCCCAGGAGCCGAGAAAAACGCGAAAAACGAAAAAATCGACTTTAGAAAATTCCCGGACCCCTAGAAAAATCGGAAATCGTCTCACGAATGCAATGGCGCCAGCCAGATTGTCGTAGCTATGATATTTCCAAAGATATGGGCAAAAGACTGTGTGATCCCAAATCCAGGCACGTTTTGCTCTAGGAGACCCAGGAGCCGAGGAAATCGCGAAAAACGAAAAAATCGACTTTAGAAAATTCCCGGACCCCTAGAAAATTCGGAAATCGTCTCAAGAATCCAATGGCGCCAGCCAAATTGTCCTAGCTATGATATTTCCAAAGATATGGGCGAAAAACGGTGTGATCCCAAATCCGGGCCCGTTTTGCTCTAGGAGACCCAGGAGCCGAGAAAAACGCGAAAAACGAAAAAATCGTCTTTAGAAAATTCCCGGCCCCCTAGAAAAATCGGAAATCGTCTCACGAATCCAATGGCGCCAGCCAAATTGTCCTAGCTATGATATTTCCAAAGATATGGGCGAAAAACGGTGTGATGCCCAATCCGGGCCCGTTTTGCTCTAGGAGGCCCAGTAGCCGAGAAAAACGAAAAAATCGACTTTAGAAAATTCCCGGACCCCTAGAAAAATCGGAAATCGTCTCACGAATCCAATGACGCTAGTCAAAGTGTTCTAGCTATGATATTTCCAAAGATATGGGCGAAAAACGGTGTGATCCCAAATCCGGGCCCGTTTTGCTCTAGGAGGCCCAGGCGCCGAGAAAATCGCGAAAAACTAAAAAATCGACTTTAGAAATTTCCCGGACCCTTAGAAAAATGGGAAATCGTCTCACGAATCCAATGGCGCCCGCCAAATTGTCCTAGGTATGATATTTCCAGGGATATGGAAGAAAACATGTGATCCCAAACCCAGGCCCTTTTTTCTCTAGGAGGCCCAGGAGCCGAGAAAATCGCGAAAAACGAAAAAATCGACTTTAGAAAATTCCCGGACCCCTAGAAAAATCGGAAATCGTCTCACGAATCCAATGGCGCCAGCCAAATTGTCCTAGCTATGATATTTCCAAAGATATGGGCGAAAAACGGTGTGATGCCAAATCCGGCCGCGTTTTGCTCTAGGAGGCCCAGGAGCCGAGAAAAACGAAAAAATCGACTTTAGAACATTCCCGGACCCCTAGAAAAATCGGAAATCGTCTCACGAATCCAATGGCGCCAGCCAAATTGCCCTAGGTATGATATTTCCAGGGATATGGAAGAAAACATGTGATCCCAAACCCAGGCCCTTTTTTCTCTAGGAGCCCCAGGAGCCGAGAAAATCGCGAAAAACGAAAAAATCGACTTTAGAAAATTCCCGGACCCCTAGAAAAATCGGAAATCGTCTCACGAATCCAGTGGCGCCGGCCAAATGGCCCTAGCTATTATATTGCCAAAGATAAGGAGGAAAAACGGTCGGATCCCAAATCCAGGCCCTTTTTACTCTAGGAGTCATAGGAGCCGAGAAAACCGGTAAAAACGAAAAAAATCAAATTTAAAATATTCCCGGACCCCTAGAAAAATCGGAAATCGTCTCACGAATCCAATGGCGCCAGCCAAATTGTCCTAGCTATGATATTTCCAAAGATATGGGCGAAAAACGGTGTGATCCCAGATCCGGGGCCGTTTTGCTCTAGGAGGCCCAGGAGCCGAGAAAAACGCGAAAAACGAAAAATCGACCTTAGAAAATTCCCGGACCCCTAGAAAAATCGGAAATCGTCTCAAGAATCCAATGGCGCCAGCCAAATTGTCCTAGCTATGATATTTCCAAAGATATGGGCGAAAAACGGTGTGATCCCAAATCCGGGCCCGTTTTGCTCTAGGAGACCCAGGAGCCGAGGAAATCGCGAAAATCGAAAAAATCGACTTTAGAAAATTCCCGGACCCCTAGAAAATTCGGAAATCGTCTCACGAATCCAATGGCGCCAGCCAGATTGTCGTAGCAATGATATTTCCAAAGATATGGGCGAAAAACGGTGTGATCCCAAATCCGGGCCCGTTTTGCTCTAGGAGGCCCAGGAGCCGAGAAAAACGCGAAAAACGAAAAAATCGTCTTTAGAAAATTCCCGGCCCCCTAGAAAAATCGGAAATCGTCTCACGAATCCAATGGCGCCAGCCAAATTGTCCTAGCTATGATATTTCCAAAGATATGGGCGAAAAACGGTGTGATCCCAAATCCGGGGCCGTTTTGCTCTAGGAGGCCCAGGAGCCGAGAAAAACGCGAAAAACGAAAAAATTCCCGGCCCCCTAGAAAAATCGGAAATCGTCTCACGAATCCAATGGCGACAGCAAAATTGTCCTAGCTGTGATATTTCCAAAGATAGGGGCGAAAAACGGTGTGATCCCAAATCCGGGCCCGTTTTGCTCTAGGAGACCCAGGAGCCGAGAAAAACGCGAAAAACGAAAAACTCGACTTTAGAAAATTCCCGGACCCTAGAAAATTCGGAAATCGTCTCACGAATCCAATGGCGCCAGCCAAATTGTCCTAGCTATGCTATTTCCAAAGATATGGGCGAAAAACGGTGTGATCCCAAATCCGGGCCGGTTTTGCTCTAGGAGACCCAGGAGCCGAGAAAAACGCGAAAAACGAAAAAATCGACTTTAGAAAATTCCCGGCCCCCTAGAAAAATCGGAAATCGTCTCACGAATCCAATGGCGACAGCAAAATTGTCCTAGCTGTGATATTTCCAAAGATATGGGCGAAAAACGGTGTGATCCCAAATCCGGGCCCGTTTTGCTCTAGGAGACCCAGGAGCCGAGGAAATCGCGAAAAACGAAAAAATCGACTTTAGAAAATTCCCGGACCCCTAGAAAATTCGGAAATCGTCTCACGAATCCAATGGCGCCAGCCAGATTGTCGTAGCAATGATATATCCAAAGATATGGGAGAAAAACGGTGTGATCCCAAATCCGGGCCGGTTATGCCCTAGGAGGCCCAGGAGCCGAGAAAAACGCGAAAAACGAAAAAATCTACTTTAGAAAATTCCTGGACCCCTGGAAAAATCGGAAATCGTCTCACGAATCCAATGGCGCCAGCCAAATTGTCCTAGCTATGATATTTCCAAAGATATGGGCGAAAAACGGTGTGATCCCAAATCCGGGCCCGTTATGCCCTAGGAGGCCCAGGAGCCGAGAAAAACGCGAAAAACGAAAAAATCGACTTTAGAAAATTCCCGGACCCCTAGAAAAATCGGAAATCGTCTCACGAATCCAATGATGCTAGTCAAAGTGTTCTAGCTATGATATTTCCAAAGATATGGGCGAAAAAAGGTGTGATCCCAAATCCGGGCCCGTTTTGCTCTAGGAGGCCCAGGCGCCGAGAAAATCGCCAAAAACTAAAAAATCGACTTTAGAAATTTCCCGGACCCTTAGAAAAATGGGAAATCGTCTCACGAATCCAATGGCGCCAGCCAAATTGTCCTAGCTATGATATTTCCAAAGATATGGGCGAAAAACGGTGTGATCCCAAATCCGGGCCCGTTATGCCCTAGGAGGCCCAGGAGCCTAGAAAAACGCGAAAAACGAAAAAATCGACTTTAGAAAATTCCCGGACCCCTAGAAAAATCGGAAATCGTCTCACGAATGCAATGGCGCCAGCCAGATTGTCGTAGCTATGATATTTCCAAAGATATGGGCAAAAGACTGTGTGATCCCAAATCCAGGCACGTTTTGCTCTAGGAGGCCCAGGAGCCGAGAAAAACGCGAAAAACGAAAAAATCGACTTTAGAAAATTCCCGGACCCCTAGAAAAATCGGAAATCGTCTCACGAATCCAATGGCGCCAGCCAAATTGTCCTAGGTATGATATTTCCAGGGATATGGAAGAAAACATGTGATCCCAAACCCAGGCCCTTTTTTCTCTAGGAGGCCCAGGAGCCGAGAAAATCGCGAAAAACGAAAAAATCGACTTTAGAAAATTCCCGGACCCCTAGAAAAATCGGAAATCGTCTCACGAATCCAATGGCGCCAGCCAAATTGTCCTAGCTATGATATTTCCAAAGATATGGGCGAAAAACGGTGTGATGCCAAATCCGGCCGCGTTTTGCTCTAGGAGGCCCAGGAGCCGAGAAAAACGCGAAAAACGAAAAAATCGACTTTAGAAAATTCTCGGACCCGTAGAAAAATCGGAAATCGTCTCACGAATGCAATGGCGCCAGCCAGATTGTCGTAGCTATGATATTTCCAAAGATATGGGCAAAAGGCTGTGTGATCCCAAATCCAGGCACGTTTTGCTCTAGGAGGCCCAGGAGCCGAGAAAAACGCGAAAAACGAAAAAATCGACTTTAGAAAATTCCCGGACCCCTAGAAACATCGGAAATCGTCTCACGAATCCAATGGCGCCAGCCAAATTGTCCTAGCTATGATATTTCCAAAGATATGGGCGAAAAACGGTGTGATGCCCAATCCGGGCCCGTTTTGCTCTAGGAGGCCCAGTAACCGAGAAAAACGAAAAAATCGACTTTAGAAAATTCCCGGACCCCTAGAAAAATCGGAAATCGTCTCACGAATCCAATGACGCTAGTCAAAGTGTTCTAGCTATGATATTTCCAAAGATATGGGCGAAAAACGGTGTGATCCCAAATCCGGGCCCGTTTTGCTCTAGGAGGCCCAGGCGCCGAGAAAATCGCGAAAAACTAAAAAATCGACTTTAGAAATTTCCCGGACCCTTAGAAAAATGGGAAATCGTCTCACGAATCCAATGGCGCCAGCCAAATTGTCCTAGCTATGATATTTCCAAAGATATGGGCGAAAAACGGTGTGATCCCAAATCCGGGCCCGTTATGCCCTAGGAGGCCCAGGAGCCGAGAAAAACGCGAAAAACGAAAAAATCGACTTTAGAAAATTCCCGGACCCCTAGAAAAATCGGAAATCGTCTCACGAATGCAATGGCGCCAGCCAGATTGTCGTAGCTATGATATTTCCAAAGATATGGGCAAAAGACTGTGTGATCCCAAATCCAGGCACGTTTTGCTCTAGGAGACCCAGGAGCCGAGGAAATCGCGAAAAACGAAAAAATCGACTTTAGAAAATTCCCGGACCCCTAGAAAAATCGGAAATCGTCTTACGAATCCAATGGCGCCAGCCAAATTGTCCTAGCTATGATATTTCCAAAGATATGGGCGAAAAACGGTGTGATCCCAAATCCGGGCCCGTTTTGCTCTAGGAGACCCAGGAGCCGAGAAAAACGAAAAAATCGACTTTAGAAAATTCCCGGACCCCTAGAAAAATCGGAAATCGTCTCACGAATCCAATGACGCTAGTCAAAGTGTTCTAGCTATGATATTTCCAAAGATATGGGCGAAAAACGGTGTGATCCCAAATCCGGGCCCGTTTTGCTCTAGGAGGCCCAGGCGCCGAGAAAATCGCGAAAAACTAAAAAATCGACTTTAGAAATTTCCCGGACCCTTAGAAAAATGGGAAATCGTCTCACGAATCCAATGGCGCCCGCCAAATTGTCCTAGGTATGATATTTCCAGGGATATGGAAGAAAACATGTGATCCCAAACCCAGGCCCTTTTTTCTCTAGGAGGCCCAGGAGCCGAGAAAATCGCGAAAAACGAAAAAATCGACTTTAGAAAATTCCCGGACCCCTAGAAAAATCGGAAATCGTCTCACGAATCCAATGGCGCCAGCCAAATTGTCCTAGCTATGATATTTCCAAAGATATGGGCGAAAAACGGTGTGATGCCAAATCCGGCCGCGTTTTGCTCTAGGAGGCCCAGGAGCCGAGAAAAACGAAAAAATCGACTTTAGAACATTCCCGGACCCCTAGAAAAATCGGAAATCGTCTCACGAATCCAATGGCGCCAGCCAAATTGCCCTAGGTATGATATTTCCAGGGATATGGAAGAAAACATGTGATCCCAAACCCAGGCCCTTTTTTCTCTAGGAGCCCCAGGAGCCGAGAAAATCGCGAAAAACGAAAAAATCGACTTTAGAAAATTCCCGGACCCCTAGAAAAATCGGAAATCGTCTCACGAATCCAGTGGCGCCGGCCAAATGGCCCTAGCTATTATATTGCCAAAGATAAGGAGGAAAAACGGTCGGATCCCAAATCCAGGCCCTTTTTACTCTAGGAGTCATAGGAGCCGAGAAAACCGGTAAAAACGAAAAAAATCAAATTTAAAATATTCCCGGACCCCTAGAAAAATCGGAAATCGTCTCACGAATCCAATGGCGCCAGCCAAATTGTCCTAGCTATGATATTTCCAAAGATATGGGCGAAAAACGGTGTGATCCCAGATCCGGGGCCGTTTTGCTCTAGGAGGCCCAGGAGCCGAGAAAAACGCGAAAAACGAAAAATCGACCTTAGAAAATTCCCGGACCCCTAGAAAAATCGGAAATCGTCTCAAGAATCCAATGGCGCCAGCCAAATTGTCCTAGCTATGATATTTCCAAAGATATGGGCGAAAAACGGTGTGATCCCAAATCCGGGCCCGTTTTGCTCTAGGAGACCCAGGAGCCGAGGAAATCGCGAAAATCGAAAAAATCGACTTTAGAAAATTCCCGGACCCCTAGAAAATTCGGAAATCGTCTCACGAATCCAATGGCGCCAGCCAGATTGTCGTAGCAATGATATTTCCAAAGATATGGGCGAAAAACGGTGTGATCCCAAATCCGGGCCCGTTTTGCTCTAGGAGGCCCAGGAGCCGAGAAAAACGCGAAAAACGAAAAAATCGTCTTTAGAAAATTCCCGGCCCCCTAGAAAAATCGGAAATCGTCTCACGAATCCAATGGCGCCAGCCAAATTGTCCTAGCTATGATATTTCCAAAGATATGGGCGAAAAACGGTGTGATCCCAAATCCGGGGCCGTTTTGCTCTAGGAGGCCCAGGAGCCGAGAAAAACGCGAAAAACGAAAAAATTCCCGGCCCCCTAGAAAAATCGGAAATCGTCTCACGAATCCAATGGCGACAGCAAAATTGTCCTAGCTGTGATATTTCCAAAGATAGGGGCGAAAAACGGTGTGATCCCAAATCCGGGCCCGTTTTGCTCTAGGAGACCCAGGAGCCGAGAAAAACGCGAAAAACGAAAAACTCGACTTTAGAAAATTCCCGGACCCTAGAAAATTCGGAAATCGTCTCACGAATCCAATGGCGCCAGCCAAATTGTCCTAGCTATGCTATTTCCAAAGATATGGGCGAAAAACGGTGTGATCCCAAATCCGGGCCGGTTTTGCTCTAGGAGACCCAGGAGCCGAGAAAAACGCGAAAAACGAAAAAATCGACTTTAGAAAATTCCCGGCCCCCTAGAAAAATCGGAAATCGTCTCACGAATCCAATGGCGACAGCAAAATTGTCCTAGCTGTGATATTTCCAAAGATATGGGCGAAAAACGGTGTGATCCCAAATCCGGGCCCGTTTTGCTCTAGGAGACCCAGGAGCCGAGGAAATCGCGAAAAACGAAAAAATCGACTTTAGAAAATTCCCGGACCCCTAGAAAATTCGGAAATCGTCTCACGAATCCAATGGCGCCAGCCAGATTGTCGTAGCAATGATATATCCAAAGATATGGGAGAAAAACGGTGTGATCCCAAATCCGGGCCGGTTATGCCCTAGGAGGCCCAGGAGCCGAGAAAAACGCGAAAAACGAAAAAATCTACTTTAGAAAATTCCTGGACCCCTGGAAAAATCGGAAATCGTCTCACGAATCCAATGGCGCCAGCCAAATTGTCCTAGCTATGATATTTCCAAAGATATGGGCGAAAAACGGTGTGATCCCAAATCCGGGCCCGTTATGCCCTAGGAGGCCCAGGAGCCGAGAAAAACGCGAAAAACGAAAAAATCGACTTTAGAAAATTCCCGGACCCCTAGAAAAATCGGAAATCGTCTCACGAATCCAATGATGCTAGTCAAAGTGTTCTAGCTATGATATTTCCAAAGATATGGGCGAAAAAAGGTGTGATCCCAAATCCGGGCCCGTTTTGCTCTAGGAGGCCCAGGCGCCGAGAAAATCGCCAAAAACTAAAAAATCGACTTTAGAAATTTCCCGGACCCTTAGAAAAATGGGAAATCGTCTCACGAATCCAATGGCGCCAGCCAAATTGTCCTAGCTATGATATTTCCAAAGATATGGGCGAAAAACGGTGTGATCCCAAATCCGGGCCCGTTATGCCCTAGGAGGCCCAGGAGCCGAGAAAAACGCGAAAAACGAAAAAATCGACTTTAGAAAATTCCCGGACCCCTAGAAAAATCGGAAATCGTCTCACGAATGCAATGGCGCCAGCCAGATTGTCGTAGCTATGATATTTCCAAAGATATGGGCAAAAGACTGTGTGATCCCAAATCCAGGCACGTTTTGCTCTAGGAGGCCCAGGAGCCGAGAAAAACGCGAAAAACGAAAAAATCGACTTTAGAAAATTCCCGGACCCCTAGAAAAATCGGAAATCGTCTCACGAATCCAATGGCGCCAGCCAAATTGTCCTAGGTATGATATTTCCAGGGATATGGAAGAAAACATGTGATCCCAAACCCAGGCCCTTTTTTCTCTAGGAGGCCCAGGAGCCGAGAAAATCGCGAAAAACGAAAAAATCGACTTTAGAAAATTCCCGGACCCCTAGAAAAATCGGAAATCGTCTCACGAATCCAATGGCGCCAGCCAAATTGTCCTAGCTATGATATTTCCAAAGATATGGGCGAAAAACGGTGTGATGCCAAATCCGGCCGCGTTTTGCTCTAGGAGGCCCAGGAGCCGAGAAAAACGAAAAAATCGACTTTAGAAAATTCCCGGACCCCTAGAAAAATCGGAAATCGTCTCACGAGGCCAATGGCGCCGGCGAAATTCCCCTAGCTAAGATATTTCCAAAGATATGGAGGAAAACCGGTCAGATCCCATATCCAGGACCTTTTTACTCTAGGAGTCATAGGAGCCGAGAAAACCGCGAAAATGACAAAAATCAATTTTAAAATATTCCCGGACCCCTAGAAAAATCGGAAATCGTCTCACGAATCCAATGGCGCCAGCCAAATTGTCCTAGCTATGATATTTCCAAAGATATGGGCGAAAAACGGTGTGATCCCAAATCCGGGCCCGTTTTGCTCTAGGAGACCCAGGAGCCGAGGAAATCGCGAAAAACGAAAAAATCGACTTTAGAAAATTCCCGGACCCCTAGAAAATTCGGAAATCGTCTCACGAATCCAATGGCGCCAGCCAAATTGTCCTAGCTATTATATTTCCAAAGATATGGGCGAAAAACGGTGTGATCCCAAATCCGGGCCCGTTTTGCTCTAGGAGGCCCAGGCGCCGAGAAAATCGCGAAAAACTAAAAAATCGACTTTAGAAATTTCCCGGACCCTTAGAAAAATGGGAAATCGTCTCACGAATCCAATGGCGCCAGCCAAATTGTCCTAGCTATGATATTTCCAAAGATATGGGCGAAAAACGGTGTGATCCCAAATCCGGGCCCGTTATGCCCTAGGAGGCCCAGGAGCCGAGAAAAACGCGAAAAACGAAAAAATCGACTTTAGAAAATTCCCGGACCCCTAGAAAAATCGGAAATCGTCTCACGAATGCAATGGCGCCAGCCAGATTGTCGTAGCTATGATATTTCCAAAGATATGGGCAAAAGACTGTGTGATCCCAAATCCAGGCACGTTTTGCTCTAGGAGACCCAGGAGCCGAGGAAATCGCGAAAAACGAAAAAATCGACTTTAGAAAATTCCCGGACCCCTAGAAAATTCGGAAATCGTCTCAAGAATCCAATGGCGCCAGCCAAATTGTCCTAGCTATGATATTTCCAAAGATATGGGCGAAAAACGGTGTGATCCCAAATCCGGGCCCGTTTTGCTCTAGGAGACCCAGGAGCCGAGAAAAACGAAAAAATCGACTTTAGAAAATTCCCGGACCCCTAGAAAAATCGGAAATCGTCTCACGAATCCAATGACGCTAGTCAAAGTGTTCTAGCTATGATATTTCCAAAGATATGGGCGAAAAACGGTGTGATCCCAAATCCGGGCCCGTTTTGCTCTAGGAGGCCCAGGCGCCGAGAAAATCGCGAAAAACTAAAAAATCGACTTTAGAAATTTCCCGGACCCTTAGAAAAATGGGAAATCGTCTCACGAATCCAATGGCGCCCGCCAAATTGTCCTAGGTATGATATTTCCAGGGATATGGAAGAAAACATGTGATCCCAAACCCAGGCCCTTTTTTCTCTAGGAGGCCCAGGAGCCGAGAAAATCGCGAAAAACGAAAAAATCGACTTTAGAAAATTCCCGGACCCCTAGAAAAATCGGAAATCGTCTCACGAATCCAATGGCGCCAGCCAAATTGTCCTAGCTATGATATTTCCAAAGATATGGGCGAAAAACGGTGTGATGCCAAATCCGGCCGCGTTTTGCTCTAGGAGGCCCAGGAGCCGAGAAAAACGAAAAAATCGACTTTAGAACATTCCCGGACCCCTAGAAAAATCGGAAATCGTCTCACGAATCCAATGGCGCCAGCCAAATTGCCCTAGGTATGATATTTCCAGGGATATGGAAGAAAACATGTGATCCCAAACCCAGGCCCTTTTTTCTCTAGGAGCCCCAGGAGCCGAGAAAATCGCGAAAAACGAAAAAATCGACTTTAGAAAATTCCCGGACCCCTAGAAAAATCGGAAATCGTCTCACGAATCCAGTGGCGCCGGCCAAATGGCCCTAGCTATTATATTGCCAAAGATAAGGAGGAAAAACGGTCGGATCCCAAATCCAGGCCCTTTTTACTCTAGGAGTCATAGGAGCCGAGAAAACCGGTAAAAACGAAAAAAATCAAATTTAAAATATTCCCGGACCCCTAGAAAAATCGGAAATCGTCTCACGAATCCAATGGCGCCAGCCAAATTGTCCTAGCTATGATATTTCCAAAGATATGGGCGAAAAACGGTGTGATCCCAGATCCGGGGCCGTTTTGCTCTAGGAGGCCCAGGAGCCGAGAAAAACGCGAAAAACGAAAAATCGACCTTAGAAAATTCCCGGACCCCTAGAAAAATCGGAAATCGTCTCAAGAATCCAATGGCGCCAGCCAAATTGTCCTAGCTATGATATTTCCAAAGATATGGGCGAAAAACGGTGTGATCCCAAATCCGGGCCCGTTTTGCTCTAGGAGACCCAGGAGCCGAGGAAATCGCGAAAATCGAAAAAATCGACTTTAGAAAATTCCCGGACCCCTAGAAAATTCGGAAATCGTCTCACGAATCCAATGGCGCCAGCCAGATTGTCGTAGCAATGATATTTCCAAAGATATGGGCGAAAAACGGTGTGATCCCAAATCCGGGCCCGTTTTGCTCTAGGAGGCCCAGGAGCCGAGAAAAACGCGAAAAACGAAAAAATCGTCTTTAGAAAATTCCCGGCCCCCTAGAAAAATCGGAAATCGTCTCACGAATCCAATGGCGCCAGCCAAATTGTCCTAGCTATGATATTTCCAAAGATATGGGCGAAAAACGGTGTGATCCCAAATCCGGGGCCGTTTTGCTCTAGGAGGCCCAGGAGCCGAGAAAAACGCGAAAAACGAAAAATTCCCGGCCCCCTAGAAAAATCGGAAATCGTCTCACGAATCCAATGGCGACAGCAAAATTGTCCTAGCTGTGATATTTCCAAAGATAGGGGCGAAAAACGGTGTGATCCCAAATCCGGGCCCGTTTTGCTCTAGGAGACCCAGGAGCCGAGAAAAACGCGAAAAACGAAAAATATCA
This sequence comes from Diachasmimorpha longicaudata, assembly GCF_034640455.1. Lineage (NCBI taxonomy): Eukaryota > Metazoa > Arthropoda > Insecta > Hymenoptera > Braconidae > Diachasmimorpha > Diachasmimorpha longicaudata. The sequence continues at coordinate 336,214 of NW_026973902.1, read as the reverse complement.
CACGTGAGTGTTCCCGGACCCTAGAAAATTCGGAAATCGTCTCACGAATCCAATGGCGCCAGCCAAATTGTCCTAGCTATGCTATTTCCAAAGATATGGGCGAAAAACGGTGTGATCCCAAATCCGGGCCGGTTTTGCTCTAGGAGACCCAGGAGCCGAGAAAAACGCGAAAAACGAAAAAATCGACTTTAGAAAATTCCCGGCCCCCTAGAAAAATCGGAAATCGTCTCACGAATCCAATGGCGACAGCAAAATTGTCCTAGCTGTGATATTTCCAAAGATATGGGCGAAAAACGGTGTGATCCCAAATCCGGGCCCGTTTTGCTCTAGGAGACCCAGGAGCCGAGGAAATCGCGAAAAACGAAAAAATCGACTTTAGAAAATTCCCGGACCCCTAGAAAATTCGGAAATCGTCTCACGAATCCAATGGCGCCAGCCAGATTGTCGTAGCAATGATATATCCAAAGATATGGGAGAAAAACGGTGTGATCCCAAATCCGGGCCGGTTATGCCCTAGGAGGCCCAGGAGCCGAGAAAAACGCGAAAAACGAAAAAATCTACTTTAGAAAATTCCTGGACCCCTGGAAAAATCGGAAATCGTCTCACGAATCCAATGGCGCCAGCCAAATTGTCCTAGCTATGATATTTCCAAAGATATGGGCGAAAAACGGTGTGATCCCAAATCCGGGCCCGTTATGCCCTAGGAGGCCCAGGAGCCGAGAAAAACGCGAAAAACGAAAAAATCGACTTTAGAAAATTCCCGGACCCCTAGAAAAATCGGAAATCGTCTCACGAATCCAATGATGCTAGTCAAAGTGTTCTAGCTATGATATTTCCAAAGATATGGGCGAAAAAAGGTGTGATCCCAAATCCGGGCCCGTTTTGCTCTAGGAGGCCCAGGCGCCGAGAAAATCGCCAAAAACTAAAAAATCGACTTTAGAAATTTCCCGGACCCTTAGAAAAATGGGAAATCGTCTCACGAATCCAATGGCGCCAGCCAAATTGTCCTAGCTATGATATTTCCAAAGATATGGGCGAAAAACGGTGTGATCCCAAATCCGGGCCCGTTATGCCCTAGGAGGCCCAGGAGCCGAGAAAAACGCGAAAAACGAAAAAATCGACTTTAGAAAATTCCCGGACCCCTAGAAAAATCGGAAATCGTCTCACGAATGCAATGGCGCCAGCCAGATTGTCGTAGCTATGATATTTCCAAAGATATGGGCAAAAGACTGTGTGATCCCAAATCCAGGCACGTTTTGCTCTAGGAGGCCCAGGAGCCGAGAAAAACGCGAAAAACGAAAAAATCGACTTTAGAAAATTCCCGGACCCCTAGAAAAATCGGAAATCGTCTCACGAATCCAATGGCGCCAGCCAAATTGTCCTAGGTATGATATTTCCAGGGATATGGAAGAAAACATGTGATCCCAAACCCAGGCCCTTTTTTCTCTAGGAGGCCCAGGAGCCGAGAAAATCGCGAAAAACGAAAAAATCGACTTTAGAAAATTCCCGGACCCCTAGAAAAATCGGAAATCGTCTCACGAATCCAATGGCGCCAGCCAAATTGTCCTAGCTATGATATTTCCAAAGATATGGGCGAAAAACGGTGTGATGCCAAATCCGGCCGCGTTTTGCTCTAGGAGGCCCAGGAGCCGAGAAAAACGAAAAAATCGACTTTAGAAAATTCCCGGACCCCTAGAAAAATCGGAAATCGTCTCACGAGGCCAATGGCGCCGGCGAAATTCCCCTAGCTAAGATATTTCCAAAGATATGGAGGAAAACCGGTCAGATCCCATATCCAGGACCTTTTTACTCTAGGAGTCATAGGAGCCGAGAAAACCGCGAAAATGACAAAAATCAATTTTAAAATATTCCCGGACCCCTAGAAAAATCGGAAATCGTCTCACGAATCCAATGGCGCCAGCCAAATTGTCCTAGCTATGATATTTCCAAAGATATGGGCGAAAAACGGTGTGATCCCAAATCCGGGCCCGTTTTGCTCTAGGAGACCCAGGAGCCGAGGAAATCGCGAAAAACGAAAAAATCGACTTTAGAAAATTCCCGGACCCCTAGAAAATTCGGAAATCGTCTCACGAATCCAATGGCGCCAGCCAAATTGTCCTAGCTATTATATTTCCAAAGATATGGGCGAAAAACGGTGTGATCCCAAATCCGGGCCCGTTTTGCTCTAGGAGACCCAGGAGCCGAGGAAATCGCGAAAAACGAAAAAATCGACTTTAGAAAATTCCCGGACCCCTAGAAAATTCGGAAATCGTCTCACGAATCCAATGGCGCCAGCCAGATTGTCGTAGCAATGATATATCCAAAGATATGGGAGAAAAACGGTGTGATCCCAAATCCGGGCCGGTTATGCCCTAGGAGGCCCAGGAGCCGAGAAAAACGCGAAAAACGAAAAAATCTACTTTAGAAAATTCCTGGACCCCTGGAAAAATCGGAAATCGTCTCACGAATCCAATGGCGCCAGCCAAATTGTCCTAGCTATGATATTTCCAAAGATATGGGCGAAAAACGGTGTGATCCTAAATCCGGGCCCGTTATGCCCTAGGAGGCCCAGGAGCCGAGAAAAACGCGAAAAACGAAAAAATCGACTTTAGAAAATTCCCGGACCCCTAGAAAAATCGGAAATCGTCTCAAGAATCCAATGGCGCCAGCCAAATTGTCCTAGCTATGATATTTCCAAAGATATGGGCGAAAAACGGTGTGATCCCAAATCCGTGCCCGTTTTGCTCTAGGAGACCCAGGAGCCGAGAAAAACGCGAAAAACGAAAAAATCGTCTTTAGAAAATTCCCGGCCCCCTAGAAAAATCGGAAATCGTCTCACGAATCCAATGGCGCCAGCCAAATTGTCCTAGCTATGATATTTCCAAAGATATGGGCGAAAAACGGTGTGATGCCCAATCCGGGCCCGTTTTGCTCTAGGAGGCCCAGTAGCCGAGAAAAACGAAAAAATCGATTTTAGAAAATTCCCGGACCCCTAGAAAAATCGGAAATCGTCTCACGAATCCAATGACGCTAGTCAAAGTGTTCTAGCTATGATATTTCCAAATATATGGGCGAAAAACGGTGTGATCCCAAATCCGGGCCCGTTTTGCTCTAGGAGGCCCAGGCGCCGAGAAAATCGCGAAAAACTAAAAAATCGACTTTAGAAATTTCCCGGACCCTTAGAAAAATGGGAAATCGTCTCACGAATCCAATGGCGCCAGCCAAATTGTCCTAGCTATGATATTTCCAAAGATAGGGGCGAAAAACGATGTGATCCCAAATCCGGGCCCGTTATGCCCTAGGAGGCCCAGGAGCCGAGAAAAACGCGAAAAACGAAAAAATCGACTTTAGAAAATTCTCGGACCCGTAGAAAAATCGGAAATCGTCTCACGAATGCAATGGCGCCAGCCAGATTGTCGTAGCTATGATATTTCCAAAGATATGGGCAAAAGGCTGTGTGATCCCAAATCCAGGCACGTTTTGCTCTAGGAGGCCCAGGAGCCGAGAAAAACGCGAAAAACGAAAAAATCGACTTTAGAAAATTCCCGGACCCCTAGAAAATTCGGAAATCGTCTCAAGAATCCAATGGCGCCAGCCAAATTGTCCTAGCTATGATATTTCCAAAGATATGGGCGAAAAACGGTGTGATCCCAAATCCGGGCCCGTTTTGCTCTAGGAGACCCAGGAGCCGAGAAAAACGCGAAAAACGAAAAAATCGTCTTTAGAAAATTCCCGGCCCCCTAGAAAAATCGGAAATCGTCTCACGAATCCAATGGCGCCAGCCAAATTGTCCTAGCTATGATATTTCCAAAGATATGGGCGAAAAACGGTGTGATGCCCAATCCGGGCCCGTTTTGCTCTAGGAGGCCCAGTAGCCGAGAAAAACGAAAAAATCGACTTTAGAAAATTCCCGGACCCCTAGAAAAATCGGAAATCGTCTCACGAATCCAATGACGCTAGTCAAAGTGTTCTAGCTATGATATTTCCAAAGATATGGGCGAAAAACGGTGTGATCCCAAATCCGGGCCCGTTTTGCTCTAGGAGGCCCAGGCGCCGAGAAAATCGCGAAAAACTAAAAAATCGACTTTAGAAATTTCCCGGACCCTTAGAAAAATGGGAAATCGTCTCACGAATCCAATGGCGCCAGCCAAATTGTCCTAGGTATGATATTTCCAGGGATATGGAAGAAAACATGTGATCCCAAACCCAGGCCCTTTTTTCTCTAGGAGGCCCAGGAGCCGAGAAAATCGCGAAAAACGAAAAAATCGACTTTAGAAAATTCCCGGACCCCTAGAAAAATCGGAAATCGTCTCACGAATCCAATGGCGCCAGCCAAATTGTCCTAGCTATGATATTTCCAAAGATATGGGCGAAAAACGGTGTGATGCCAAATCCGGCCGCGTTTTGCTCTAGGAGGCCCAGGAGCCGAGAAAAACGAAAAAATCGACTTTAGAAAATTCCCGGACCCCTAGAAAAATCGGAAATCGTCTCACGAATCCAATGGCGCCAGCCAAATTGCCCTAGGTATGATATTTCCAGGGATATGGAAGAAAACATGTGATCCCAAACCCAGGCCCTTTTTTCTCTAGGAGCCCCAGGAGCCGAGAAAATCGCGAAAAACGAAAAAATCGACTTTAGAAAATTCCCGGACCCCTAGAAAAATCGGAAATCGTCTCACGAATCCAGTGGCGCCGGCCAAATGGCCCTAGCTATTATATTGCCAAAGATAAGGAGGAAAAACGGTCGGATCCCAAATCCAGGCCCTTTTTACTCTAGGAGTCATAGGAGCCGAGAAAACCGGTAAAAACGAAAAAAATCAAATTTAAAATATTCCCGGACCCCTAGAAAATTCGGAAATCGTCTCACGAATCCAATGGCGCCAGCCAGATTGTCGTAGCAATGATATTTCCAAAGATATGGGCGAAAAACGGTGTGATCCCAAATCCGGGCCCGTTTTGCTCTAGGAGGCCCAGGAGCCGAGAAAAACGCGAAAAACGAAAAAATCGTCTTTAGAAAATTCCCGGCCCCCTAGAAAAATCGGAAATCGTCTCACGAATCCAATGGCGCCAGCCAAATTGTCCTTGCTATGATATTTCCAAAGATATGGGCGAAAAACGGTGTGATCCCAAATCCGGGGCCGTTTTGCTCTAGGAGGCCCAGGAGCCGAGAAAAACGCGAAAAACGAAAAAATCGACTTTAGAAAATTCCCGGCCCCCTAGAAAAATCGGAAATCGTCTCACGAATCCAATGGCGACAGCAAAATTGTCCTAGCTGTGATATTTCCAAAGATAGGGGCGAAAAACGGTGTGATCCCAAATCCGGGCCCGTTTTGCTCTAGGAGACCCAGGAGCCGAGAAAAACGCGAAAAACGAAAAACTCGACTTTAGAAAATTCCCGGACCCTAGAAAATTCGGAAATCGTCTCACGAATCCAATGGCGCCAGCCAAATTGTCCTAGCTATGCTATTTCCAAAGATATGGGCGAAAAACGGTGTGATCCCAAATCCGGGCCGGTTTTGCTCTAGGAGACCCAGGAGCCGAGAAAAACGCGAAAAACGAAAAAATCGACTTTAGAAAATTCCCGGCCCCCTAGAAAAATCGGAAATCGTCTCACGAATCCAATGGCGACAGCAAAATTGTCCTAGCTGTGATATTTCCAAAGATATGGGCGAAAAACGGTGTGATCCCAAATCCGGGCCCGTTTTGCTCTAGGAGACCCAGGAGCCGAGAAAAACGCGAAAAACGAAAAAATCGTCTTTAGAAAATTCCCGGCCCCCTAGAAAAATCGGAAATCGTCTCACGAATCCAATGGCGCCAGCCAAATTGTCCTAGCTATTATATTTCCAAAGATATGGGCGAAAAACGGTGTGATCCCAAATCCGGGCCCGTTTTGCTCTAGGAGACCCACGAGCCGAGGAAATCGCGAAAAACGAAAAAATCGACTTTAGAAAATTCCCGGACCCCTAGAAAATTCGGAAATCGTCTCACGAATCCAATGGCGCCAGCCAGATTGTCGTAGCAATGATATATCCAAGGATATGGGAGAAAAACGGTGTGATCCCAAATCCGGGCCGGTTATGCCCTAGGAGGCCCAGGAGCCGAGAAAAACGCAAAAAACGAAAAAATCTACTTTAGAAAATTCCTGGACCCCTGGAAAAATCGGAAATCGTCTCACGAATCCAATGGCGCCAGCCAAATTGTCCTAGCTATGCTATTTCCAAAGATATGGGCGAAAAACGGTGTGATCCCAAATCCGGGCCCGTTTTGCTCTAGGAGACCCAGGAGCCGAGAAAAACGCGAAAAACGAAAAAATCGTCTTTAGAAAATTCCCGGCCCCCTAGAAAAATCGGAAATCGTCTCACGAATCCAATGGCGCCAGCCAAATTGTCCTAGCTATGATATTTCCAAAGATATGGGCGAAAAACGGTGTGATGCCCAATCCGGGCCCGTTTTGCTCTAGGAGGCCCAGTAGCCGAGAAAAACGAAAAAATCGACTTTAGAAAATTCCCGGACCCCTAGAAAAATCGGAAATCGTCTCACGAATCCAATGACGCTAGTCAAAGTGTTCTAGCTATGATATTTCCAAAGATATGGGCGAAAAACGGTGTGATCCCAAATCCGGGCCCGTTTTGCTCTAGGAGGCCCAGGCGCCGAGAAAATCGCGAAAAACTAAAAAATCGACTTTAGAAATCTCCCGGACCCTTAGAAAAATGGGAAATCGTCTCACGAATCCAATGGCGCCAGCCAAATTGTCATAGCTATGATATTTCCAAAGATATGGGCGAAAAACGGTGTGATCCCAAATCCGGGCCCGTTATGCCCTAGGAGGCCCAGGAGCCGAGAAAAACGCGAAAAACGAAAAAATCGACTTTAGAAAATTCCCGGACCCCTAGAAAAATCGGAAATCGTCTCACGAATGCAATGGCGCCAGCCAGATTGTCGTAGCTATGATATTTCCAAAGATATGGGCAAAAGACTGTGTGATCCCAAATCCAGGCACGTTTTGCTCTAGGAGACCCAGGAGCCGAGGAAATCGCGAAAAACGAAAAAATCGACTTTAGAAAATTCCCGGACCCCTAGAAAATTCGGAAATCGTCTCAAGAATCCAATGGCGCCAGCCAAATTGTCCTAGCTATGATATTTCCAAAGATATGGGCGAAAAACGGTGTGATCCCAAATCCGGGCCCGTTTTGCTCTAGGAGACCCAGGAGCCGAGAAAAACGCGAAAAACGAAAAAATCGTCTTTAGAAAATTCCCGGCCCCCTAGAAAAATCGGAAATCGTCTCACGAATCCAATGGCGCCAGCCAAATTGTCCTAGCTATGATATTTCCAAAGATATGGGCGAAAAACGGTGTGATGCCCAATCCGGGCCCGTTTTGCTCTAGGAGGCCCAGTAGCCGAGAAAAACGAAAAAATCGACTTTAGAAAATTCCCGGACCCCTAGAAAAATCGGAAATCGTCTCACGAATCCAATGATGCTAGTCAAAGTGTTCTAGCTATGATATTTCCAAAGATATGGGCGAAAAAAGGTGTGATCCCAAATCCGGGCCCGTTTTGCTCTAGGAGGCCCAGGCGCCGAGAAAATCGCGAAAAACTAAAAAATCGACTTTAGAAATTTCCCGGACCCTTAGAAAAATGGGAAATCGTCTCACGAATCCAATGGCGCCAGCCAAATTGTCCTAGCTATGATATTTCCAAAGATATGGGCGAAAAACGGTGTGATCCCAAATCCGGGCCCGTTATGCCCTAGGAGGCCCAGGAGCCGAGAAAAACGCGAAAAACGAAAAAATCGACTTTAGAAAATTCCCGGACCCCTAGAAAAATCGGAAATCGTCTCAAGAATCCAATGGCGCCAGCCAAATTGTCCTAGCTATGATATTTCCAAAGATATGGGCGAAAAACGGTGTGATCCCAAATCCGGGCCCGTTTTGCTCTAGGAGACCCAGGAGCCGAGGAAATCGCGAAAAACGAAAAAATCGACTTTAGAAAATTCCCGGACCCCTAGAAAATTCGGAAATCGTCTCACGAATCCAATGGCGCCAGCCAGATTGTCGTAGCAATGTTATTTCCAAAGATATGGGCGAAAAACGGTGCGATCCCAAATCCGGGCCCGTTTTGCTCTAGGAGGCCCAGGAGCCGAGAAAAACGCGAAAAACGAAAAAATCGACTTTAGAAAATTCCCGGACCCCTAGAAAAATCGGAAATCGTCTCACGAATCCAATGGCGCCAGCCAGATTGTCGTGGCAATGATATTTCCAAAGATATGGGCGAAAAACGGTGTGATCCCAAATCCGGGCCGGTTATGCCCTAGGAGGCCCAGGAGCCGAGAAAAACGCGAAAAACAAAAAATCGACCTTAGAAAATTCCCGGACCCCTAGAAAAATCGGAAATCATCTCAAGAATCCAATGGCGCCAGCCAAATTGTCCTAGCTATGATATTTCCAAAGATATGGGCGAAAAACGGTGTGATCCCAAATCCGGGCCCGTTTTGCTCAAGGAGACCCAGGAGCCGAGGAAATCGCGAAAAACGAAAAACTCGACTTTAGAAAATTCCCGGACCCTAGAAAATTCGGAAATCGTCTCACGAATCCAATGGCACCAGCCAAATTGTCCTAGCTATGCTATTTCCAAAGATATGGGCGAAAAACCGTGTGATCCCAAATCCGGGCCGGTTTTGCTCTAGGAGACCCAGGAGCCGAGAGAAACGCGAAAAACGAAAAAATCGTCTTTAGAAAATTCCCGGCCCCCTAGAAAAATCGGAAATCGTCTCACGAATCCAATGGCGCCAGCCAAATTGTCCTAGCTATTATATTTCCAAAGATATGGGCGAAAAACGGTGTGATCCCAAATTCGGGCCCGTTATGCCCTAGGAGGCCCAGGAGCCGAGAAAAACGCGAAAAACGAAAAAATCGACTTTAGAAAATTCCCGGCCCCCTAGAAAAATCGGAAATCGTCTCACGAATCCAATGGCGACAGCAAAATTGTCCTAGCTGTGATATTTCCAAAGATATGGGCGAAAAACGGTGTGATCCCAAATCCGGGCCCGTTTTGCTCTAGGAGACCCAGGAGCCGAGAAAAACGCGAAAAACGAAAAAATCGTCTTTAGGAAATTCCCGGACCACTAGAAAAATCGGAAATCGTCTCACGAATCCAATGGCGCCAGCCAGATTGTCGTAGCAATGATATTTCCAAAGATATGGGCGAAAAACGGTGTGATCCCAAATCCGGGCCGGTTATGCCCTAGGAGGCCCAGGAGCCGAGAAAAACGCGAAAAACGAAAAAATCTACTTTAGAAAATTCCTGGACCCCTGGAAAAATCGGAAATCGTCTCACGAATCCAATGGCGCCAGCCAAATTGTCCTAGCTATGCTATTTCCAAAGATATGGGCGAAAAACGGTGTGATCCCAAATCCGGGCCGGTTTTGCTCTAGGAGACCCAGGAGCCGAGAAAAACGCGAACAACGAAAAAATCGTCTTTAGAAAATTCCCGGCCCCCTAGAAAAATCGGAAATCGTCTCACGAATCCAATGGCGCCAGCCAAATTGTCCTAGCTATTATATTTCCAAAGATATGGGCGAAAAACGGTGTGATCCCAAATTCGGGCCCGTTATGCCCTAGGAGGCCCAGGAGCCGAGAAAAACGCGAAAAACGAAAAAATCGACTTGAGAAAATTCCCGGCCCCCTAGAAAAATCGGAAATCGTCTCACGAATCCAATGCCGACAGCAAAATTGTCCTAGCTGTGATATTTCCAAAGATATGGGCGAAAAACGGTGTGATCCCAAATCCGGGCCCGTTTTGCTCTAGGAGACCCAGGAGCCGAGAAAAACGCGAAAAACGAAAAAATCGTCTTTAGAAAATTCCCGGCCCCCTAGAAAAATCGGAAATCGTCTCACGAATCCAATGGCGCCAGCCAAATTGTCCTAGCTATTATATTTCCAAAGATATGGGCGAAAAACGGTGTGATCCCAAATCCGGGCCCGTTTTGCTCTAGGAGACCCAGGAGCCGAGAAAAACGCGAAAAACGAAAAAATCTACTTTAGAAAATTCCTGGACCCCTGGAAAAATCGGAAATCGTCTCACGAATCCAATGGCGCCAGCCAAATTGTCCTAGCTATGATATTTCCAAAGATATGGGCGAAAAACGAAGTGATCCCAAATCCGGGGCCGTTTTGCTCTAGGAGGCCCAGGAGCCGAGAAAAACGCGAAAAACGAAAAATCGACCTTAGAAAATTCCCGGACCCCTAGAAAAATCGGAAATCGTCTCAAGAATCCAATGGCGCCAGCCAAATTGTCCTAGCTATGATATTTCCAAAGATATGGGCGAAAAACGGTGTGATCCCAAATCCGGGCCCGTTTTGCTCTAGGAGACCCAGGAGCCGAGAAAAACGCGAAAAACAAAAAATCGACCTTAGAAAATTCCCGGACCCCTAGAAAAATCGGAAATCGTCTCAAGAATCCAATGGCGCCAGCCAAATTGTCCTAGCTATGATATTTCCAAAGATATGGGCGAAAAACGGTGTGATCCCAAATCCGGGCCCGTTTTGCTCAAGGAGACCCAGGAGCCGAGGAAATCGCGAAAAACGAAAAACTCGACTTTAGAAAATTCCCGGACCCTAGAAAATTCGGAAATCGTCTCACGAATCCAATGGCACCAGCCAAATTGTCCTAGCTATGCTATTTCCAAAGATATGGGCGAAAAACGGTGTGATCCCAAATCCGGGCCGGTTTTGCTCTAGGAGACCCAGGAGCCGAGAGAAACGCGAAAAACGAAAAAATCGTCTTTAGAAAATTCCCGGCCCCCTAGAAAAATCGGAAATCGTCTCACGAATCCAATGGCGCCAGCCAAATTGTCCTAGCTATTATATTTCCAAAGATATGGGCGAAAAACGGTGTGATCCCAAATTCGGGCCCGTTATGCCCTAGGAGGCCCAGGAGCCGAGAAAAACGCGAAAAACGAAAAAATCGACTTTAGAAAATTCCCGGCCCCCTAGAAAAATCGGAAATCGTCTCACGAATCCAATGGCGACAGCAAAATTGTCCTAGCTGTGATATTTCCAAAGATATGGGCGAAAAACGGTGTGATCCCAAATCCGGGCCCGTTTTGCTCTAGGAGACCCAGGAGCCGAGAAAAACGCGAAAAACGAAAAAATCGTCTTTAGGAAATTCCCGGACCACTAGAAAAATCGGAAATCGTCTCACGAATCCAATGGCGCCAGCCAGATTGTCGTAGCAATGATATTTCCAAAGATATGGGCGAAAAACGGTGTGATCCCAAATCCGGGCCGGTTATGCCCTAGGAGGCCTAGGAGCCGAGAAAAACGCGAAAAACGAAAAAATCTACTTTAGAAAATTCCTGGACCCCTGGAAAAATCGGAAATCGTCTCACGAATCCAATGGCGCCAGCCAAATTGTCCTAGCTATGCTATTTCCAAAGATATGGGCGAAAAACGGTGTGATCCCAAATCCGGGCCGGTTTTGCTCTAGGAGACCCAGGAGCCGAGAAAAACGCGAACAACGAAAAAATCGTCTTTAGAAAATTCCCGGCCCCCTAGAAAAATCGGAAATCGTCTCACGAATCCAATGGCGCCAGCCAAATTGTCCTAGCTATTATATTTCCAAAGATATGGGCGAAAAACGGTGTGATCCCAAATTCGGGCCCGTTATGCCCTAGGAGGCCCAGGAGCCGAGAAAAACGCGAAAAACGAAAAAATCGACTTGAGAAAATTCCCGGCCCCCTAGAAAAATCGGAAATCGTCTCACGAATCCAATGCCGACAGCAAAATTGTCCTAGCTGTGATATTTCCAAAGATATGGGCGAAAAACGGTGTGATCCCAAATCCGGGCCCGTTTTGCTCTAGGAGACCCAGGAGCCGAGAAAAACGCGAAAAACGAAAAAATCGTCTTTAGAAAATTCCCGGCCCCCTAGAAAAATCGGAAATCGTCTCACGAATCCAATGGCGCCAGCCAAATTGTCCTAGCTATTATATTTCCAAAGATATGGGCGAAAAACGGTGTGATCCCAAATCCGGGCCCGTTTTGCTCTAGGAGACCCAGGAGCCGAGAAAAACGCGAAAAACGAAAAAATCTACTTTAGAAAATTCCTGGACCCCTGGAAAAATCGGAAATCGTCTCACGAATCCAATGGCGCCAGCCAAATTGTCCTAGCTATGATATTTCCAAAGATATGGGCGAAAAACGAAGTGATCCCAAATCCGGGGCCGTTTTGCTCTAGGAGGCCCAGGAGCCGAGAAAAACGCGAAAAACGAAAAATCGACCTTAGAAAATTCCCGGACCCCTAGAAAAATCGGAAATCGTCTCAAGAATCCAATGGCGCCAGCCAAATTGTCCTAGCTATGATATTTCCAAAGATACGGGCGAAAAACGGTGTGATCCCAAATCCGGGCCCGTTTTGCTCTAGGAGACCCAGGAGCCGAGGAAATCGCGAAAAACGAAAAAATCGACTTTAGAAAATTCCCAGACCCCTAGAAAATTCGAAAATCGTCTCACGAATCCAATGGCGCCAGCCAGATTGTCGTAGCAATGATATTTCCAAAGATATGGGCGAAAAACGGTGCGATCCCAAATCCGGGCCCGTTTTGCTCTAGGAGGCCCAGGAGCCGAGAAAAACGCGAAAAACGAAAAAATCGACTTTAGAAAATTCCCGGACCCCTAGAAAAATCGGAAATCGTCTCACGAATCCAACGGCGCCAGCCAGATTGTCGTAGCAATGATATTTCCAAAGATATGGGCGAAAAACGGTGTGATCCCAAATCCGGGCCGGTTATGCCCTAGGAGGCCCAGGAGCCGAGAAAAACGCGAAAAACGAAAAAATCTACTTTAGAAAATTCCTGGACCCCTGGAAAAATCGGAAATCGTCTCACGAATCCAATGGCGCCAGCCAAATTGTCCTAGCTATGCTATTTCCAAAGATATGGGCGAAAAACGGTGTGATCCCAAATCCGGGCCCGTTTTGCTCTAGGAGACCCAGGAGCCGAGAAAAACGCGAAAAACGAAAAAATCGTCTTTAGAAAATTCCCGGCCCCCTAGAAAAATCGGAAATCGTCTCACGAATCCAATGGCGCCAGCCAAATTGTCCTAGCTATGATATTTCCAAAGATATGGGCGAAAAACGAAGTGATCCCCAATCCGGGGCCGTTTTGCTCTAGGAGGCCCAGGAGCCGAGAAAAACGCGAAAAACGAAAAATCGACCTTAGAAAATTCCCGGACCCCTAGAAAAATCGGAAATCGTCTCAAGAATCCAATGGCGCCAGCCAAATTGTCCTAGCTATGATATTTCCAAAGATATGGGCGAAAAACGGTGTGATCCCAAATCCGGGCCCGTTTTGCTCTAGGAGACCCAGGAGCCGAGAAAAACGCGAAAAACGAAAAAATCGTCTTTAGAAAATTCCCGGACCCTAGAAAATTCGGAAATCGTCTCACGAATCCAATGGCACCAGCCAAATTGTCCTAGCTATGCTATTTCCAAAGATATGGGCGAAAAACGGTGTGATCCCAAATCCGGGCCGGTTTTGCTCTAGGAGACCCAGGAGCCGAGAGAAACGCGAAAAACGGAAAAATCGTCTTTAGAAAATTCCCGGCCCCCTAGAAAAATCGGAAATCGTCTCACGAATCCAATGGCGCCAGCCAAATTGTCCTAGCTATTATATTTCCAAAGATATGGGCGAAAAACGGTGTGATCCCAAATTCGGGCCCGTTATGCCCTAGGAGGCCCAGGAGCCGAGAAAAACGCGAAAAACGAAAAAATCGACTTTAGAAAATTCCCGGCCCCCTAGAAAAATCGGAAATCGTCTCACGAATCCAATGGCGACAGCAAAATTGTCCTAGCTGTGATATTTCCAAAGATATGGGCGAAAAACGGTGTGATCCCAAATCCGGGCCCGTTTTGCTCTAGGAGACCCAGGAGCCGAGAAAAACGCGAACAACGAAAAAATCGTCTTTAGGAAATTCCCGGACCCCTAGAAAAATCGGAAATCGTCTCACGAATCCAATGGCGCCAGCCAAATTGTCCTAGCTATTATATTTCCAAAGATATGGGCGAAAAACGGTGTGATCCCAAATTCGGGCCCGTTATGCCCTAGGAGGCCCAGGAGCCGAGAAAAACGCGAAAAACGAAAAAATCGATTTGAGAAAATTCCCGGCCCCCTAGAAAAATCGGAAATCGTCTCACGAATCCAATGCCGACAGCAAAATTGTCCTAGCTGTGATATTTCCAAAGATATGGGCGAAAAACGGTGTGATCCCAAATCCGGGCCCGTTTTGCTCTAGGAGACCCAGGAGCCGAGAGAAACGCGAAAAACGAAAAAATCGTCTTTAGAAAATTCCCGGCCCCCTAGAAAAATCGGAAATCGTCTCACGAATCCAATGGCGCCAGCCAAATTGTCCTAGCTATTATATTTCCAAAGATATGGGCGAAAAACGGTGTGATCCCAAATTCGGGCCCGTTATGCCCTAGGAGGCCCAGGAGCCGAGAAAAACGCGAAAAACGAACAAATCGACTTTAGAAAATTCCCGGCCCCCTAGAAAAATCGGAAATCGTCTCACGAATCCAATGTCGACAGCAAAATTGTCCTAGCTGTGATATTTCCAAAGATATGGGCGAAAAACGGTGTGATCCCAAATCCGGGCCCTTTTTGCTCTAGGAGACCCAGGAGCCGAGAAAAACGCGAAAAACGAAAAAATCGTCTTTAGAAAATTCCCGGCCCCCTAGAAAAATCGGAAATCGTCTCACGAATCCAATGGCGCCAGCCAGATTGTCGTTGCAATGATATTTCCAAAGATATGGGCGAAAAACGGTGTGATCCCAAATCCGGGCCCGTTTTGCTCTAGGAGACCCAGGAGCCGAGAAAAACGCGAAAAACGAAAAATCGACCTTAGAAAATTCCCGGACCCCTAGAAAAATCGGAAATCGTCTCAAGAATCCAATGGCGCCAGCCAAATTGTCCTAGCTATGATATTTCCAAAGATATGGGCGAAAAACGGTGTGATCCCAAATCCGGGCCCGTTTTGCTCTAGGAGACCCAGGAGCCGAGGAAATCGCGAAAAACGAAATACTCGACTTTAGAAAATTCCCGGACCCTAGAAAATTCGGAAATCGTCTCACGAATCCAATGGCACCAGCCAAATTGTCCTAGCTATGCTATTTCCAAAGATATGGGCGAAAAACGGTGTGATCCCAAATCCGGGCCGGTTTTGCCCTAGGAGGCCCAGGAGCCGAGAAAAACGCGAAAAACGAAAAAATCGACTTTAGAAAATTCCCGGCCCCCTAGAAAAATCGGAAATCGTCTCACGAATCCAATGGCGACAGCAAAATTGTCCTAGCTGTGATATTTCCAAAGATATGGGCGAAAAACGGTGTGATCCCAAATCCGGGTCCGTTTTGCTCTAGGAGACCCAGGAGCCGAGAAAAACGCGAAAAACGAAAAAATCGTCTTTAGAAAATTCCCGGCCCCCTAGAAAAATCGGAAATCGTCTCACGAATCCAATGGCGCCAGCCAAATTGTCCTAGCTATTATATTTCCAAAGATATGGGCGAAAAACGGTGTGATCCCAAATCCGGGCCCGTTTTGCTCTAGGAGACCCAGGAGCCGAGGAATCCCGAAAAACGAAAAAATCGACTTTAGAAAATTCCCGGACCCCTAGAAAAATCGGAAATCGTCTCACGAATCCAATGGCGCCAGCCAGATTGTCGTAGCAATGATATTTCCAAAGATATGGGCGAAAAACGGTGTGATCCCAAATCCGGGCCGGTTATGCCCTAGGAGGCCCAGGAGCCGAGAAAAACGCGAAAAACGAAAAAATCTACTTTAGAAAATTCCTGGACCCCTGGAAAAATCGGAAATCGTCTCACGAATCCAATGGCGCCAGCCAAATTGTCCTAGCTATGCTATTTCCAAAGATATGGGCGAAAAACGGTGTGATCCCAAATCCGGGCCCGTTTTGCTCTAGGAGACCCAGGAGCCGAGAAAAACGCGAAAAACGAAAAAATCGTCTTTAGAAAATTCCCGGCCCCCTAGAAAAATCGGAAATCGTCTCACGAATCCAATGGCGCCAGCCAAATTGTCCTAGCTATTATATTTCCAAAGATATGGGCGAAAAACGGTGTGATCCCAAATCCGGGCCCGTTTTGCTCTAGGAGACCCAGGAGCCGAGGAATCCCGAAAAACGAAAAAATCGACTTTAGAAAATTCCCGGACCCCTAGAAAAATCGGAAATCGTCTCACGAATCCAATGGCGCCAGCCAGATTGTCGTAGCAATGATATTTCCAAAGATATGGGCGAAAAACGGTGTGATCCCAAATCCGGGCCGGTTATGCCCTAGGAGGCCCAGGAGCCGAGAAAAACGCGAAAAACGAAAAAATCTACTTTAGAAAATTCCTGGACCCCTGGAAAAATCGGAAATCGTCTCACGAATCCAATGGCGCCAGCCAAATTGTCCTAGCTATGCTATTTCCAAAGATATGGGCGAAAAACGGTGTGATCCCAAATCCGGGCCCGTTTTGCTCTAGGAGACGCAGGAGCCGAGAAAAACGCGAAGAACGAAAAAATCGTCTTTAGAAAATTCCCGGCCCCCTAGAAAAATCGGAAATCGTCTCACGAATCCAATGGCGCCAGCCAAATTGTCCTAGCTATGATATTTCCAAAGATATGGGCGAAAAACGAAGTGATCCCCAATCCGGGGCCGTTTTGCTCTAGGAGGCCCAGGAGCCGAGAAAAACGCGAAAAACGAAAAATCGACCTTAGAAAATTCCCGGACCCCTAGAAAAATCGGAAATCGTCTCAAGAATCCAATGGCGCCAGCCAAATTGTCCTAGCTATGATATTTCCAAAGATATGGGCGAAAAACGGTGTGATCCCAAATCCGGGCCCGTTTTGCTCTAGGAGACCCAGGAGCCGAGAAAAACGCGAAAAACGAAAAAATCGTCTTTAGGAAATTCCCGGACCACTAGAAAAATCGGAAATCGTCTCACGAATCCAATGGCGCCAGCCAGATTGTCGTAGCAATGATATTTCCAAAGATATGGGCGAAAAACGGTGTGATCCCAAATCCGGGCCGGTTATGCCCTAGGAGGCCCAGGAGCCGAGAAAAACGCGAAAAACGAAAAAATCTACTTTAGAAAATTCCTGGACCCCTGGAAAAATCGGAAATCGTCTCACGAATCCAATGGCGCCAGCCAAATTGTCCTAGCTATGCTATTTCCAAAGATATGGGCGAAAAACGGTGTGATCCCAAATCCGGGCCGGTTTTGCTCTAGGAGACCCAGGAGCCGAGAAAAACGCGAACAACGAAAAAATCGTCTTTAGAAAATTCCCGGCCCCCTAGAAAAATCGGAAATCGTCTCACGAATCCAATGGCGCCAGCCAAATTGTCCTAGCTATTATATTTCCAAAGATATGGGCGAAAAACGGTGTGATCCCAAATTCGGGCCCGTTATGCCCTAGGAGTCCCAGGAGCCGAGAAAAACGCGAAAAACGAAAAAATCGTCTTTAGAAAATTCCCGGCCCCCTAGAAAAATCGGAAATCGTCTCACGAATCCAATGGCGCCAGCCAAATTGTCCTAGCTATTATATTTCCAAAGATATGGGCGAAAAACGGTGTGATCCCAAATTCGGGCCCGTTATGCCCTAGGAGGCCCAGGAGCCGAGAAAAACGCGAAAAACGAAAAAATCGACTTTAGAAAATTCCCGGCCCCCTAGAAAAATCGGAAATCGTCTCACGAATCCAATGGCGACAGCAAAATTGTCCTAGCTGTGATATTTCCAAAGATATGGGCGAAAAACGGTGTGATCCCAAATCCGGGGCCGTTTTGCTCTCGGAGGCCCAGGAGCCGAGAAAAACGCGAAAAACGAAAAATCGACCTTAGAAAATTCCCGGACCCCTAGAAAAATCGGAAATCGTCTCAAGAATCCAATGGCGCCAGCCAAATTGTCCTAGCTATGATATTTCCAAAGACATGGGCGAAAAACGGTGTGATCCCAAATCCGGGCCCGTTTTGCTCTAGGAGACCCAGGAGCCGAGGAAATCGCGAAAAACGAAAAAATCGACTTTAGAAAATTCCCGGACCCCTAGAAAATTCGGAAATCGTCTCACGAATCCAATGGCGCCAGCCAGATTGTCGTAGCAATGATATTTCCAAAGATATGGGCGAAAAACGGTGCGATCCCAAATCCGGGCCCGTTTTGCTCTAGGAGGCCCAGGAGCCGAGAAAAACGCGAAAAACGAAAAAATCGACTTTAGAAAATTCCCGGACCCCTAGAAAAATCGGAAATCGTCTCACGAATGCAATGGCGCCAGCCAGATTGTCGTAGCAATGATATTTCCAAAGATATGGGCGAAAAACGGTGTGATCCCAAGTCCGGGCCGGTTATGCCCTAGGAGGCCCAGGAGCCGAGAAAAACGCGAAAAACGAAAAAATCTACTTTAGAAAATTCCTGGACCCCTGGAAAAATCGGAAATCGTCTCACGAATCCAATGGCGCCAGCCAAATTGTCCTAGCTATGCTATTTCCAAAGATATGGGCGAAAAACGGTGTGATCCCAAATCCGGGCCGGTTTTGCTCTAGGAGACCCAGGAGCCGAGAAAAATGCGAAAAACGAAAAAATCGTCTTTAGAAAATTCCCGGCCCCCTAGAGAAATCGGAAATCGTCTCACGAATCCAATGGCGCCAGCCAAATTGTCCTAGCTATTATATTTCCAAAGATATGGGCGAAAAACGGTGTGATCCCAAATTCGGGCCCGTTATGCCCTAGGAGGCCCAGGAGCCGAGAAAAACGCGAAAAACGAAAAAATCGACTTTAGAAAATTCCCGGCCCCCTAGAAAAATCGGAAATCGTCTCACGAATCCAATGGCGACAGCAAAATTGTCCTAGCTGTGATATTTCCAAAGATATGGGCGAAAAACGGTGTGATCCCAAATCCGGGCCCGTTTTGCTCTAGGAGACCCAGGAGCCGAGAAAAACGCGAAAAACGAAAAAATCGTCTTTAGAAAATTCCCGGCCCCCTAGAAAAATCGGAAATCGTCTCACGAATCCAATGGCGCCAGCCAAATTGTCCTAGCTATGATATTTCCAAAGATATGGGCGAAAAACGAAGTGATCCCAAATCCGGGGCCGTTTTGCTCTCGGAGGCCCAGGAGCCGAGAAAAACGCGAAAAACGAAAAATCGACCTTAGAAAATTCCCGGACCCCTAGAAAATTCGGAAATCGTCTCACGAATCCAATGGCGCCAGCCAGATTGTCGTAGCAATGATATTTCCAAAGATATGGGCGAAAAACGGTGCGATCCCAAATCCGGGCCCGTTTTGCTCTAGGAAGCCCAGGAGCCGAGAAAAACGCGAAAAACGAAAAAATCGACTTTAGAAAATTCCCGGACCCCTAGAAAAATCGGAAATCGTCTCACGAATCCAATGGCGCCAGCCAGATTGTCGTAGCAATGATATTTCCAAAGATATGGGCGAAAAACGGTGTGATCCCAAATCCGGGCCGGTTATGCCCTAGGAGGCCCAGGAGCCGAGAAAAACGCGAAAAACGAAAAAATCTACTTTAGAAAATTCCTGGACCCCTGGAAAAATCGGAAATCGTCTCACGAATCCAATGGCGCCAGCCAAATTGTCCTAGCTATGCTATTTCCAAAGATATGGGCGAAAAACGGTGTGATCCCAAATCCGGGCCCGTTTTGCTCTAGGAGACCCAGGAGCCGAGAAAAACGCGAAAAACGAAAAAATCGTCTTTAGAAAATTCCCGGCCCCCTAGAAAAATCGGAAATCGTCTCACGAATCCAATGGCGCCAGCCAAATTGTCCTAGCTATGATATTTCCAAAGATATGGGCGAAAAACGAAGTGATCCCCAATCCGGGGCCGTTTTGCTCTAGGAGGCCCAGGAGCCGAGAAAAACGCGAAAAACGAAAAATCGACCTTAGAAAATTCCCGGACCCCTAGAAAAATCGGAAATCGTCTCAAGAATCCAATGGCGCCAGCCAAATTGTCCTAGCTATGATATTTCCAAAGATATGGGCGAAAAACGGTGTGATCCCAAATCCGGGCCCGTTTTGCTCTAGGAGACCCAGGAGCCGAGAAAAACGCGAAAAACGAAAAAATCGTCTTTAGAAAATTCCCGGCCCCCTAGAAAAATCGGAAATCGTCTCACGAATCCAATGGCGCCAGCCAGATTGTCGTTGCAATGATATTTCCAAAGATATGGGCGAAAAACGGTGTGATCCCAAATCCGGGCCCGTTTTGCTCTAGGAGGCCCAGGAGCCGAGAAAAACGCGAAAAACGAAAAAATCGACTTTAGAAAATTCCCGGACCCCTAGAAAAATCGGAAATCGTCTCACGAATCCAATGGCGCCAGCCAGATTGTCGTAGCAATGATATTTCCAAAGATATGGGCGAAAAACGGTGTGATCCCAAATCCGGGGCCGTTTTGCTCTAGGAGGCCCAGGAGCCGAGAAAAACGCGAAAAACGAAAAATCGACCTTAGAAAATTCCCGGACCCCTAGAAAAATCGGAAATCGTCTCAAGAATCCAATGGCGCCAGCCAAATTGTCCTAGCTATGATATTTCCAAAGATATGGGCGAAAAACGGTGTGATCCCAAATCCGGGCCCGTTTTGCTCTAGGAGACCCAGGAGCCGAGGAAATCGCGAAAATCGAAAAAATCGACTTTAGAAAATTCCCGGACCCCTAGAAAATTCGGAAATCGTCTCACGAATCCAATGGCGCCAGCCAGATTGTCGTAGCAATGATATTTCCAAAGATATGGGCGAAAAACGGTGTGATCCCAAATCCGGGCCCGTTTTGCTCTAGGAGGCCCAGGAGCCGAGAAAAACGCGAAAAACGAAAAAATCGTCTTTAGAAAATTCCCGGCCCCCTAGAAAAATCGGAAATCGTCTCACGAATCCAATGGCGCCAGCCAAATTGTCCTTGCTATGATATTTCCAAAGATATGGGCGAAAAACGGTGTGATCCCAAATCCGGGGCCGTTTTGCTCTAGGAGGCCCAGGAGCCGAGAAAAACGCGAAAAACGAAAAAATCGACTTTAGAAAATTCCCGGCCCCCTAGAAAAATCGGAAATCGTCTCACGAATCCAATGGCGACAGCAAAATTGTCCTAGCTGTGATATTTCCAAAGATAGGGGCGAAAAACGGTGTGATCACAAATCCGGGCCCGTTTTGCTCTAGGAGACCCAGGAGCCGAGAAAAACGCGAAAAACGAAAAACTCGACTTTAGAAAATTCCCGGACCCTAGAAAATTCGGAAATCGTCTCACGAATCCAATGGCGCCAGCCAAATTGTCCTAGCTATGCTATTTCCAAAGATATGGGCGAAAAACGGTGTGATCCCAAATCCGGGCCGGTTTTGCTCTAGGAGACCCAGGAGCCGAGAAAAACGCGAAAAACGAAAAAATCGACTTTAGAAAATTCCCGGCCCCCTAGAAAAATCGGAAATCGTCTCACGAATCCAATGGCGACAGCAAAATTGTCCTAGCTGTGATATTTCCAAAGATATGGGCGAAAAACGGTGTGATCCCAAATCCGGGCCCGTTTTGCTCTAGGAGACCCAGGAGCCGAGAAAAACGCGAAAAACGAAAAAATCGTCTTTAGAAAATTCCCGGCCCCCTAGAAAAATCGGAAATCGTCTCACGAATCCAATGGCGCCAGCCAAATTGTCCTAGCTATTATATTTCCAAAGATATGGGCGAAAAACGGTGTGATCCCAAATCCGGGCCCGTTTTGCTCTAGGAGACCCACGAGCCGAGGAAATCGCGAAAAACGAAAAAATCGACTTTAGAAAATTCCCGGACCCCTAGAAAATTCGGAAATCGTCTCACGAATCCAATGGCGCCAGCCAGATTGTCGTAGCAATGATATATCCAAGGATATGGGAGAAAAACGGTGTGATCCCAAATCCGGGCCGGTTATGCCCTAGGAGGCCCAGGAGCCGAGAAAAACGCAAAAAACGAAAAAATCTACTTTAGAAAATTCCTGGACCCCTGGAAAAATCGGAAATCGTCTCACGAATCCAATGGCGCCAGCCAAATTGTCCTAGCTATGCTATTTCCAAAGATATGGGCGAAAAACGGTGTGATCCCAAATCCGGGCCCGTTTTGCTCTAGGAGACCCAGGAGCCGAGAAAAACGCGAAAAACGAAAAAATCGTCTTTAGAAAATTCCCGGCCCCCTAGAAAAATCGGAAATCGTCTCACGAATCCAATGGCGCCAGCCAAATTGTCCTAGCTATGATATTTCCAAAGATATGGGCGAAAAACGGTGTGATGCCCAATCCGGGCCCGTTTTGCTCTAGGAGGCCCAGTAGCCGAGAAAAACGAAAAAATCGACTTTAGAAAATTCCCGGACCCCTAGAAAAATCGGAAATCGTCTCACGAATCCAATGACGCTAGTCAAAGTGTTCTAGCTATGATATTTCCAAAGATATGGGCGAAAAACGGTGTGATCCCAAATCCGGGCCCGTTTTGCTCTAGGAGGCCCAGGCGCCGAGAAAATCGCGAAAAACTAAAAAATCGACTTTAGAAATTTCCCGGACCCTTAGAAAAATGGGAAATCGTCTCACGAATCCAATGGCGCCAGCCAAATTGTCATAGCTATGATATTTCCAAAGATATGGGCGAAAAACGGTGTGATCCCAAATCCGGGCCCGTTATGCCCTAGGAGGCCCAGGAGCCGAGAAAAACGCGAAAAACGAAAAAATCGACTTTAGAAAATTCCCGGACCCCTAGAAAAATCGGAAATCGTCTCACGAATGCAATGGCGCCAGCCAGATTGTCGTAGCTATGATATTTCCAAAGATATGGGCAAAAGACTGTGTGATCCCAAATCCAGGCACGTTTTGCTCTAGGAGACCCAGGAGCCGAGGAAATCGCGAAAAACGAAAAAATCGACTTTAGAAAATTCCCGGACCCCTAGAAAATTCGGAAATCGTCTCAAGAATCCAATGGCGCCAGCCAAATTGTCCTAGCTATGATATTTCCAAAGATATGGGCGAAAAACGGTGTGATCCCAAATCCGGGCCCGTTTTGCTCTAGGAGACCCAGGAGCCGAGAAAAACGCGAAAAACGAAAAAATCGTCTTTAGAAAATTCCCGGCCCCCTAGAAAAATCGGAAATCGTCTCACGAATCCAATGGCGCCAGCCAAATTGTCCTAGCTATGATATTTCCAAAGATATGGGCGAAAAACGGTGTGATGCCCAATCCGGGCCCGTTTTGCTCTAGGAGGCCCAGTAGCCGAGAAAAACGAAAAAATCGACTTTAGAAAATTCCCGGACCCCTAGAAAAATCGGAAATCGTCTCACGAATCCAATGATGCTAGTCAAAGTGTTCTAGCTATGATATTTCCAAAGATATGGGCGAAAAAAGGTGTGATCCCAAATCCGGGCCCGTTTTGCTCTAGGAGGCCCAGGCGCCGAGAAAATCGCGAAAAACTAAAAAATCGACTTTAGAAATTTCCCGGACCCTTAGAAAAATGGGAAATCGTCTCACGAATCCAATGGCGCCAGCCAAATTGTCCTAGCTATGATATTTCCAAAGATATGGGCGAAAAACGGTGTGATCCCAAATCCGGGCCCGTTATGCCCTAGGAGGCCCAGGAGCCGAGAAAAACGCGAAAAACGAAAAAATCGACTTTAGAAAATTCCCGGACCCCTAGAAAAATCGGAAATCGTCTCACGAATGCAATGGCGCCAGCCAGATTGTCGTAGCTATGATATTTCCAAAGATATGGGCAAAAGACTGTGTGATCCCAAATCCAGGCACGTTTTGCTCTAGGAGGCCCAGGAGCCGAGAAAAACGCGAAAAACGAAAAAATCGACTTTAGAAAATTCGCGGACCCCTAGAAAAATCGGAAATCGTCTCACGAATCCAATGGCGCCAGCCAAATTGTCCTAGCTATTATATTTCCAAAGATATGGGCGAAAAACGGTGTGATCCCAAATCCGGGCCCGTTTTGCTCTAGGAGACCCAGGAGCCGAGGAAATCGCGAAAAACGAAAAAATCGACTTTCGAAAATTCCCGGACCCCTAGAAAATTCGGAAATCGTCTCACGAATCCAATGGCGCCAGCCAGATTGTCGTAGCAATGATATTTCCAAAGATATGGGCGAAAAACGGTGTGATCCCAAATCCGGGCCCGTTTTGCTCTAGGAGGCCCAGGAGCCGAGAAAAACGCGAAAAACGAAAAAATCGACTTTAGAAAATTCCCGGACCCCTAGAAAAATCGGAAATCGTCTCAAGAATCCAATGGCGCCAGCCAAATTGTCCTAGCTATGATATTTCCAAAGATATGGGCGAAAAACGGTGTGATCCCAAATCCGGGCCCGTTTTGCTCTAGGAGACCCAGGAGCCGAGGAAATCGCGAAAAACGAAAAAATCGACTTTAGAAAATTCCCGGACCCCTAGAAAATTCGGAAATCGTCTCACGAATCCAATGGCGCCAGCCAGATTGTCGTAGCAATGATATTTCCAAAGATATGGGCGAAAAACGGTGTGATCCCAAATCCGGGCCGGTTATGCCCTAGGAGGCCCAGGAGCCGAGAAAAACGCGAAAAACGAAAAATCGACCTTAGAAAATTCCCGGACCCCTAGAAAAATCGGAAATCGTCTCAAGAATCCAATGGCGCCAGCCAAATTGTCCTAGCTATGATATTTCCAAAGATATGGGCGAAAAACGGTGTGATCCCAAATCCGGGCCCGTTTTGCTCTAGGAGACCCAGGAGCCGAGGAAATCGCGAAAAACGAAAAACTCGACTTTAGAAAATTCCCGGACCCTAGAAAATTCGGAAATCGTCTCACGAATGCAATGGCGCCAGCCAGATTGTCGTAGCTATGATATTTCCAAAGATATGGGCAAAAGACTGTGTGATCCCAAATCCAGGCCGGTTTTGCTCTAGGAGACCCAGGAGCCGAGGAAATCGCGAAAAACGAAAAAATCGACTTTAGAAAATTCCCGGACCCCTAGAAAATTCGGAAATCGTCTCAAGAATCCAATGGCGCCAGCCAAATTGTCCTAGCTATGATATTTCCAAAGATATGGGCGAAAAACGGTGTGATCCCAAATCCGGGCCCGTTTTGCTCTAGGAGACCCAGGAGCCGAGAAAAACGCGAAAAACGAAAAAATCGTCTTTAGAAAATTCCCGGCCCCCTAGAAAAATCGGAAATCGTCTCACGAATCCAATGGCGCCAGCCAAATTGTCCTAGCTATGATATTTCCAAAGATATGGGCGAAAAACGGTGTGATGCCCAATCCGGGCCCGTTTTGCTCTAGGAGACCCAGGAGCCGAGAAAAACGCGAAAAACGAAAAAATCGTCTTTAGGAAATTCCCGGACCCCTAGAAAAATCGGAAATCGTCTCACGAATCCAATGGCGCCAGCCAGATTGTCGTAGCAATGATATTTCCAAAGATATGGGCGAAAAACGGTGTGATCCCAAATCCGGGCCGGTTATGCCCTAGGAGGCCCAGGAGCCGAGAAAAACGCGAAAAACGAAAAAATCTACTTTAGAAAATTCCTGGACCCCTGGAAAAATCGGAAATCGTCTCACGAATCCAATGGCGCCAGCCAAATTGTCCTAGCTATGCTATTTCCAAAGATATGGGCGAAAAACGGTGTGATCCCAAATCCGGGCCGGTTTTGCTCTAGGAGACCCAGGAGCCGAGAAAAACGCGAACAACGAAAAAATCGTCTTTAGAAAATTCCCGGCCCCCTAGAAAAATCGGAAATCGTCTCACGAATCCAATGGCGCCAGCCAAATTGTCCTAGCTATTATATTTCCAAAGATATGGGCGAAAAACGGTGTGATCCCAAATTCGGGCCCGTTATGCCCTAGGAGGCCCAGGAGCCGAGAAAAACGCGAAAAACGAAAAAATCTACTTTAGAAAATCCCTGGACCCCTGGAAAAATCGGAAATCGTCTCACGAATCCAATGGCGCCAGCCAAATTGTCCTAGCTATGCTATTTCCAAAGATATGGGCGAAAAACGGTGTGATCCCAAATCCGGGCCCGTTTTGCTCTAGGAGACCCAGGAGCCGAGAAAAACGCGAAAAACGAAAAAATCGTCTTTAGAAAATTCCCGGCCCCCTAGAAAAATCGGAAATCGTCTCACGAATCCAATGGCGCCAGCCAAATTGTCCTAGCTATGATATTTCCAAAGATATGGGCGAAAAACGAAGTGATCCCAAATCCGGGGCCGTTTTGCTCTAGGAGGCCCAGGAGCCGAGAAAAACGCGAAAAACGAAAAATCGACCTTAGAAAATTCCCGGACCCCTAGAAAAATCGGAAATCGTCTCAAGAATCCAATGGCGCCAGCCAAATTGTCCTAGCTATGATATTTCCAAAGATATGGGCGAAAAACGGTGTGATCCCAAATCCGGGCCCGTTTTGCTCTAGGAGACCCAGGAGCCGAGGAAATCGCGAAAAACGAAAAAATCGACTTTAGAAAATTCCCGGACCCCTAGAAAATTCGGAAATCGTCTCACGAATCCAATGGCGCCAGCCAGATTGTCGTAGCAATGTTATTTCCAAAGATATGGGCGAAAAACGGTGCGATCCCAAATCCGGGCCCGTTTTGCTCTAGGAGGCCCAGGAGCCGAGAAAAACGCGAAAAACGAAAAAATCGACTTTAGAAAATTCCCGGACCCCTAGAAAAATCGGAAATCGTCTCACGAATCCAATGGCGCCAGCCAGATTGTCGTGGCAATGATATTTCCAAAGATATGGGCGAAAAACGGTGTGATCCCAAATCCGGGCCGGTTATGCCCTAGGAGGCCCAGGAGCCGAGAAAAACGCGAAAAACAAAAAATCGACCTTAGAAAATTCCCGGACCCCTAGAAAAATCGGAAATCGTCTCAAGAATCCAATGGCGCCAGCCAAATTGTCCTAGCTATGATATTTCCAAAGATATGGGCGAAAAACGGTGTGATCCCAAATCCGGGCCCGTTTTGCTCAAGGAGACCCAGGAGCCGAGGAAATCGCGAAAAACGAAAAACTCGACTTTAGAAAATTCCCGGACCCTAGAAAATTCGGAAATCGTCTCACGAATCCAATGGCACCAGCCAAATTGTCCTAGCTATGCTATTTCCAAAGATATGGGCGAAAAACCGTGTGATCCCAAATCCGGGCCGGTTTTGCTCTAGGAGACCCAGGAGCCGAGAGAAACGCGAAAAACGAAAAAATCGTCTTTAGAAAATTCCCGGCCCCCTAGAAAAATCGGAAATCGTCTCACGAATCCAATGGCGCCAGCCAAATTGTCCTAGCTATTATATTTCCAAAGATATGGGCGAAAAACGGTGTGATCCCAAATTCGGGCCCGTTATGCCCTAGGAGGCCCAGGAGCCGAGAAAAACGCGAAAAACGAAAAAATCGACTTTAGAAAATTCCCGGCCCCCTAGAAAAATCGGAAATCGTCTCACGAATCCAATGGCGACAGCAAAATTGTCCTAGCTGTGATATTTCCAAAGATATGGGCGAAAAACGGTGTGATCCCAAATCCGGGCCCGTTTTGCTCTAGGAGACCCAGGAGCCGAGAAAAACGCGAAAAACGAAAAAATCGTCTTTAGGAAATTCCCGGACCACTAGAAAAATCGGAAATCGTCTCACGAATCCAATGGCGCCAGCCAGATTGTCGTAGCAATGATATTTCCAAAGATATGGGCGAAAAACGGTGTGATCCCAAATCCGGGCCGGTTATGCCCTAGGAGGCCCAGGAGCCGAGAAAAACGCGAAAAACGAAAAAATCTACTTTAGAAAATTCCTGGACCCCTGGAAAAATCGGAAATCGTCTCACGAATCCAATGGCGCCAGCCAAATTGTCCTAGCTATGCTATTTCCAAAGATATGGGCGAAAAACGGTGTGATCCCAAATCCGGGCCGGTTTTGCTCTAGGAGACCCAGGAGCCGAGAAAAACGCGAACAACGAAAAAATCGTCTTTAGAAAATTCCCGGCCCCCTAGAAAAATCGGAAATCGTCTCACGAATCCAATGGCGCCAGCCAAATTGTCCTAGCTATTATATTTCCAAAGATATGGGCGAAAAACGGTGTGATCCCAAATTCGGGCCCGTTATGCCCTAGGAGGCCCAGGAGCCGAGAAAAACGCGAAAAACGAAAAAATCGACTTGAGAAAATTCCCGGCCCCCTAGAAAAATCGGAAATCGTCTCACGAATCCAATGCCGACAGCAAAATTGTCCTAGCTGTGATATTTCCAAAGATATGGGCGAAAAACGGTGTGATCCCAAATCCGGGCCCGTTTTGCTCTAGGAGACCCAGGAGCCGAGAAAAACGCGAAAAACGAAAAAATCGTCTTTAGAAAATTCCCGGCCCCCTAGAAAAATCGGAAATCGTCTCACGAATCCAATGGCGCCAGCCAAATTGTCCTAGCTATTATATTTCCAAAGATATGGGCGAAAAACGGTGTGATCCCAAATCCGGGCCCGTTTTGCTCTAGGAGACCCAGGAGCCGAGAAAAACGCGAAAAACGAAAAAATCTACTTTAGAAAATTCCTGGACCCCTGGAAAAATCGGAAATCGTCTCACGAATCCAATGGCGCCAGCCAAATTGTCCTAGCTATGATATTTCCAAAGATATGGGCGAAAAACGAAGTGATCCCAAATCCGGGGCCGTTTTGCTCTAGGAGGCCCAGGAGCCGAGAAAAACGCGAAAAACGAAAAATCGACCTTAGAAAATTCCCGGACCCCTAGAAAAATCGGAAATCGTCTCAAGAATCCAATGGCGCCAGCCAAATTGTCCTAGCTATGATATTTCCAAAGATATGGGCGAAAAACGGTGTGATCCCAAATCCGGGCCCGTTTTGCTCTAGGAGACCCAGGAGCCGAGAAAAACGCGAAAAACAAAAAATCGACCTTAGAAAATTCCCGGACCCCTAGAAAAATCGGAAATCGTCTCAAGAATCCAATGGCGCCAGCCAAATTGTCCTAGCTATGATATTTCCAAAGATATGGGCGAAAAACGGTGTGATCCCAAATCCGGGCCCGTTTTGCTCAAGGAGACCCAGGAGCCGAGGAAATCGCGAAAAACGAAAAACTCGACTTTAGAAAATTCCCGGACCCTAGAAAATTCGGAAATCGTCTCACGAATCCAATGGCACCAGCCAAATTGTCCTAGCTATGCTATTTCCAAAGATATGGGCGAAAAACGGTGTGATCCCAAATCCGGGCCGGTTTTGCTCTAGGAGACCCAGGAGCCGAGAGAAACGCGAAAAACGAAAAAATCGTCTTTAGAAAACTCCCGGCCCCCTAGAAAAATCGGAAATCGTCTCACGAATCCAATGGCGCCAGCCAAATTGTCCTAGCTATTATATTTCCAAAGATATGGGCGAAAAACGGTGTGATCCCAAATTCGGGCCCGTTATGCCCTAGGAGGCCCAGGAGCCGAGAAAAACGCGAAAAACGAAAAAATCGACTTTAGAAAATTCCCGGCCCCCTAGAAAAATCGGAAATCGTCTCACGAATCCAATGGCGACAGCAAAATTGTCCTAGCTGTGATATTTCCAAAGATATGGGCGAAAAACGGTGTGATCCCAAATCCGGGCCCGTTTTGCTCTAGGAGACCCAGGAGCCGAGAAAAACGCGAAAAACGAAAAAATCGTCTTTAGGAAATTCCCGGACCACTAGAAAAATCGGAAATCGTCTCACGAATCCAATGGCGCCAGCCAGATTGTCGTAGCAATGATATTTCCAAAGATATGGGCGAAAAACGGTGTGATCCCAAATCCGGGCCGGTTATGCCCTAGGAGGCCCAGGAGCCGAGAAAAACGCGAAAAACGAAAAAATCTACTTTAGAAAATTCCTGGACCCCTGGAAAAATCGGAAATCGTCTCACGAATCCAATGGCGCCAGCCAAATTGTCCTAGCTATGCTATTTCCAAAGATATGGGCGAAAAACGGTGTGATCCCAAATCCGGGCCGGTTTTGCTCTAGGAGACCCAGGAGCCGAGAAAAACGCGAACAACGAAAAAATCGTCTTTAGAAAATTCCCGGCCCCCTAGAAAAATCGGAAATCGTCTCACGAATCCAATGGCGCCAGCCAAATTGTCCTAGCTATTATATTTCCAAAGATATGGGCGAAAAACGGTGTGATCCCAAATTCGGGCCCGTTATGCCCTAGGAGGCCCAGGAGCCGAGAAAAACGCGAAAAACGAAAAAATCGACTTGAGAAAATTCCCGGCCCCCTAGAAAAATCGGAAATCGTCTCACGAATCCAATGCCGACAGCAAAATTGTCCTAGCTGTGATATTTCCAAAGATATGGGCGAAAAACGGTGTGATCCCAAATCCGGGCCCGTTTTGCTCTAGGAGACCCAGGAGCCGAGAAAAACGCGAAAAACGAAAAAATCGTCTTTAGAAAATTCCCGGCCCCCTAGAAAAATCGGAAATCGTCTCACGAATCCAATGGCGCCAGCCAAATTGTCCTAGCTATTATATTTCCAAAGATATGGGCGAAAAACGGTGTGATCCCAAATCCGGGCCCGTTTTGCTCTAGGAGACCCAGGAGCCGAGAAAAACGCGAAAAACGAAAAAATCTACTTTAGAAAATTCCTGGACCCCTGGAAAAATCGGAAATCGTCTCACGAATCCAATGGCGCCAGCCAAATTGTCCTAGCTATGATATTTCCAAAGATATGGGCGAAAAACGAAGTGATCCCAAATCCGGGGCCGTTTTGCTCTAGGAGGCCCAGGAGCCGAGAAAAACGCGAAAAACGAAAAATCGACCTTAGAAAATTCCCGGACCCCTAGAAAAATCGGAAATCGTCTCAAGAATCCAATGGCGCCAGCCAAATTGTCCTAGCTATGATATTTCCAAAGATATGGGCGAAAAACGGTGTGAGCCCAAATCCGGGCCCGTTTTGCTCTAGGAGACCCAGGAGCCGAGGAAATCGCGAAAAACGAAAAAATCGACTTTAGAAAACTCCCGGACCCCTAGAAAATTCGAAAATCGTCTCACGAATCCAATGGCGCCAGCCAGATTGTCGTAGCAATGATATTTCCAAAGATATGGGCGAAAAACGGTGCGATCCCAAATCCGGGCCCGTTTTGCTCTAGGAGGCCCAGGAGCCGAGAAAAACGCGAAAAACGAAAAAATCGACTTTAGAAAATTCCCGGACCCCTAGAAAAATCGGAAATCGTCTCACGAATCCAACGGCGCCAGCCAGATTGTCGTAGCAATGATATTTCCAAAGATATGGGCGAAAAACGGTGTGATCCCAAATCCGGGCCGGTTATGCCCTAGGAGGCCCAGGAGCCGAGAAAAACGCGAAAAACGAAAAAATCTACTTTAGAAAATTCCTGGACCCCTGGAAAAATCGGAAATCGTCTCACGAATCCAATGGCGCCAGCCAAATTGTCCTAGCTATGCTATTTCCAAAGATATGGGCGAAAAACGGTGTGATCCCAAATCCGGGCCCGTTTTGCTCTAGGAGACCCAGGAGCCGAGAAAAACGCGAAAAACGAAAAAATCGTCTTTAGAAAATTCCCGGCCCCCTAGAAAAATCGGAAATCGTCTCACGAATCCAATGGCGCCAGCCAAATTGTCCTAGCTATGATATTTCCAAAGATATGGGCGAAAAACGAAGTGATCCCCAATCCGGGGCCGTTTTGCTCTAGGAGGCCCAGGAGCCGAGAAAAACGCGAAAAACGAAAAATCGACCTTAGAAAATTCCCGGACCCCTAGAAAAATCGGAAATCGTCTCAAGAATCCAATGGCGCCAGCCAAATTGTCCTAGCTATGATATTTCCAAAGATATGGGCGAAAAACGGTGTGATCCCAAATCCGGGCCCGTTTTGCTCTAGGAGACCCAGGAGCCGAGAAAAACGCGAAAAACGAAAAAATCGTCTTTAGAAAATTCCCGGCCCCCTAGAAAAATCGGAAATCGTCTCACGAATCCAATGGCGCCAGCCAGATTGTCGTTGCAATGATATTTCCAAAGATATGGGCGAAAAACGGTGTGATCCCAAATCCGGGCCCGTTTTGCTCTAGGAGGCCCAGGAGCCGAGAAAAACGCGAAAAACGAAAAAATCGACTTTAGAAAATTCCCGGACCCCTAGAAAAATCGGAAATCGTCTCACGAATCCAATGGCGCCAGCCAGATTGTCGTAGCAATGATATTTCCAAAGATATGGGCGAAAAACGGTGTGATCCCAAATCCGGGCCCGTTTTGCTCTAGGAGACCCAGGAGCCGAGAAAAACGCGAAAAACGAAAAATCGACCTTAGAAAATTCCCGGACCCCTAGAAAAATCGGAAATCGTCTCAAGAATCCAATGGCGCCAGCCAAATTGTCCTAGCTATGATATTTCCAAAGATATGGGCGAAAAACGGTGTGATCCCAAATCCGGGCCCGTTTTGCTCTAGGAGACCCAGGAGCCGAGGAAATCGCGAAAAACGAAAAACTCGACTTTAGAAAATTCCCGGACCCTAGAAAATTCGGAAATCGTCTCAAGAATCCAATGGCGCCAGCCAAATTGTCCTAGCTATGATATTTCCAAAGATATGGGCGAAAAACGGTGTGATCCCAAATCCGGGCCCGTTTTGCTCTAGGAGACCCAGGAGCCGAGAAAAACGCGAAAAACGAAAAAATCGTCTTTAGAAAATTCCCGGCCCCCTAGAAAAATCGGAAATCGTCTCACGAATCCAATGGCGCCAGCCAAATTGTCCTAGCTATGATATTTCCAAAGATATGGGCGAAAAACGGTGTGATGCCCAATCCGGGCCCGTTTTGCTCTAGGAGGCCCAGTAGCCGAGAAAAACGAAAAAATCGACTTTAGAAAATTCCCGGACCCCTAGAAAAATCGGAAATCGTCTCACGAATCCAATGACGCTAGTCAAAGTGTTCTAGCTATGATATTTCCAAAGATATGGGCGAAAAACGGTGTGATCCCAAATCCGGGCCCGTTTTGCTCTAGGAGACCCAGGAGCCGAGAAAAACGCGAAAAACGAAAAAATCGTCTTTAGAAAATTCCCGGCCCCCTAGAAAAATCGGAAATCGTCTCACGAATCCAATGGCGCCAGCCAAATTGTCCTAGCTATTATATTTCCAAAGATATGGGCGAAAAACGGTGTGATCCCAAATCCGGGCCCGTTTTGCTCTAGGAGACCCACGAGCCGAGGAAATCGCGAAAAACGAAAAAATCGACTTTAGAAAATTCCCGGACCCCTAGAAAATTCGGAAATCGTCTCACGAATCCAATGGCGCCAGCCAGATTGTCGTAGCAATGATATATCCAAGGATATGGGAGAAAAACGGTGTGATCCCAAATCCGGGCCGGTTATGCCCTAGGAGGCCCAGGAGCCGAGAAAAACGCAAAAAACGAAAAAATCTACTTTAGAAAATTCCTGGACCCCTGGAAAAATCGGAAATCGTCTCACGAATCCAATGGCGCCAGCCAAATTGTCCTAGCTATGCTATTTCCAAAGATATGGGCGAAAAACGGTGTGATCCCAAATCCGGGCCCGTTTTGCTCTAGGAGACCCAGGAGCCGAGAAAAACGCGAAAAACGAAAAAATCGTCTTTAGAAAATTCCCGGCCCCCTAGAAAAATCGGAAATCGTCTCACGAATCCAATGGCGCCAGCCAAATTGTCCTAGCTATGATATTTCCAAAGATATGGGCGAAAAACGGTGTGATGCCCAATCCGGGCCCGTTTTGCTCTAGGAGGCCCAGTAGCCGAGAAAAACGAAAAAATCGACTTTAGAAAATTCCCGGACCCCTAGAAAAATCGGAAATCGTCTCACGAATCCAATGACGCTAGTCAAAGTGTTCTAGCTATGATATTTCCAAAGATATGGGCGAAAAACGGTGTGATCCCAAATCCGGGCCCGTTTTGCTCTAGGAGGCCCAGGCGCCGAGAAAATCGCGAAAAACTAAAAAATCGACTTTAGAAATTTCCCGGACCCTTAGAAAAATGGGAAATCGTCTCACGAATCCAATGGCGCCAGCCAAATTGTCATAGCTATGATATTTCCAAAGATATGGGCGAAAAACGGTGTGATCCCAAATCCGGGCCCGTTATGCCCTAGGAGGCCCAGGAGCCGAGAAAAACGCGAAAAACGAAAAAATCGACTTTAGAAAATTCCCGGACCCCTAGAAAAATCGGAAATCGTCTCACGAATGCAATGGCGCCAGCCAGATTGTCGTAGCTATGATATTTCCAAAGATATGGGCAAAAGACTGTGTGATCCCAAATCCAGGCACGTTTTGCTCTAGGAGACCCAGGAGCCGAGGAAATCGCGAAAAACGAAAAAATCGACTTTAGAAAATTCCCGGACCCCTAGAAAATTCGGAAATCGTCTCAAGAATCCAATGGCGCCAGCCAAATTGTCCTAGCTATGATATTTCCAAAGATATGGGCGAAAAACGGTGTGATCCCAAATCCGGGCCCGTTTTGCTCTAGGAGACCCAGGAGCCGAGAAAAACGCGAAAAACGAAAAAATCGTCTTTAGAAAATTCCCGGCCCCCTAGAAAAATCGGAAATCGTCTCACGAATCCAATGGCGCCAGCCAAATTGTCCTAGCTATGATATTTCCAAAGATATGGGCGAAAAACGGTGTGATGCCCAATCCGGGCCCGTTTTGCTCTAGGAGGCCCAGTAGCCGAGAAAAACGAAAAAATCGACTTTAGAAAATTCCCGGACCCCTAGAAAAATCGGAAATCGTCTCACGAATCCAATGATGCTAGTCAAAGTGTTCTAGCTATGATATTTCCAAAGATATGGGCGAAAAAAGGTGTGATCCCAAATCCGGGCCCGTTTTGCTCTAGGAGGCCCAGGCGCCGAGAAAATCGCGAAAAACTAAAAAATCGACTTTAGAAATTTCCCGGACCCTTAGAAAAATGGGAAATCGTCTCACGAATCCAATGGCGCCAGCCAAATTGTCCTAGCTATGATATTTCCAAAGATATGGGCGAAAAACGGTGTGATCCCAAATCCGGGCCCGTTATGCCCTAGGAGGCCCAGGAGCCGAGAAAAACGCGAAAAACGAAAAAATCGACTTTAGAAAATTCCCGGACCCCTAGAAAAATCGGAAATCGTCTCACGAATGCAATGGCGCCAGCCAGATTGTCGTAGCTATGATATTTCCAAAGATATGGGCAAAAGACTGTGTGATCCCAAATCCAGGCACGTTTTGCTCTAGGAGGCCCAGGAGCCGAGAAAAACGCGAAAAACGAAAAAATCGACTTTAGAAAATTCGCGGACCCCTAGAAAAATCGGAAATCGTCTCACGAATCCAATGGCGCCAGCCAAATTGTCCTAGCTATTATATTTCCAAAGATATGGGCGAAAAACGGTGTGATCCCAAATCCGGGCCCGTTTTGCTCTAGGAGACCCAGGAGCCGAGGAAATCGCGAAAAACGAAAAAATCGACTTTCGAAAATTCCCGGACCCCTAGAAAATTCGGAAATCGTCTCACGAATCCAATGGCGCCAGCCAGATTGTCGTAGCAATGATATTTCCAAAGATATGGGCGAAAAACGGTGTGATCCCAAATCCGGGCCCGTTTTGCTCTAGGAGGCCCAGGAGCCGAGAAAAACGCGAAAAACGAAAAAATCGACTTTAGAAAATTCCCGGACCCCTAGAAAAATCGGAAATCGTCTCAAGAATCCAATGGCGCCAGCCAAATTGTCCTAGCTATGATATTTCCAAAGATATGGGCGAAAAACGGTGTGATCCCAAATCCGGGCCCGTTTTGCTCTAGGAGACCCAGGAGCCGAGGAAATCGCGAAAAACGAAAAAATCGACTTTAGAAAATTCCCGGACCCCTAGAAAATTCGGAAATCGTCTCACGAATCCAATGGCGCCAGCCAGATTGTCGTAGCAATGATATTTCCAAAGATATGGGCGAAAAACGGTGTGATCCCAAATCCGGGCCGGTTATGCCCTAGGAGGCCCAGGAGCCGAGAAAAACGCGAAAAACGAAAAATCGACCTTAGAAAATTCCCGGACCCCTAGAAAAATCGGAAATCGTCTCAAGAATCCAATGGCGCCAGCCAAATTGTCCTAGCTATGATATTTCCAAAGATATGGGCGAAAAACGGTGTGATCCCAAATCCGGGCCCGTTTTGCTCTAGGAGACCCAGGAGCCGAGGAAATCGCGAAAAACGAAAAACTCGACTTTAGAAAATTCCCGGACCCTAGAAAATTCGGAAATCGTCTCACGAATCCAATGGCACCTGCCAAATTGTCC